>NC_000076.6:59782115-60085865 GCF_000001635.26 Mus musculus | reverse complement strand
CAGTACTTAGCCCTGAGTTGGTGTTTCTTGAAACCACCATTTTGGGAGGTTCTTGAAACATCGAGAATGTGGGGCCTAACAGGAAGTTAGTTATTGGAAGTGTGCCTCTGGAGATAACTCTTGGTCCTTTGCCTCTTGCTTTGCTCTGTCCTGTCCACCATGCATTGGACAATCTCTGCTACCACCCTTTGCTGCCATAATGCTTTGTGTCACCATGGCCCAGAGTCAAAAAAGCCAAGTTCTATGTGCTGAAATGCTGAACTGTGAACCAAAAATAATAATAATTAATAACAAACAAATAAATAAATAAATAAATAAATAAATTCTTCCCACAAGTTGTTCCTGTCAGGTATTGGATTGCAGTAATGATTTAAAGACACACACCTACACACACACACACACACACACACACACTCGCTCACACACAAACGCATACATATACACACAGAAAGTTGACGCTGGAGAAGTGGGAGCCCATTACTCTGACTCACACTGTGGTTTGGAAGCTTTTGGAACTTTTTTGGGGGGGGGATTAGCAAGTGTCTGGAGAAGCAGGTCTAAAAAGCTTAGAATGCTAAAGTCTGGTACATTGGCTGATTCTGGTAAGAGTTAGAATAGCAGACCAACAGAAATGCAAGCAGTCACAGGCAGAATCCGGAGGCTTCAGACAGGAACACTTTCAATGGGAACTGGACTGGAAGCCATTACTGCTACACTCTGGCAAATAACAAAGCCTTTTCCACAATCTACACTTTTGTCAGAGGCTGACTTTAAAAGCAACACGCTGACAAATCTAGCAGCCATGTCAAGTCAGCTTTGCATCCAGGCATGGTTGCTAGGTGCTTCTGGCTAAGTTTATAGTCAGCATCAGAAGCAAAAAGAAGGGTCCAAAATACTAGAAAACCTTGCAGTTTGGCCATGAAAGTCAGTATAAAGACGTTTCAGTTAAGGAGCTGGACATGACGGCTCACAGTCATAAGCCAAGTACTTAGAAGGCTGAAGCAGGAAGCTTTCCATGAGTGTGAGGACAGCCCAGGTACACAGTGACGTTCAAGACAGTCTGGGGTACACCATGACATCCTGCTTGGCCCTGCTCCCCTTCTGCCCCTCCACAGAAACCCTAGGGTTAGGAAGCCGCTGTTTCTGGAGAATAATGTCACTAGGAAGAAGCCATAGGGGCATCTTAGAACTGCTCAGTCCCTACCCATCATGGCCTCAAGGGTGTAAATGTGCCTACATATTTAAAACACCTTCCCTACCAGGTGATCCCAGTACTTGGGAAGCAGAGGCAGGCGGATCTGTGAATTCAAGGCTAACCTAGTCTATAGAGTAAGTTCCAGGACAGTCCTGCCTAAAAGAGCCACAAACAAATAAATAAACACTTCCCTTGAGAAGACATAGTAGCTAAGTCAACCCGATAGCACAGAGCTACTCACAAAGTTGCTTACCTAGGAATCAACTGACCACACTTAGCCTTCTTTGAGCAACTCAGCCATGTGGACAACTATACTCAGTGCTCAGGCAGCCTAGGCCTGGGACCAGTGAGGTGTCTTGGCACGGGGCCCTGCCCCTCAGCAAGGCCCACACCATTCCCAGCAGACTGTCGGCCCGTGCCTGCTGCTCCCTACTTCTGTCTCCCATGTTCTCTGCTGCCAATTACATCTCTTAGCCCCAGTTCTGCTTTGGGGATAGGGACAGGGCCAGCTCCCAGGTCTCTGCCAACTCTGACTTCTGTTTCAGATGTAGAGGCAGGCAGAGCAGAAGTTAAAATCATCCTCAGCAACACAGAAACATTTGAGGCTAGCCTGGGATGAGATATTGTCGCAAGAAATAAGATATTACGTAATAAGCAGAAACGTCTTAACATCAGGGTAGGTGAGAGGGCTCAGTGGGTAAGTGAGCTCCCAACACCAGACCTGATGACCTCAGTTCAATCCCTGGATCCACACGGTAGAACAAGAGAACAGACTCAAGACAAGTTGTCTCTGAACTATACACACACACACACACACACACACACCAAAACACCACTCCAACTAATGTCATGAAAACTTGAAAAGAAATTGATTAATGGGCTAAAAATATAGTCAATTTTGAAAATATGTTACTAATCTATTTTGCAATTAGGATCACAAACACTCTTTCAAAGTTCTATTTGTTAAAATTCCTGCAACAGCCAGGCATACACACCTGGGAGGCAGAGGCAGGTAGATCTCTGAGTTCGAGGCCAGCCTGGTCTATAGAGGGAGTTTTAGGACAGCCAGGGCTACACAGAGAGACCCTGTCTCAAAAAACAAAACAGCAGCAGTAACAACAAAATCCTCAAACCTAGAAGCTGCCGCTGAGCCTCGGTGGAGGGGACAGGCCCTTTAAGCCCTCAGGTCTTCCTCGCTTACCCTTGACTTCTGGCTGCATACAAGGATTCTTTTTTTTTTTTTTTTAAAGAATTTATTTATTATTATACATTAAATACACTGTAGCTGTCTTCAGGCGTGCCAGAAGAGGGCGTCAGGTCTCCTTATGGGTGGTTGTAAGCCACTATGTGGTTGCTAGGATTTGAACTCAGGACCTTTGGAAGAGCAGTCAATGCTCTTACCCACTGAGCCATCTCTCCAGCCCCCACAAGGATTCTTCTATGAGAGCAAGCACTGGAGGAACGGAAAGACAAGGTGGGAAGCAGGCATGTCCAGGAGCAAAAGCCTCCATCTGTTTAAAAATACCCACAGAGGCTGTGCCTGCTTATACCAGGGCAAGCCATATTCCTACACACAAAACAGGGAAAATGCAAATGTCTTGAGGGTGGAGCTCACAGACAGAGACACTCCCTGGATGTTGGAGGCCAAGGGACATGCCTAGCATGGAGGAAAGTCCTCTGAAAAGGACCTAGAAGTTTCTCAGATAGCCAAGGCTGACATGTTTCCCCCCAGTATCCAGAGCTACTCTCTGCTACAACTTTGCCACCTTTGGACAGGATATTTTATGAAGACACCCTATATTTACCACAGGAAAGAATGCTAAGTTACAACTCCGAGTACTGTGTTCCTCAGTTTTCCATTGCTGTGATACCAACCAATTTAAGAGGCTGAAAGGCTTATGTGGCTCGTGGTTTTGGAGATTTCAGTCCTCCATTCTGTGGCCTCAGTGCTGAGCAGTGGCAGCACAGCGGTGGCAGCATAGCGGTGGCAGCACAGTACGCCACACGTGATTGTGTAGCAAAGGGAAGTTTGATTTCATAGCATCCAGGAAGTGAGAGAGAGAGAGAGCCATGAAGGATACAGAATCACAAAATCCTCTCTAAGGGTGCATCCCAATGACCCACACGCCCTCTATCTAAAGCTCTCTATCCTCACAGCACCACCACAGCTAGAGGATCAAGGCTTTAAGATACAGGAATCCGGGGGACATTCCAGAGCCAAACTACAGAACACTCTGATTATTAGTTACTCCCTGCCAACAATCTAATGGACCATTCCAGAAAAAGACAGACAGACAGACAAACTCTACTTTCCTTGAAAGGATAAAAAGAGAAGGTTCACTAGAAATCTTTACAGCCACAATCTGGCCTCATGGAGCCGCAATGCTTCTAAAGACTGGGATAGCAACATCCACTTCAGAATAAAAGGCATTGTTTTTGGCAAGGATTTGCTATCTTGGAGTCATCTTCAAGTTCAGCCCTAACTCCGGCAGCCAGGCTACTTTTAGTCTGAAACCTCAGACTGCAGTGATCATGGTGAGAGAGTCAATAACAATAGCCAATAATAGCCGATAAAAAGAGGACACGGTGTTCTCACTGAGAGCCAAGGAGCACGGCCAAGGACAGTGTGTGGGAGGATTGAGTGCTATCAGCAGCAGCCTCCATAAGGAAAGTGTGAAAGGCTGTGTGTGCACATCAGGGCCAGCTACAGCTCCTCAGGCTCTGTGTGTGTGTGTGTGTGTGTGTGTGTGTGTGTGTGTGTGTGTGTGTGCACATCAGGGCTAGCTACAGCTCCTCAGGCTCTGTGTGTGTGTGTGTGTGCACATCAGGGCCAGCTACAGCTCCTCAGGCTCTGTGTGTGTGTGTGTGTGTGTGTGTGTGTGCACATCAGGGCTAGCTACAGCTCCTCAGGCTGTGTGTGTGTGTGTGTGTGTGTGTGTGTGTGTGCGCGCGCGCACGCACATCAGGGCCAGCTACAGCTCCTCACCCTGTCAACAGGGCACTCCTACTTCTGGTTCTTCCACTCACAATACTGAAGTCCTTGACGCCATCGGACAGAGCTGGAGTCCCTTCTGACAAGGATGGCTTTCCTTGCACTAAGAGGAAAGGGACTTCCTCCCCAGCCACCTGCAAGTCTCTGCTGGAGTGTGCAAGGTCTGCTTACAGCGTGGCCTCTCCTAGGGAGGCTATAAAACCTTCTGCAAGTAATCACTTGGGGTTGCACTTTTGGACGGCTGGCCCACAACTCGCTGCTGATGCAAGTATTATCAAGTTTAAGACTGCTGTTAAGACCAAATGACCTATTAGAGAGTGAATTAAAACCGATATATACAAACAGGATGCCAGGCAGTTCTGCTGAGCACCTCAATATGCAAAATGCTAAGGGACTTCCCCTCCCTGCAGAGCCTTTCCATTTTGAAAACTAGCAAGAAAAAAACACGGAGCAGGGGGCGGAGGTGGTGGAGCCAGGAGGTTGTGCTGACAGGGCTGGAAAGCTTGTGCCTGACCTCCATGCAGGCCGCACATGGTACCATTCGAGAGCTGGCATCTGAGACGGGCCGATGGCAGCTCGATCTGTTGCCAAGTTTCTTCCCCAGAAAATCCTACCTCGAGGCATGGCTATTACTGTTTTACCACAGTAAACTGTCTGGCGGCTGCTTGGCTGAGAGCCTCCTCGGCCCCTAAGCCTGTAATGCAGCTCTGAGGGTAGCTGCTGTCTCAGAGCTGACCCAGGGATGTTTCTGCAAAGAGCTGCCATGGGAAGAACCAGTGCTCATTAAGCTTTGCGACCACTCTCCTTTCTATTTCCTGTCTGGTCACCTTCCCGCAGACAGTGCTCATAACAGTACTCAACGGCCAGGAGAAGGTTCACAGGGAGGAAGTACGGGTCAGCAGAAGCAAAGCCCTACATCTTGTCTCACAGGAAGACCTAAGCAACTCTGGGGCTTTATCGAGGTTGGGCATCCAAGCCCTGACTGTTGGCTGTGTCAAAGTAACAAGTGGAGAAAAAGGGCATGGGGGATGGGGAGGCCAGTGGGGAGGGGAGAAGCACATGGGGATGGGATTCAAAAGTGAGAGCAGATCAGATGTCCTCAGGCAACAGGGTGTCTACATATGCACAAACAATAGCTGTCCAAATAATAGCTGAGCTAGGAACAACTCTTGCAAGCTAGAAGGCGGACTGCCACATGCTATCAACTCCGTTATTGTCACCTCATTAGACAAGACTGCACCCTCAGCCAGAGCTACAGGACACACACCTTCAGTACTGTCACCAGAGCTGTACACATTGTGACACCCACTTATGTCCCCATGGTCCTGCTCAGCCAGCCACCTTCCCTCTGTGAAGGCGTGGCCAGACTCAAACAAGCAAAAGGCTTTTTGGAGGAGAAAGCATTATCATGCCCAAGCATGCCTTGAGAGTTGAAAGCCATAACAATCTAAAAAACAGTCATTGAAATTCTGCTGGATTTCTAGCCAGACAGCTTTCTCCCTAGCTTTTAATTTTTGACAATAATGCTCTGCCGTGACTCTAAAATGATTTCATGGATGGAAATTTGTCCTTTTCAGAGCAATCACCACTTCACAGCACTACAGACTTCACTTGTTCTTATGCCAATTCCCTAACTCTTAGAGCAATAATCACACACAAGTACCACAAGGGTGCCTACCCACAGCGCTTTCCTTCAGTCAGGAGCCGTGTGTGTGTGTGTGTGTGTGTGTGTGTGTGTGCTGGGTATGCACTTAGGCTTGCAGGGCACACTCATATGGAGTCCAGATGTCAACACTAGGTATCTATCTCTTTATTACTTCCTGCTTTTTTTCTTGACTTATTTATTTATTTTATGCATATGAGTACACTGTCTCCAGACACACCAGAAGAGGGCATGAGATCCCATTACAGATGGTTGTGAGCCACCATGTGGGTGCTGGGAATTGAACTCAGGACCTTTGGAAAAGCAGTCAGTGCTCTTAACCGCTGAGCCACCTCTCCAGTCTCTCTGCTTTATTTTGTAAGCCTGTTCTCACTGAGCCTGGAACCTGCTGTTCTGTCTGTCCAGCCAGAGAGTGTGAGGGATCCCTCTGTCTCCTCACCCCCAGCACTGTGATTACAGGTAAACGCTGACATGCACTGGTCTATGCTGTAGACTACTGTAAACAGGTGGATCCCTGGGGCCCATAGTCAGTCAGCCTAGCAAACTGGTGAACTCTAGGTTTAGTAAAAGACCAGTTTCAAAAAAATGTTAAAATTACTTTCTGCTCTTACAATGGACCCAGTTTTGGTTCCCAGCACCCACATAGTAGCTCATAATGATCTGTAAATCTGTAACTCTAGCTCCAGGGGATCTGGCCTCCATGGGCATCAGTAACTCATGGCATGGGCACATACGCGCGTGCACACACATACACACACACACACTCTCTCTCTCACACACACACACATATATACACACACAGAAAAGGCACACATATGCACAGGCACACACAATAACTACAATAGATCTAAACAGAACCAACACTTGACTCATATCTTCAGTGAGTAACACACAAAACAAAGAACAGATCCCTAGGCATGCCTGCGGATGAGTGTTTCCAACAGTAAGAACAGGTACCCATTCAAAGCACTCCTGGGAAGGAGCTCAGGACTAAATACCCACCCCCTTCCCCAGCCAGGCATCTCTCTAGAGCTTTCTGCTTAGAAGATATCCAATAAATGTTACCACACATTTCATTCCGAGGAGAGCCAGCAGTGAGTCCCGGAAGAGCAAGGGCAACCTCTTGGGTTTTTCTGCACTTGCTGGCTTTGCCAGACTGTGCTTATGTCTGGTACTGTGTTGGCTAGACCCTATAGAATCTGTCAGCACCCCCAGGGCTGAAACAACATGTGGGAGTATTCCAATGCCACTGCAAAGAGAAGTCAGCAGAGACTGTGACTGGCGGGGAGCCAGGAGAGAAGAGTCATTGCATGAGAAGGCGACCACAGAGCAGTGAGGGTTATCTTTCCAGAACAGGCGCTGGCTTCCATCAAAATCAGCAATTGGCTGAGCCGACACTCATCTCAACAATGGCTTCACCCCACTGACAGTTAGCTGGTTCTTCAGGCAACCTCATTAGAGTCTTCACTTTCCAGGCAACATAACACATAAATTTAGGGGGAAAAAAATTGTGTGGGAGAAACGATGCCTGGATGTGGATGCTCCCCCTGCAAACTGCATGCAACAGAGACCAGCTGCAGCTCTTCAGGCTACTCTAGGGGCCGTCTCTAACACCTGTCAGGTTGACTGCGCAGTGCTCTTCTAGCACTGGGAAGACAGCAGCGCTCCCGGTCACTCCCACAACCTCCTGGTTTAATCATCCAGAATAAAGGTAGAGGGCAGCAAGATGCCTCAGGGGGCTAAGACGCTTGCTGCCACCCCTGATGACCGTGTCTATCAATAACACAGCCTAGTGACCCCACCCATAGTCTGACAAGACATCCCATCATAATCTCCTTCTTAAACTCCACATTTTACGGCTGCTTGTGTGATGGATAAGCTTGGCAGCAGCTTGTAATTCAGCACCGAGCACCGGGGAGAGAAGACGGTGGCTCAGTCCCAGCGCCTCCAGCGCTCCTACAACAAACCTACATGGCTTCTGAGAGGAGAACCGGGCACTAACTGCTCATTAACTAGTTACTGTATCTTGAGGCTCCATTAAACAGACACACCTACTAATTCGACAGAGGCTGGAGACTCACAAGTTCAAGGGCATCAAACCACAAGCTAAGATCCTGTTTCAAAAAGACTGTGATATATGTCATCATGAAGCACAACTGTGGCCAGGACTACACAGAAAAGGCCTGTCTCGAAAAACAAAGAGCAAGCAAATGCAGAGTTGCTCTGGGTGAGGGGGAAACATAACTAACTAGATCTGGGAAGGTACGTCCTCAGACTGCGACCACACAGCAGCGTCCCCAGCACACATGTGCACACACCACACAACACAGTTCTTAGAAAAGAAAAACTAGTTGTACAAAAGTACAGTAATGTCATGAGCAAGCAAGCAAGAGACCTGATGTTGACCTTCACACAAGCACACACACTCACGTACAGACACACACAAAAGGAGATGACTAAGTTAAACTCTAAATTCTAAGTCTGGGGTCAACAAACCTCTGTGAAAGGCCAGATGGCCACACACTGTTGGTCACACAGTGCCAGCCGGTCCTCACGCGACACATGCAGCAGGTGAGGGAAGGCACCATCACCGTGCCACACCGTGCCCTTACACTGCTGGGTGAGTTGCACATAATTTGCTCATGCCCTGTCATTCTTCCCTGACCTGCTCACCACTGAGAAACACACAGCTTGCCCTTGGTCTGAGGACCAGACAGCAGGTGCTGGGGCACACTGGGTTGGTCATCAGGCTCACTGTGGACCATGCTCCACGTTTATGGCTCTGTCCAAAAGATGCCCATGCCTACAGGCTTGTTGTATAGATAATTCTTTTTCTTTTTCCCCCCATTTTGGTTATTTAAGATAACTCATGCTATTTACTCCTAGTCTTAAAACCCTTGATCCCCTGTCTCAGCATACCGCCTCTGGGGTACATACATGTGTTGCCACCTCAAACTGAAGCTGACCCCTCCTCCCTTCCCCTCTCTTCCTCTTTCCCGTCGTCCCGTGTGCACTTGAGCCATAGTACATGTGTGGTATGGCAGCCAGAAGACAGCTTTGTGGTGAGCTCTGTCCTCTCACCTCTAGAGGGTTCAGTTCACCAGGCCTGCACTGTAAACACCTTTACCTATGGAGCCTTCTGTTGAGGGGTTTTTTGTGTGATTTTTCCTGCAACAGGGTTTCTCTGTGTAGTCCTGGCTCTGTAGACCAGGCACTTGAACTCAACTCAGAGATCTGCCTGTTTCTGCCTCCCTGAAGGGGATGATTAAACGCTGGGATTAAAGGTGTGTACCACACCACCACCACACCACCACCACCACCACCAGGCTGCCATTCTGTTTCTTACAAGAAAATGAAAAGTGCTGCTAGCTTCCTGACAGCTTGCTCTAATTTGAAACACTTTACGGGACTTGTTTGCTTTGTTTTGTTGATACATCGTCTCACTTGTATAGCCCAGGCTTGCAATCTTCTTGCCTTAACCTTCCAGGGCTGAGATTACAGGCATGGTCTACTACATCTGACCCTGGTTAATATTTTTCTGACAATCCATTTGTTTGTTTGTTTGTTTGTTTGTTTGTTTGGCTCACTATCTGGACTAGGATGGCCCTGAACTCACAGAGATCCAACTGCCCCTGGGATAAAAGGTATGCATCACCATGCCCGACTCCTTTCTGTTTCAAAGGTTCCCAATTCTCCAGTAAATTCATAGCTTGGCTTCCATTTCCTTGAGTCCAGTTTACATCTGCCATCCTGCTGCAAGTCTGCCATACCCCATGAGTTGCTAAAGTCTCATTGTCATGAATGCTTCCCTTAATGCCTAGTGCTATCATCTGTCTACTGGCCATTCTGTGGAGGAACGCTCCTTGAAGATGCATTGTTCAGACAGAAGGGACAGTGCACTCTGCCAGAGAGGAGTGTCATTCGCTGTTGCCATAGACCTGCCAACACTATTGTCCAAAACCTCCCGACACAAGCTGACCTCGAGGCTGCCATGTCTTTTTTTTAGAACCAAATAATGAATTAATTATACTTTTTGTTTTGTATTTTGGGGTGGAAGCTTACTATATAGCCCAGGTTAGTCCTTAACTCATGATGTGGTCACACAGACCTCAGGCTGATGCAGTCTTCCTGCCTCAACCTCTCACATGTGCAGAGAACAAACCCAGCTCAATTAGTTTTTGCACTAAGGATCTTTGTTGTCAGTTTCCCAGTCTCCTCTTTTGCTCAGGGTTCCTTGATTCTTGATTGTTCCCCCAACCCTGACAGGACACAAGTATATGCTTGCGCTCCCCCCATCCCCCGTGTGTGTGTGTGTATGTGCCATGCTCCTTCATAACATAATCATACTCTTACACACAAGAAAACCCTCCAGAGTCGTTTTTCCCTTGCCCTGCCATGTGACTGTAGAGAATAATGTGACTTCTGATAGCATGGAGAGACACTATTCGAGAACAGCAGCATGTCAAGAGAGCTGCATTTGTGTGTAAGCAGGAAAGCCTTGCTGTATGAGCTGTGTGTCTGACAGAACACCCTGGAATGACCCAGTAAGGTTGGAGAGCTGCAAATCACAACAGATACACTATCAGGTCTTAGCATCTGAGAGAAAAGAAAACTGGCAGACAAAGAGAAACAAAAATAATCAGCATAATTGCATGAAAACCTTCCAGGCCTTATCAGCACATACACTGTATTTTCAAGGGTATTTGCTTTATCACACTGATGTCCCTTTTTCTAGCAGAAAGCAGTCATTATATGCAAAATCAATAACTTACTAAAGAGATGAGAAGACTGACATCTGCTTTAGTACTTTACTAAGTAAGATTAAAAATTTCAAATCCTAGGGGCTGGAGACGTAGCTCTACCTGTAGAGCGCTGTCCAAACTCCAAAAAGGCCACGTTCCGTCCCAGCACATTAACCAAGGGCAGCGCTCACACGTAACCCCAGCCATCAGGACGTGGGGGCCAGAGGATCAGAAAGTCGAAGTCACCCGTGGCTATACTGTGGAGTTTAAGGCTAGCCTGGGCTACAGGAAACTGTCTCAAAAACAAATAAGCAAACAAACAAACAAACAAACAAAAAAACAAACCACTCTTCTTTTTCAAGTTGTACGCCATATGCAGCATGAATCTGGCGACAGTGACTGAGACCCAAGCGCAGGGGAAGCTGCTCATCTTCCCATACTGCAATGGTCTTGGTGATCAGTTTCAGGAAAGTTTGGGGTTTGAGGGAAAAAGATTTTAAAAAGCCAAGTAATAAAGAAGCACTTTCCAGGGATAGCAATGCTTGAGCTGAGAATTACTATATAATAAACACAATTCTCTTCGACAAGTAAGAGAATACACTTTCTATTGATTTTGCATTGCAATTAACATTTTATGTACGTATATATTTATTTGAGACAGGGTCCCACATGCTGGCCTCAGACTCTTGACCATTCTATCTGTACCTCACAAGTGCTACAATTACAGGCATGTACCGGCACACCTGGTTCATGTGGTACTGGGAACCAAACCCAGTGTTTCCTGGAAAGCACTATACCGACAGAGCTGTATCTCTAGCCTTCAATAAACCTTTTTTTTAAAGCTGTGAGACTCCTGGTTTTTGGTCCATCATGAAAAAAGTTTAGCAGTCAGCTTTAAGTAAGCAAGAGCCAGTGAGACCACTCAGCAGATAATAAAGACTCTTGCCCGGCAAGCCTAAGGGCCTGAGTTCAACCACTGGCTCCCTCCCAGTCAGTGGACAGAACCAGTTCTGGAAAGATGACCTCTGAGTGCCACATGCATCCCATGGCTCAGGCAAACTGTGCTCATGTCACACATGAACACACACACACAAATAAAAATAAAAAAACAAGTAAAAAGTCTCAACAGACCAAAAAGTCAGTAACTCTCCTTAGGCCTACTATGGAAGTTAGGAAACAGAACCACCCAAGCGACACAGGAGGGCACGAGAATCACAGCTCAAAGCCAGCATCGAGGATAACTCGGGAAAATAGAGCTGGGACCGACAAACTGCTACCTGTGCTGTGCAGTCTAGGAGTGAAGAACTGGAGCAAATGTGGAGGCTCATATCCCGGGAGGCTGAGGCAGCAGAATCATGAGTTCAAGGCTGGCCTAAGTTACTGAGGGAGCGTCTGTCTCATAAAACACTAGGGCTCAGGACGAATGGACTGCACAGCTACCCTACTGAATGGTGAGAGACCTGACATTTTCCTGCTAAGTCAAGGGCAAGGCAAAGATGCGGACACCCCTGCCTTCCATCCATACTCAAAGTCCCAGCTGGGAAGTAAGAGACAAAGTAAGAGGAAGACATATTTGGAATAAGGCAATAAACTGTCTTTTGTCACAGATGACATGATGGTCTAGAACCTGGATGCTAGATAAAAATTCCAAAAGCTGGGCTGGAGAGCTAGCTCAGTGGTTAAGAGCACTGCTCTTCCAGAGGACCTAAGTTCAATTCCCAGCAACCACGTGGTGGCTCACAACCATCTGTAATGGGATCTGATGCCCTCTTCTGGTGTGTCTGAAGACAACCACATTCACATACATAAAATAAATAGATTTTTTTTTTAAAGTCCAAAAGTTGAGCATAGTGGTGCATGCCTTCAATCCCAATACTCAGGAGGCAGAGATAGGCAGAACTGTTGAGTTTAAGGATGGCCTGGTCTACATACCAAGTTCCAGGCCAACCATGGCAACATAGTGAGAACATGTCACAAAAACAACAACAAAACCACTTTTCATAGATTTAGTGATAATATCAAGCTTGTAAGACACAAGATTAATACTCAAAATTTCAGTTTTATATTTATTGTCAATGAACAATCAGAATTTGACCCTAAAATAGAGGCTGGAAGCTGGGCAGTAGTGGCTCATGTCTTTAATCCCAGTACTTCAGAGACAGGGGCAGCCAGAACTCTTGAGTTTAAGGCCAAGCTGGCTGTCCTGGAACTCCCTCTGGGATACCCAAAGAAACCCTGTGTCAAGAAGGGGAGTAGGGGCAGAGCACAGGACTAGAGTGATGATAAATCAGCAGTTAAGAGCACTGGCATTTCTCCCAGAGGACTTGGGTTTGATTCCCAGCACCTACATGGTGATTCACAACCAGAAATCATCATCGTCATCATCCAGTATTATTTATACTAATACCCCAAAAGGGATGATACAAAGCTAATAAAATTAAGTAGTATCTACTTCAAGAAAACCACAAAACTCTAATGAAAAATAACAAAACAAACCCCACAACAACAACAAAACCCTAAAACTAAATAATTTATGGGCAGATCCAACTTGATCTATTGATTTAAAACAACCACAATCAAACCCCCAGAAAAATTATCCTATGGATATTGACAAACTGATTCTAAAGTTTATTGAGAAAGGAAAAAAAAACAAATTAGCCAAATCAATATGGAAGAACAGTCAGAGGAGTGACGCCAGACCACCTTAAACCCTACTATGAAGGTAGGAGAAGAGGGAAATGGAGTGAAAACAGACAGCGCAGGAAGTGGAGCCACCACACCCTGTGTGGCCTGATCCTGGAAACCAGACTGGCAACAAGGGAACGGGAAAGGATAGACTCACAGCAGCACCTATAAGGACAGACTCACAGCAGCACCTACAGGAAAGCTGGATGAGTGGGCTGTGCTCACAGAGCAGCACCAGATACCCGCAGAGCAACCCAGAGCCTGTTCTTATGTCCTCCCGGTGAGTTGGTCTAGCTGAGTACACTGTCGCTATCTTCAGACACACCAGAAGAGGGCATTACAGATACCCTCTTACCAGATCTCATTACAGATGGTTGTGAGCCACCATGTGGTTGCTGGGAATTGAACTCAGGACCTCTGGAAGAGCAGTTGGTGCTCTTAACCACTGAGCCATCTCTCTAGTCTGACATTCCATTCTTTATAAAAATGAATCAAAAAAGACCTGAACAGAAAGCACCAAAGAAGACACACATGTCAAGGATGTATCTGGAAAGTGCTCAACACTGTGCATTGCAGAGAACTGCAAATTAAGACAGCTGGGCACTGCTATGTGCTAGACAGAGGGACAAACCTAGGCAGGCAACGGGGTCAATGTGCAATGACATGTGCAAGTCTGACTACTTGCATTCCACCCCTGTATTCCACAGCAGAAGAGAACTGATCCCTGGATATTGCCCACTGGCCTCCATGTGTGCACCGTGGTATATGTAGGAATAGACACACATGCACAAATTTTAAAAGAATATAAATAAAAAAGAATGAACTACCCTCCAAACACTGAAAAAGACCAAAAGTGACAAGGACACAGAATCAAAGGAACTCTCAGTCATTGCTGTGGGAATCCGAAATGGTACAGCTCGTGTGGAAGACAACTGAGTATTTAAAATATATATGTTAAGCATACTCTTAACACATGATCCAGCCACTGTGCTCTTTGTTATTTATTCAAAGACATTTATAACTTTATTTGTAACTGCCACAATTTGGAAGCAATCAAGAAGTCCTTCAGTGAGGTGAAGGAGAAAGCTTGGGACAACTAGACAGCGGAGCATCATCCAGCAATAAAGGAATAAGCCGCTGAGCCACAGTGAGGCATCAAGAGGGGCTGGAGGGACGGCTCAGCGGTGGAGTACTGGATACTCTTTCAGACACACAAGGCACTGCACAGCTGTCTGGAACACCAGTTCCAGGGGATCCAATGCCCTCTTCTGACATCTGTGGGCACCGCGCATGAATACAGTACACAGAAATAGATGCAGGCAAAATACTCAAGCCCATAAAATAATAAAAATAAATATTAAAAAAGAAAAGGCATGAAGGGAACATAAATGCATCTTGCAGCTGTGATTTCTACTGGAGGATGCTCTGTAGACAGGTGAAAGCTCAGGCGCCCTTAGTGGCTGGGAGGGAGGGGGTGCAAGGAGGGAGGGAGGGAGGGGAAAAACCTGGTAGAGACCATGAAGCTGCTCTGTGTGCTACTGCAGAGGTGGATGCACCCATACGATGTGCTGCGAAGACCAAGAGTGAGCCTCATTTAAACAGTGGATTTGAGGCCCACTCTGCAGCTAAAGAACCACTACAGGCCGGCCGTCAGTGGCTGGGGATGTATACATAAAGAACCACTACAGGCCGTCAGTGGCTGGGGATGTATACATAAAGAACCACTACAGGCCATCAGTGGCTGGGGATGTATACATAAAGAACCACTACAGGCCGTCAGTGGCTGGGGATGTATACAGTGGGATGGGGTACATGGGGGCACTCTACTCTCTGTTCACTTTTCCTGTGAACCTAAATCTGCTCTAAAAAAATGAAGTTCATTAAAAAACAAAAAACAGAAACCAGAAAAGAGAACCTAGGAGCTGGAGAGATGGCTCAGTGGCTAAGACTACTTGCTGCCCCTGCAGAGGAGCGGAGTTCAGTTCCCAGCAAGTATGTCAGGTGGGTCACAGCCACAGGTAACTACACTGCAAGGACCAAGGACCTCTTCTGGCTTCTTTGTGCACATACACATGTGGCATACACACCAGAGAACGCATGTACACGTAAATAAATGTTTAAAAGATAATCATATAAGTCCGAATATCTAAAGATTATATAAATCCCAGATTTTGCCTTTTGTCTACACACACACACACACACACACACACACACTCACACACTTACATATATCTAGTCATGGTGCAAAACTTGAAAGCCAAGAGGATCACCATAAATTAAAGTGACACTGAACAAGACCTATCTCTCAAAAAAAAACAAAAGAACTGAATTGATCTTTCAAATTAAACCAAGCATTCTTTCAAAGCAAGCCTCTTTCCTGAGAATACTGAAAATACTGAATGCCTTAGGACACACTGATGGAAGAGCCAGTCAGGGGGCATGGTGTGGGGCGTGTTCCTTCCTGGCCTGGCCAGTTGTTGCACTGTTTCTGATTCTGTCAAACAGTATATACATGCTTGGCCCATGTACATTTGTGGGGGGAAAAAAAAACCTCCTTTATGAAATTCAAACTTCCTTCACGACAACTGAGTAACGATCTCATTGAAGCGCACTCATCCTGGGATTTCTCTGAAGGCCTGCCGTTCTTTAGGCTACACAGGCAGCTTCTCTCTCCTAACGAAGCTCCTCTCCAGGCTTTGGAAGGGCAGGGTCTCTCTTCCTTCACAGCTCCTCACGCTGCCTCCCTCCTCCCTCCAGGCCTGACTGTGCTCCCACCATGGTCACAAGAGTGTCTCCTAATAAAGCTCCCTTCTAGACGGTAAAAATGAATGCGTAAGTGAAATGCGTTTACCCTCCCTGGTTTCCGCTAAGGACTCTAAGGAAGGAACCAGGATCAAATGAAGACAGATGAAATGCTGGGAGAAGCTGCTCACAACCAACTCCAGGCTCAGTGTGGACAAGGGACTGGAACGATGTTTAAGGGGAAACTATTAAAAGTAACATACCCAGCTTAATGCTGCCGGCCTAAGTTAAAACACTCTCATAATAAACTAATGTTCCTCAGACTGGTCTTACAGTTTTCACAGTGGTTTTGTTTTTCAGAGTCACGTTCTGCAGCCCACGATCCCCTGGAGCTCATTATGTAGCTCAGGATGGCCTTAAACACAGGGCCTTTTGCCTCAGCTCCAACCCTCAAGTGCTAGAGTTGCACACCTGAGTTAGCAAATCAGGATTAAAATAAACACTCCCTTGCAGTTTGAAGAACTGAACCCAGCCCTTATGCATGCTAGGCAAGCAATCACCACCTAGCTACACCTCCAGCCCTATTTTGGTATCTCTGAGACCTGGCCTCTGTAAGTTGCCAAGGTAGGCTTTGGACCTGCCATCCTCCTGAATGGCTCTTGATGGCTGGGACCTGCAATGCTTTCATGGCCCCTCAGACTCCTTGGCTTGTCTTTGCCATCTAGGGCTTCCCCCTCAGCCTGCAGTCGGTCTGTTGAGAGGAAGGTATAGAGTTCTGTTGCTTCAAGCTACTTCTCAAGCCCCCCAGGCAGAAGTCACTTCCCTTAGCACCCGCTGTCCTCACGTCAGCCTTGTGTCTCCGGTTCCATGGCCCCACAGCCAATGGTTACACGGATGCATCTTCCCTGCTACCTCTCAGAAGTGGAAACTCTCGGGAGCATCATCCCATTCATTTGGCCTGGGTCATCTTCACCGATGCCATGCGCCCTCCTCCTTGAGCTGTCAGCCTGCCATAAAAACACCACGGCTGACTGTACTCTCCCATGTCTGCTCTGAATGACACAGAACAACTCTTTGTCAGGTCCTCCTTCCCAAGCCTTCCCTGGGGAAGTCTTATTTTAACTAGGAATAACCAGACGCTAGTCAATTACAGCTTCTCTGGCTCTGAAAAGAGCTGTACAAAAGGGAAAAGTGCCTTTTACTTCCAAAGCCATCAGAGATTTTTTCTTATTACCAAGGCATGGAGAACACACATTACTCCAAGGAGCCAGGGGAACGGATCTCCCTCCTGGAGCGGAGCAGCAATCAGCAGGCACTCACTACAACCTCAGAACAATGAGCAACGACATTCCCAGTTTTGTTTCCAATGACAGCTGAGGAGCCTGGCTTTCCCCAAGGCTGCCTCCTGAAGACCCTCCTGCTCCCTGCCCCATGAGCTGTTAGTGTGCTTGTTAGTATGTTCGGAAGCTTGCGTTCCTCTGTAGTCAGAACGCTTCACCTTTCTGTTTACTCTAGTCAGCTCCTATCTTGTTAGTGCCTTTGTTTTTCTTTCTTAAAATAATAATTTTGATGTCTGTGAGATAGTTCATTCCAAAAAAGCAGGTGCCACCAAGTCTGACTGCCTGACTAGATCCTGGGGACCTTTTCGGTGGGAGGGAGAAACCAAAGATGTCCTTGGGCCTCCACATGCAATTTAAAATGCAAAGTAAGCCAGGAGTGATGGTGCATGCCTATAATCCCAGGACTTGGGAGGCAGAGGAAGACAGATCTCCATGACTTCAAGGCCAGCCTGGTCTACGTAGTGAGTTCCAAGCCAACCAAGGCTACAGAATAAGACCCTGTCTCAAAAAAACAAAAATTAAAATAAGAAAAATTTCATTGTTGAAATATAAAAACAATCTATCTGTTTTCTGAATATTTTCTTTCATTTCAAGGGTTTCAGAGAACATGGCTTCTCATGTTGTAGTTAGCAGAACAAATCCATACGGTGGCAGACTACAGTTATGTTGGGTGGATTTGCACTGGGCTGGAATGGCAGTTACACTCACAATGCCTTCATTTTTTAGAGAGATTTATTCCTTTGGTTGAAACACAGGTGAAAGGTTCTATCTCCTGAAACTAACGATTAAGAATTAAACTAAGGGGAATGAGAGAGATTAGAGGGTGCCCTGCCCAGGGATACAAGGGCACACATTTTTCTTCCACACATCTGCCCATGATTTTACACTGTAACTGCCTGATAATGTGCCCCCTTAGAGGCAGGAAGACTAACCGCTGCCTCGCCTTCAGAGCAGAAAGCGATCTCTTGTCCAGTTGGTGTACTCAGAACGGGACTCTAATTGTCAAGATTTTGTTGCTGGAGCTTGGACCCAGCGTCCACCTTACATGGTGTACTGGCTGGTTTTGTGTCAACTTGACACAGCTGGAGTTATCACAGAGAAAGGAGCCTCCCTGGAGGCAATGCCTCCATGAGATCCAGCTGTAAGGCATTTTCTCAATTAGTGATGGGGGGGGTGGGTATTGTGGGTGATGCCATCCCTGGGCTAATAGTCTTGGGTTCTATAACAAAGCAAACCAAGCAAGCCAGGGAAAGCAAGCCAGTAAGTAACATCCCTCCATGGCCTCTGCATCAGCTCCTGCTTCCTGACCTGCTTGAGTTCCAGTCCTGACTTCCTTTAGTGATGAGCAGCAATGTGGAAGTGTAAGCTGAATAAACCCTTTCCTCCCCAACTTGCTTCTTGGTCCTGATGTTTGTGCAGGAATAGAAACCCTGACTAAGACACATGGACACCTGTTCTATCACTGTGTTATGCCCCACACCCAAATGTCTGCCCCAACTTAAGAGTTTTAATCAGGCATTACTCTGGTTCTGACAGACATGACCTCAGATATCTCATGATTTCCACCTAAATACCGACTACCCTTGCACAAAGCAGCAGGGAAATGCTAAAGCCCAAAGTTCTGAGTATCTTGTAGATTCCAGTCTGCGCCGATAACTAAAATTGCTTTCCTGCAAGTCTAACCACAGTGGGCCCTGTGTGAGAGATTCATGTCTCCAAACTCTCACTGGGCCCAGCTCAAAGCCCACCTGGGCATGAGGAAGGGTACTGTGGCTTGTCAACACTAGAGGGAGCTACACTCACATCACCACAGGGTTGTTCAGGTCAGGAAACTTCAAGGGATCTTTCTCCCCAAACTGATAGTCCTGCCTATGGTTCAGGACAAGCATTCTACCACAGGTGTGAACCCTCACCGTGACTGCTAGCTTTTCATCTATGATAGGCTTGTGGCAGGTTGATGATGAATTCCACTGTAATTAACACTTCCATTCTTCTGTAGGATTCAATGCTTCTCTTCCTCTATTGCCTTGGTCTGGGAATTTTCTGTTCATAGCTTTTGTTTGTTTCTTTGGTTTTCAGGAAGGGTCTTATGTATCTCAGGCCAGCCTCAGTCTCGCTATATGGGTGTGGAGGACTCTGACTTCCTCATGCTTCTCCCTCCATTTCCTAAATGAGGGATTTCAGGCTTAGCCCAGCTGTGTCAGGCAGACTTGGGTTTTGTTGTTATTATACTTGGTTATGTTTGGTTTTGTTATATCTTTTTTTTCTTTTTCTTTTTTTAAAAGAACAATGGAGAAAGAAATCTTTAGGAATGTCTTAAAACCAACTTGGTTCTCATGGAATTCAAATGAAGCTCAAACAGCCTGTGGTACAAGTCATGGAAAGGAGCTTTCTGTGAAGAACCTTTAGGATGAAAGCAGGGAAGGGAGGGGTAAAGGCCAGCGCATCTAAGATGCAGTGGCTCTCACTACTGTTACACACTGTGATGGATAGTCTTGACTACACCCAGAGTCAACTAAAACCAAAGCAGCTGGGCACACCTGTGAGAGCAGGAGACACCTGTGAGGACTGGAGACACCTGTGAGGGCTGGGCACACCTGTGAGGGTTGGAGACACTTGTGAGGGCTAGGCACACCTGTGAGGGCTGGGTACACCTGTGAGGGCTGGAGACACCTGTGAGGGCCGAGCACACCTGTGAGGGCTGAGCACACCTGTAAGGGCTGGGCATACCTGTGAGGGCTGGAGACACTTGTGAGGGCTGAGCACACCTGTGAGGGCTGGGCATACCTGTGAGGGCTGGAGACACCTGTGAGGGCTGAGCACACCTGTAAGGGCTGTGCACACCTGTAAGAGCTGGGCACACCTGTGAGGGCTAGAGACACCTGTGAGGGCTGGGCACACCTGTGAGGGCTGGGCACACCTGTAAGGGCTGGGCACACCTGTGAGAGCTGGAGACACCTATGAGGGCTGAGCATACCTGTGAGGGCTGGAGACACCTGTGAGGGCTGGGCACACCTGTGAGGGCTGAGCACACCTGTGAGGGTTGGGCACACCTGTGAGGGCTGGGCACACCTGTGAGGGCTGGGCACACCTGTGAGGGCTGGGTACACCTGTGAGGAGTTTTTTTCCTTGCCTGGGTCATCTGAATCCAGATCATTTGATGTGGTAAAACCCACCCTAAATCTGGGCCATGCCTTCTTGTCGGGCTATATAAAGGACACAGACAAAGGAAGCTTTTGCCCTTTGCCTGTTTGCTCTCACTCTTGTCAGCAAGTTCGCTAGTATCAGAACTGACTTCTCTGGGATTCTAGTATGTACTGAAGACCAGCTGAGATGGACTTTCCATCCAGAGATAGATATATACAAGATAAAAATGTAAATATCAATTCTGTCACTCCAGAGAACTCTGACTAATAGACATGCACACCTCTCTACCTCTAGAAAACATTCATGGCCTTGAAACTGTGTGACCTAAACCATCAGCAAACATGAGACTCATCAATGACCTGTCTGTTTCTCTGCCCAGAGGAGCCACAGCATGTCACCTGGCTGCAGCTGTAACAGAGGCAGTATGCAGGAGAGAGAATGCAGGGCAGAAGAACTTGCATTTTCCTGTCTCAAAGTTGACTGTGATTCAGAACAGTGAGGTCTCAGCAGTCAAGACACTGACTACCTTCTTTTAGGACACAGGCTGCTCCTGAGTAAAAATAGACTAGAAGTAACCTTGGGGAGCAACTCTGTGGGTGAAGAGAAAAATGTACTAGATCAAAACATTTTTTTCACTTTAAAAATGCAAGCTCAAACCTCTAGAGTATAAAGTGAAACGCACTGGGTTCAAACCAAGTCTCAAAGTAACTGGGAAATGTTAGTCTTTCTTAAGTCAGAGACTGCAAACACTCTTGAGGTGCGAAGAGGATGGATGGTCAGCCAGATGGATCTAGGGATCTCCCCCATCACCCTCTCTCTGACACTACAACACTTTGCATCCTTTCAGGAGAAGCAGCAGGAAGCATGGCAGTGTGAAAAGGCAACACCTTACTTCTTCCTCATTCGGGGCATGCGCCAAAAGACCTCCATGCCACTCGACATCATACTGACCTTTAAAATGTTCCGGCCATCAAAAGACTCTCTCTCCTTGAAGATATATTTGCCATCTGCTGTGTAGAGATTGTACCTGCCTTCCGCTGTAAATAACACAGAGACAGTGTGAGAGGAAGCTGAACAGGCTGTTTGTACCTGCCCTGTTGGTCCCCAGGCCTCCTAGCAAACTTCTCACCTCCTGCTTTAGGAAGCAACATAGGACGGAGGAGGAGCAGCTGAGAGCCAGGAGATGGGGCTCCCGTGTGGCAGTGCCAACTGCCCGTGTGTCTTCATTCCTTCAGAGCTCTCGGGCACTAACTGTACACACTGGGTAACTGACAGCTCTCCCACGGATCTCTTTCCCACTAAGTGACCTCCAGGGCTTTACAACCCCCAAATAAGTGGCATGTGATTTTAATTGTGTTAAAACACACAATGTAAGCTTACATATAAACTATTCAAAGTTGCTGGTGTCCAGGCTGTGGGTTAACCTAAGGATTCCTTCCACATTGGCTTGGGGGTGGAGGAGTGCCACCATGAAAGCTATCCCTACATTCTACACGGGAAGGCAGCAAGTCTATGACCTTGGCCTAAACAAAACTGTGCTCTAGCTAACTGAGTTAATTTAGGTTGCATTTCCCAAAAGATGTTCTTAAAGGACAGCCAGAAGACTATCAAAGGAATGGAGACAGGGAGGGGGAAGTAACATAGCTTTTCATGTCCTTTTCAAGTAAAAATTCAATACAGAGAAGAGAACAGGGAAGAGAAAATTCAAAGGTCCTCAAGGATTATTTAACTCTCAGAATGCTGTCAGGCTACAACTCTTTCCTGCCTTCTGGCAAACCTATGCGCATTCCTCTTTCTACGTCTCTGGTCCATCTTCTACTACACAGGTCTGCAGAGCCCCAGGTCTAACAACTGCATGAGCACATCCCAGTTTAGCTATGTGTGTGGGAACTCCTGACCTAGCTCAGAATGGAAAGTGTTCTAAACAAGACCCCTCAGCTTAAAATCAGTTCTGAAAGCCAGCTGAGGTAGCACAGTCCTATAAAGCCAGCACTAGGTATGTGGAAGATCAAGAGCTCAAGGTCACGTCCCTTCTGCAGAGCAAACTAAAGGCCAGCCTGAATTACATGAGATCCTGTCTCAAAAGCACAAGCAAAACAAATGAAACAGCTTCCCTGCTAAGAAAAAAAGAACAGGAGCAATCTGGAAAGCAAATCAATAGCAAAGGGCCTGTTAAAAAGTAGCCGGTGTGGGGAGGGAGACGCTCAGTCAGGAGAGTGCTGGCCTTGCAGTATGAGGGCCTCACTAAGCTTAATCCCCAGAACCCACGGGGAAAAGGCTGGCACGGTGGCACACTTAGACTTTTAGCCCAAGGGAGGCAGAGATAGGAGTGTCTTGGTCTCACTGGACAGCCAGCCCATCCTACTCAGTGAATTACAGACAAGTGAGGGACCCTGTGGATGGTATCAAAGGAACGGGGCAAGGTGCAGGGAGATACAGGCTCTGCACCGTTTAGGTTAAATTTACCTGGGCATCTTAAATCCTTCTTCGGGAAGAGATGCTCAATGGCTGAAAGTAGGGCCTCATGCATACTAAACAAGCACTTTACCCAACACTGTACCCCAACCCATATCTCATATTTCTGTATGCAAAATCTAACAGCCCCATGTGTGACAGGACTAACTGCACACTAGGCATGTCCCTGCCATGTGCACTGGGTCCTCAGAGCAAAGGCTTATCAGGGATTCCTGTCCACTGCTCATGCAAATCGCTAGCAAGTCTCAGAGGTCTTGCTAGCCCTGATCACAGCCCTGCTGCAGCTCTTTGGGGACTTACCGTTGGGGTCTTTCCTGAGCAGTGTGTTCATGACCGTGGCGTGCAGTTTCACACTGGTCCACTCTTTCACGATGAGTCCCAGGGACTGAAAACGCTCCAGCACTCGATCAACCAGCTCCTGCAGCCTGGAGTTTGAAGCACAGAAGTTTTAATAAATCCTGAACCCTGACCACTAATTCAACATGAATGGACTGTGTACTCTGAGCCAGTCATGCAAAGCCTTGCACCAGGAGTGGCAAGAGCCACAGCCCCCACCAGAGCTCACTGTCTGATTAAGAACAAGTCACTGCCAGTTATGGTGGCACAAGTCTGAGGTCCCACCACCCAGGAGACAGAGGAAGGGAGTCAGAACTTTGTTGTTTTGTTTGTTTGTTTGTGAGTCTGTTCTCACTATGCAGCACTGGCTAGCCTAGAACTCACTCTGCAGACCAGGCTGGCCTCAGACTCACAGAGATCAGCCTGCCTTTGCTTCCCAAGTATTGAGATGAAGGATGTGAGCCACCAAGCCTGGCAGGTTCATAAGCTTGAAGCAAACATGAGATGCACAGAGTTCCAAGGCAGCGCGGGTCACAAAACAAGACCCTGGGGAGAGGGCTGGGAGAGAGAAAGAGATGTCACTGCAGTGCACTATTGGTTCTATGATAGTAGTTGACTGTGTGGAGACATGGATTTAAGCATGTTCTTGAAGGATTAATAAAGATTCACAGACAAACCAGAAAAGTATGGGCACTTCAAGTTATTAAAAAGCAGTTCCTGCAAAACCCCAAGGCATGCAGGGTCACAGAGACAGTCTGCTGGTTACTGGACCCCTGTGACGGAGTAAGAAAGGCTGGATGTGAAGCAGTGGCCAGACCCCAGAGTCAAGCTCTTATAGGGACTGCTGGGACCCAATGTCCATCTATGCGTTTTGACTCTGACAAGGAGAAAGTGTTCCCAAAGAGGAGAGCAGAAAGAAAGGGGCAGTGCACAGGATCAGTGGGGCGGCCGCTTCCATAGAGAAAGAACAGCAGACAATGCACTGGCCACCGCACGGAGCAAAGCACGCTGAGCCATCTTCACAGCACATGGTTATCCTAATTACCAATGAAGGCACTAAGCAGAGGCAAGTTATAGAACTTGAACAAGGTCATGTAACTTCTAAGTGGCAAGTCCAAGCTCTCTCTCTCTCTCTCTCTCTCTCTCTCTCTCTCTCACACACACACACACACACACACACACACACACACACATATACATACTATCCTTCAGGGGCTGAGGTGTTGCTAAGTGGTAGAATGTGTGATTAGTATGTATAAGGCCTCAGAGTCAATCCCAGCGCTGAAACAATTTTCCTATTAATTTAAAAATGTCTTTCTTTTCTTATCTTTTGTGTGAGAGAGAGAGAGAGTCAGAGAGAGGAGGGAGGAGGGGAGAGCGGGAGAGGGCCAGAGAGCACACACACAGAAGCGATCAAGCCAAGTTGGGCCCACAAGTGTGGAGGAGTGGTCAGATGACAACTTGTGGGAGTCAGATCTCTCTCTCCACCATGTAGGTCTGGGGACTGAACTCCCAAGTTGTCAGCCTTGACCGCAAGCACCTTTATCCGCTGAGCCATCTTGCCAGCACCTTTTTCATAGTTTTTTTTTCAGTTAGTGTGCAAAATAATGGGTTTCATGATGACATTCTCATGTGTATGTACATATCTTTGACTTTATCATAGTCACCTTCCTGCTAACCTCCTATATCCCTCTCCCCACAAGTCCATTTTAATTAAAGGTGAGTTTTAAGAACTCAGTGCAAGCCAGTCTGCCTTCAGAGTCCAAGTCTTCAGGTCCCCACCATGAATGTGGAAATGGTGGCACTTCCTACATTTGCTGACACTCTGGGGCACAATCAGGAACTTGGAAGGTTCCATGAGAAAAGCGGTACGCATAGTGGAGGAGAGGGGGAAGGAAAGTTCCTGACGTCTGGGGTTGGTGACCAGGCAGTGTAGCAGCTGAAGCTGTGAAGACTCCTCTGTTCACTGATGTCAGGGGCAGGGCTAACACCGTGCCATTCTAATTGTGTAGCACAGGACATCAGATGTGAAGGACACTTCAGGCACGTGTGTCCAAGAACAGGCAGCAATACAAGTCTGGAGTGCAATGGAGGCAAATGATAGGAATGTGGCGGTCAGCTCAGCCTCCTTCAGTCAGCTAGGTACGGCAACACACATACTTGGAAGATAGAGGCAGAAGTCAAGGTCCTCCTCAGCCACATACTGAGTTTAGAACCAGCCGGGGCTATTCAATAAACCAGAAAGAGTAGTGAAAACACAGGACAGGTGTAGCACGGAAGGAGGATTAACAGCAAGGCAGGCGAGAGACAGCTGTGAGCAGCCTCCTGGGATGCATCCCTGGAAAAGGACAGAGAAGGAACCAGAAGAGAGAGCGGCAGGAAGGAGAGCCAGAGGGCACAACCACCTTGGGCAGCAGTGGGGACACCTGTAGCAAAGCAGTTTCATGGCCACACCAGAGTCACAAGTCTTGGGACCAAGGAGAGGGGAGGAATGAGACAGGGGTTCGGGGAATGAGGAAGGGCACAGGAGGAGAGGAAGAAATGACAGCCTTTGGCAGGTCACAAGAAGCAGAGCAGGTACTGCTGAACTTTTTAGCCAGGAACTGAGGAATAAAAAACCATGTCACCCAAACAGACAAAAATGTGCAGTTGCAGGATTCAGTCACTAATACAGAGATGAGGCAGGGAAGGTGTGCCTCTGTGTACTGGCTAGTTTTGTGTCAACTTGACACAGCTGGAGTTATCACAGAGAAAGGAGCTTCAGTTGAGGAAATGCCTCCATGAGATCCAGCTGTAAGGCATTTTCTCAATTAGTGATCAAGGGGGAAAGGCCCCTTGTGGGTGGGACCATCTCTGGGCTGGTAGTCTTGGGTTCTATAAGAGAGCAGGCTGAGCAAGCCAGGTGAAGCAAGCCAGTAAAGAACATCCCTCCATGGCCTCTGCATCAACTCCTGCTCCCTGACCTGCTTGAGTTCCAGTCCTGACTTCTTTCAGTGATGTAAGCTGAATAAACCCTTTCCTCCCCAACTTGCTTCTTGGTCATGATGTTTTGTCCAGGAATAAAAACCCTGACTAAGACACTCCGTAATTGTCCCCTTAAATTGCTTGTTTATGAAAACAACAAGTTCTTTAAGACAATGAGAAAGGTCAGAAGAGCATAAGAAGGGAAACAGCCCCTTAAGCAACCCAGCGCTCATCTGGGGACAGTGAGGTGACATCAGCGAAAACTGTCAGCATCTCAGAGCATCCTTACACACTGACAGTAAGCATCTCAGCCTACCACATCAGAAGAACTGCAGAAAAGACTCAGCTTAGGTAGAGAGCACTGGGATCTATCCTGGTACCATAAATCAATCAATCAATAAATAAAAGCAACCTAGACACGGTGGCCTATGCCTTTCCTCCCAGCATTCAGGAGGTGCAAGCAACTGGACAGAAGTTCAAGGTTATTCTTGGTTGCATAGAAAGTTCAGAGTCAGCCTGGGCTATATGAGACCCTGTCTAAACACGAACTGCAGGAAAGTATAATAAAATTCTATTTCTTTAAAGTAGTGCATGTAAACAATGACTCTTGGTGATTTTTACTCTAGGAAGGAAAACTGGGAAATTAGAGGTAGCAGGTTAATTTTTATTTATTCGCTAAAAAAATTAAAAAAAAAATAAAAAGCTTATCTGTGAAGGGACAGGACAGTTTACAAACAGTGATAATATAAAATCTAACCTCAAAATGGCAAGGACCAGCCTCGGCTTGGAGAGGGGTTCTTAGGAAGGGGTGTTTGGGAGCAGTGACAGAAAGGAATCTAAGTCAAAAGATGGGGTGTGAGATGACAGCCTTGTAGTCTGTTCAAGATGGCTCCCTAGACAGCTCTCAGCAGATAACTCTTGGCTCTGTAGTCTGTTCAATGTATCTTTCTGCTTGAGACAGCTCTCCTCTCTCTCTTGCTAGGAAAAATTCTAAAAGCTCCTGGACAGCTCATGGGTTTTCGGATCAAAATCAGCACAACTGGTAGAAAAAATTCTAAAAGAGCTGTGTTTGCTCTCCAGACATCTCCAGACAGCTCAGCTCTTATAAATCAAAATCCAGTCTTTTATTTACATATCAATTCAGTCATTTACTCCAGGCTCCCTTTTGATTATCCCATGAATAAACATTCATTAGCCCCTTGATTCTTAGAAGACAGCATGAACTTTTTTTCTTAAAAACAAAACAAAACAAAACAAAAAACAACAACAACAAAAAAAAACATGGCACCAGGTGGTGGTGGCGCATGTCTTTAATCCCAGCACTTGGGAGGCAGAGGCAGGCAGATTTCTGAGTTCGAGGCCAGCATGATCTACAGAGTGAGTTCCAGGACAGCCAGGGCTATACAGAGAAACCCTGTCTTGAAAAACTAAAACCAAACCAAACCAACAACAACAAAATAAAAACCATGGCAAATGAATCCAGAGATCTGCCTCCCAGGCTGACCTTGAACTCAGGAATCTACCTGCCTTTGTATCTTTCTGGCAAGCCAGCTCATAGTGCAGCTGTCTCTGTTCTTTTAGATCTATGAAGTTCCTCACATAATTCATATTGCATCTTTATATTTTGCATAATTGAGAAATTATATATTTTTGAACTCATGTTTTCAGAGTTTTTTCCTACAGCCTTAAGGGCTGACCATTAAGTATACACCCTCGCCTCCTGAACTTGTGTTGTCATTATCATGGAGTCATTACCCTTGGCAGAGAGGAATTTCCCCCAAAGAAGGAACATAAACAAACAAGCCCTACACCTAGCAACCATGCCCTGCTGGCTCTGTTCAAGGGGTGCAAAACCACAGCACACGGTCCCTTCCTAATGGCTAATGGCTATGTAGGACTTGGCACCAAAACATACAAATACAACTCTCCCATTTGCCAATTCTCAGCAACTAAACTATATCTACTTCTTTGCTGTTTCACTTTTATTTTTCAATTCTGTTTGTTTATTTAACTGTGAACATGGGCAGGCACAAATGTGGAGATCAGAGAATAACCTGTCAAGTTGGTTCTCTCCTTCCACCATGTGGGGTCCAGGGATCTAACTTGGGTCTGGGCTTTTTGGGAGTCTCCTGCAGTTTAGACTTTGAATTCACACAGTAGCTAAGAATGACCTTGAACTCTACCTTGGCCTCCCTCCTGAGTGCTGGGAATAGAGGAGTGTGCCACTGTGCCCAGCAAAATCCTTTTAAGCATGTATTTAGATATTCCTTTTAAACCTGACAGGGATATTATTAGATTTCCTAATCTGCATCACCTTTGTACTCCTGACATAAACTAGCTTAGTCATCTCTCTACCCTCCACTTTAAGAAAAGTGCCCAATCCAGCAGATTTTACTTTTTGCATCCAATTATTGATTCCCACCGCCACTGCTTTAATTTGAGCCATCTTGCTTCTCCCAGACTACTCTAATGGCTCCTAAACACCTTGCTTCTGGTCCTACAGCAATGGCTCCTGCTCCTGGCTCTGCCTTTCAGTATGTGTATAGCACATGACTTGCTTTAAATGCATATAAAGCCATGTCGGGAAATGACATCTGTAAAGAATGGTATCTGCACAAGACCCAGTCAGTCCTGTTCTTGCACGATGGGGGAAGGGCTCAGGAGTCCCACCCTAACTGAGGAGCCCTGGACGGCTGATGGTCACTGGAGAAGGGAGAGTCAGAGCTCTTGTAATGGTGTAGCTACTAACAAGTTGACCATGCTCCAGAGGATAGCCCTACACAGTCTATGGGTGGCATAAACTGGACTATTGGGTTATTTTTAAGAAAGAAGGGTGTGCCTGAGAGATGACTCAGTGACTAAGAGCATTGCTGCTTTTTCAGAGGATCCAGGTTCAATTCCAAGCTCCCAGCTCAGAACCATCTCTAACTCCAGTCCTAGGGGATCTGATTCTCCTTCTGGTCTCTGAGGGCACCAGGCACACTTGTGGTATAAAAATATACATACAGGCAAAACACATACACACATTCACACACACACACACACACACACACACACACACATACACACACACAATTTTTTTTAATTTAAAGCTTTTTTAAAAAATTAGTGTCTTTTAAAAAAGTATGGTGTACTGGCTAGTTTTGTGTCAACTTGACACAGCTGGAGTTATCACAGAGAAAGGAACTTCAGTTGAGGAAATGTTTCCATGAGATCCAGCTGTAAGGCATTTTCTCAATTAGTGATCAAGGGGGAAAGGCCCCTTAGGGTGGGACCATCTCTGGACTGTTAGTCTTGGGTTCTATAAGAGAGCAGGCTGAGCAAACCAGGGGAGGCAAGCCAGTAAGGAACATCCCTCCATGACCTCTGCATCAGCTCCTGTTTTCTGACCTGCCTGAGTTCCAGTCCTGACTTCCTTGGTGATGAACAGCAGTATGGAAGTGTAAGCTGAATAAACCCTTTCCTCCCCAACTTGCTTCTTGGTCATGATGTTTTGTCCAGGAATAGAAACCCTGACTAAGACATATGGGGAGAGGGATGTGGAAAAGACATGGTCAAAAAACGTTGAACAAAATTCTCAAAAAATTAACCACAGTTGCTTTTAAATGGCATCTGTGGTGGTCTGAATAGGAATGACCCCCCATAGGCTGATAGATTTGGATTCTTGGTCATTAGGGAGAGGCTTTACTGGAGAGGGATTATGAGGTGTGGCCCTTTTAGAGGAAGCATGTCTTTGAGAATGGGCTTTAGGTTTCAGAGGCCCAAGCCAGGTGCAGTGGCTCTCTCTCTCTCTTCCTGCAGCCTTCAGATCAAGATGTAAAGCTCTCAGCTACATGTCTGCCTATGTGCTACCATGCTTCCCCAGTCTCGAAGATAATAGACTGAACCTCTGAAGTTATAAGCCAACCCCAAGTAAATGCTTTTCCTTTATGAGTGTTGCTGTGGCCATGGTGTCTCTTCATAGCAAAAGAGCACAGATTAAGACAACATCTACTATTGAATACACAAGTCTCTTATAGTTTACAATTTCCTGCAAAAATTCTTACAAGTGCTTTGTCATATTTATTCCCAATTATCTTGTAATTTTTGTTGCTATAATGAGTACACAGATTTTAGCTTTCAAGTGATGTTTTCTGTTGGTTAATAACTGTAATTATTACATTGACTTTATACAAACAACCTTATTAAACAAAAACAAAGCAAAACAAAACAAAAACCAGTCTTATGTACCCTTTCTAGCCTGAAACCTCCTTGTGGGCTTCAGTTTCAGTGAGAGACCCTGTCTCAAAAGCAAATTAATAAATGAGGTAGAGAACAACAGAGAAAGAAACCCTCTGCGCACACACACACACAGACACACACACACACACACACATCACACACTTTAAAAGGGGCCATGTCTTACTCCCGTATCAATTAGCACAACCCTCTAAATTTCCTTGGGTAAAGGAGACATTCCAGAAGGTTTGTAAGTTGATTTAAACTAGATCTTTAGAATACATATGTCTCTTAAGAAGTGAACATCTGGGAAGGTGAGATTTCTAAGTCCTGAAATAACAGCTGTTATTCCCGTGGAGAAATGGACAATCAAAGTAGAGCAGTAGAAGAGATAGGAATGACTTAGAAATGTTCTCAGGCTGGAGAGATGGCTCAGCGGTTAAGAGCACTGACTGCTCTTCTGAAGGCCCTGAGTTCAAATCCCAGCAACCACATCATGGTTCACAACCATCCATAATATGTGGTGCCCTCTTCTGGAATGTCTGAAGACAGTTACAGTGTACTTAGATATAATAAATAAATAAATCTTTAAAAAAAAAAAAAGAAATGTTCTCGATTGATCACGTAGGAGTCAGGGACAGTTGGCCGTTTAATTCACAAAGACTTGACAAGAAGTTCACCAAATGTGTGAGAGCTGGCTTTGTGAAGAATGTTCTGATGAGCTTGTTGCCAAGACCTGAGCTCTCTATCAGTGAGGGGATGATCCAGTGTGAGAACTGTCTTCAAAAGTAACTCAGTTCTATGGTCTTGTTTCTCCATTCTCAACCCTGCATCTTTGCATATGAGGACCTACAGAACTAAGGATCTGAGGAGCAGCACCAAGGGCAAACGCCAATGAAAACGCTCAAGGCAGAAAGCACCTTGTTCTTTCTGAGCTCCTTTCTTCTCCCCTCTGGAAGCCCACAAGAGCGGAGTAAGTCCTAACCGTCTGGTCTCGGCCACATGTGCCTTACAACGGCACTGAAGCAGCGATGAGAACATTTCATTACTGTGCAGAATCAACATCATAATCTCACGTAATTTCCCAGATGCCTTCCTGCTAACTGTGTGCCTATAAACCTGCATAGGTTGTCTCGCAACACTGAGTTTTAAGTGTGTATCTGCATACCAGCCTCTACTCTATGTAAATATTGCAAAGATCAGATGAAGATAATATGAGTGTATTATGCAGTGCAGAGGACCAGACCCAGGCCCTTGAGAATATTACACATGAGCTCTACCATGGTTCCATTCTGGCCTGGCACACTAAATGCTAACCAAAATTTAACCATACTTTCCCCAGAAATGACAGTTTTAAGTGCCAGAGACAGGAACTGCATACTACAAGTTTGTCCGTTGTATTTTGCAGAGTCCTGAGACTCTGCATAAGGAGTCATGAGTCCAAAATTATTTTTAAATTTAATTTTTATCATTGTTGGAGTTGTGCGTGGCACACATGCAGAGGTCAGGTGACAACTCTCTGAAGCCATCTACCTTCCATATGAATTCAGGCTGCTGGGCTTGAACATTAAGCAACTAGACCCACTGAACTGTTGGGTTAGCCTCAAGAACAGTCTAAAAATACTAGCTGGAACATGGTTCAGAGGCAGAGCACATGTTGAGCCGTTTTACGACATATTATTGCTGCTTTGATTGAACGACATTTGTAGTCATGGTACAAGAGCAATGGTGCAGCCCAGCATAGTCACATGACCCTGAAATCCCAGTACTTAGAAGGCTGAGGCAGGAGGACTGAAAGTTTAAGGCCAGCCTGGGCTAATCAGTGAAATACTGTCTCAAACCAATGCAAAAAGCAATGGCGTGTACAGCTGGAACCCCTCAGCACAGAGACTGTAGTAGCGTCTGGTTATTTTACTAGTCCTCACTAAACATCTACAGCTTAAAGAGCCAGGGTCATTTATCTTTAATTGTCGCTCCTTGAACACACACATCCTCTTCACATTCTTGTGGTAAAACTGCCGTTCTGCATGGAACACTTTGCCTGTACAACTAAGCAAAGGTTGTCTGCAGGAGCTGGGCACTCTCTGGGCCAATCTCTGTACACCCAGCACCATCTGTACTTTGGAGAACACTGACAGGCAGGTTGTGGCTGATCAGACTCAGCTATTTCGTAGACATTTTCTTTCTCTTTTCCTTATCTTTGTTGTTTTTGTTTTTGAGTCAGGGCCTCATTCTGTAGGCTTGGCTGTCCTTAGACTCATTCTTCTCCCTGTCCCTCATACCTACTCTCTGCCCTTACAACCTCCCTCCCAAAAGGAAACAAAAAAAAATCTGTCCCACAATATACCCCTTTGTTCACACATGTATACATGCAAATGTTCATTTCAAAGAGACATTGATCTGATTCAAGGCGTCTGGCTTTTGCTACACCATTAATCCTTACAGGGACTCCTCTCAGATCTCCTGTTGTCGCCATGTGTCATGGAGATCCTACAGCCTTGGATCTGAAGGACCAGCCCCTTCACAGGCTCTAGCAGCTTATAGATGGGACAGATGCTGGGTTGAGCTACTTCAAAGCCCTGGATCTGGGACTGGGTGGTATCTGAGCTATTTACCACCAACTTTCCCATGCTTCCCTCTTGCTCAGGTGAGGGGTAGAGACCAGATCTCCTGCACTGCAACAGCTAAAGACGGCTCCATCATTATTTTTAAGGAAATTAACACACACTAAATCTCTAAGTTTTAATTTCAATAAGTATTCATAATTATTTATTATAAAATTATATAATATATACTTTATACATTATTGTTATAATAAATATTAATGATTAAGTACTGACAGATACTACACAGAAACGAAAGCTCTCTGAAGTGTCGTAACGTTTAAGAACTTGAAGCGATTATGAAAGTTTGAGAACTACTATCTTCTATCTTAGTTCATTCACTGCTGGAAAGTAACCTCCTCTGTTCATAGTAGACTCACAATAACATGAAGGCATTTAAACAGTTACAACCTAGAGCAACAGGTAAAGCATCCATGTCATGTATCAAGCTCCAGCCTGCTATTACTTGGTACTTTGTATATGAGGTAATGTTAACGAGCAATGTGCCCCTGGATTTATAGTAGTTTCATTAGTTATGATCTTTAAATCATATGCCAAGGATCAAAGAAGAGAAAACTCTGGGATACGACACACCCACACACACACACACACACACACACACACACACACTATAGCATCTTTCTTCTTTTTCCCTCTAAACCCACTTCTAACTGGAGACTACAGAGATGTGAGAGCAGCTCCCAGGAGACCCTAGAGAAAGCTGGGTATGCGGGCACATGCTGCCATCCCAGCTCTAGAAGACAGAAGCAGGAGGCCTAATAATACTGAGTTTGAGGTGAGCCTGGTAAACACGATGAATTCCAGGCTATCCAGATCTTCACTGGAGACCCTGTCGAGACACACCAACAGGAGATTCTATAGGAGAGCAAATCAATTTGGGAGTCTGCCTAGATTTTCTCAAAAACATTTCTGATTCAGTACGAGCCCTCTACTCTGCCCCAAATAAAAAGATAACCTTCCCCCAATAAACTTCCTATTTAAAGTGGCTATCTCCATGCACAAAAGGTCTTGCATTATTTAATACATGGTGATAGCATGATAAATGGCTGGCCTCAGAAAAGGCCTGGATTGGGCTGTCAAGATGACTGAGTTGGTTAATAGCACCAGATGTAGAATCCAAAATAAATTCAAGACCACCTACCCCCTTCCCCCTCTGAAGGGACTTTCCAAACTATACAGTTTTAGTGGTCAAGAGGACCAGACTAAGCCTGCAGCTGCCAAAACAAGATTAGCAGTTCCCAGAAAAATTCCCCACCCTACCTCACACTAAATCCCGAGAAAGACCACAAACTGCCCTGACCTTGCTAGAATTCCCGGTGATGTTAATAGCTGTGACTTAATAGCTATGACGTTAATAGATGACCCTAAGTTCAAAATGTACTGCTGCTTTGCTGACCAATCATAATAACCCACCATAAAAAGAGTATAAAAGTCAGGCATGGTGGCACACACCTTTAAACCCAGCACTTGGGAGGCAGAGGCAGGCAGATTTCTGAGTTCAAGGTCAGCCTGGTCTACAGAGTGAGTTCCAGGACAGCCAAGGCTACACAGAGAAACCCTGTCTGAGTATAAAAGAGCTGTGCTTTTTGAATTCAGGGTTGAGGCTGAGCAACCCCACCCGCATCGGAACAATAAACCTCTTGCCATTGCAGCGATCTGTCATCAAATTGTGTTTTTGGGGGGCTGCGCACTCAATACTAAGGCCTTAGGGTCTTACACAGACATTCTTACAAAGGACACAGATTTGATTCCCAGCCCCTCCATGGTAGCTACACAACCATCCATAACTCCAGCTCAGGAGAGAGCTGATGCCTTCCGACCTCTACAGACACCAGGTGAACTGGGATGCATGCAAGCAAAATATTCCCAAAATAAAAGTTAAAAGATGATCAAACACAGGAGCTTGCTGCCCGCTGCCACGCCAGAGCCACGCCCAGGGCTTGATCGCTGGGACCCACAGAGCAGACAAAGAGAACAGCCACCTGCGAATCGTTCTTTGTCCACACACAAGCCCACACAGACACACAATAAATAGATGTAACAAAAACATTTTTCAGCTGGGCGGTGGTGGTACATGCCTTTAATCCCAGCACTTGGGAGGCAGAGACAGGCGGATTTCTGAGTTCGAGGCCAGCCTGGTCTACAAAGTGAGTTCCAGGACAGCCAAGACTATCAGAGAAACCCTGTCTCGAAAAAACAAAAACAAACAAACAAAAAAAAAAAAAAACCAACATTTTTCAAAGAAAGATAAGGTAATAGCCTGAATTATAGACTGAGAAGATGATTTTAGCACATGCCAAGGACTGTTCTTAACTGTTATTTTTTCAAGACGTGATTTCTCTGTGTAGCCCTGCCTGTCCTGGACTTACTCTGTAGACCAGGCTGGTCTCAACCTCAGAGCTCCACCTGCCTCTGCCTCCCAAGTGCTGGGATTAAGGGGTGTGCCACCACTGTGAGTTTGTTCTTAACATTTTATGAAGCTTAATCTTAACAATTCCATGGCAGTGTGATTGTTATTCCCATACTGTCCCCGTATTTGCCAAGTCACCATCACATCACCTATGGAACCTGCCTTCTTACCTCCAATTATGCTGAAAAACATACAACCTACTTCAATAAAAAAACTGACTGTTATGATCAACACTCGCTATTCATAGAGTCTTTTAGGCTAACAGTCACAATCTGTCTTCTCTGAATATGTTAGCACACTTGTTTTCATGAACAAAGCCAGGCACACTGGTGCAAACATGGAATCCTAGTACTTGGAAGGCTGGGACGGAGAAGGTGTGAGAGCTTGAAGTGATGCCGTGCAAACTCCGAACGCCCCCAAGTTCTAAGAACCTCTCAAATAAGCACACGTTAAAAGCCTACCTGTTGGAGCCATCTTTCATGTGGACTTTGGCATAAAGAACATCCACCATAGCAGGATCGTCATTCATGTATTCGATGCCTGCCATCTCGACTTCCAGGGGTCTGCCTCCAGAAATGTCACTGCCAAAGGAAAAAAACCATTAGGATTTTAAGCAAAGGACCTGCAATCTTGTGAAAGATGGTTACTATGCATGGTCAAAAGGTACAAGGACTGGCTCGTGGGGTTTTTCCAGCAACATAGTCTAGCTGTCCTAGTTTCAAGTTAATAACTGTCTGATGCCCACAACTGTAGAATACAGGCGAGTATTTCCAGCACCATACCATGTTCCAGTCAATACTCGTGATGAGCTCTAAGGGATGGCATGATTGGCAACATCATTCCATGTGCTGGCCCTTCCCTCTTCACCATTTCTTCAAGTTGCAGGAGGCACTCACTCACTAGCAATAGACAGTGTGGATACCAATGTGGACATCTCCAGGAACACCCAGCAACATTAATGAAAACCCTCCTCAGACTCATCTGTACAAGCAAGTCCCTTCCTAGGGAACTACCTCAAGGGAGGGGCAGCACAGCCAACCACAGCTGCTGAACCAAGTCACTGTTTAGGGTGTTTGTTTGTTTGTTTGGTGTGTGTGTGTGTGTTTGTGTGTGCGCATGTGTGAGTTACATGTACAAGTGTTACATGGTGAGATCTTGTCTCAAAAAAACAAAAACAAAAAGAGACAGGGTCTTACTGAGTTGCCCGAGCTGGCCCAAATTTCTGAACTAAAACAATCCTCTTGCTTTGGTCTTTCACTGGGTCCAGAAGTGTGTGCTGTTCCTAGCTTTCCTATTGCTTTTAAAATGAACTATGGTGGAGCTGGTGAGATGGTTAGCCAGGATGTGTGCAAGGCGAGTCAGATGAACTGAGCTTGTTCCCTGAAACTCATGTAAGAAAGGTCGATGCACAGGCCTACATCTGCAATCCCAGCATGCCTACCATGAGATGGGAGGGAAACCGGAAAAATTGCCCAGAAGCTCCGCTCACCGGCCAGCTAGTCTGGAGTAGCAGGACAGCAGAAACCACTTCCACCAGGTGGGAGGAGATGACAGACTCCTGAAAGCTATCCTCTGACTTCCACAAGCATGCAGTGGCATAGGAACCCATAGGCACACATACACATATTATAAAAAAAGTTAAATACCAACCCTGCATAGTTAGGTCAGCACTACCACCTTCTTACCAGGTTTTATTTAATGCCTCATGGAAGAGCTGTGTGAACCTTTCCCCACATGCAGAGTTTGTTAGAAGGTGCTGCTTAGCATCAGTACGATTTACATGACTACGTTTTCCTGGACTGAGAGCCCACACTCTCTCCTGTGTTTTGTTGTTTTATGAGACAGGTCACACTGTGTCTGTAGCTCATGCAGTGTTAGGGGTATGTAGCCCAAGACAGCTTGAACTGAAGCGAACTTCTGTCTCCCAAGCACTGACATTGCAGGGTGAGCACTATGCAGACTGTCAACTACTTCTTACCAGGTAACAACTACCATGAATTGGTAGGTGTCTTTGTAGAACTTGTTCAAGTACACTGATTTTATCAAACAGCACCACATTTTAATGCGTAAGCACGGTTACTGTCTATGTTGATTTGCAAGTCCCATTTCTCCCTCTCTTGCTCTTCTCCTTGGTGCTGAGGACTGCCAAGCAAGCCCCCATCTCTGAACAGTACACATCCTCCTTATATACTAATGTAAATCCTTGGAATGGGATGGAGGGCCAAGATAGGAAGCTGGATAAACTCAACAGGCTTATCTATGACCTGCAAACTGCCCAAGAGTTTACCAAGAGAAAGGTAAAAGAACGTGAGTGGAAGCCTCATCAATGCTCTCTGTCTTAGTGGCTCGAAGATGACATCTGAAGCAATAATTAGAAATTACCATCTGCCAAAGCTCACTTCTCTTGCCCACCCCCTTGTCCCTCTTAGATTTACTTGCTGAAGCCCTTGCCTGTGAGGGACTCTGCCTTTTATTTATTTATTTTAATTTTTTACTATCAGCCTCTTCAGGAGACAGATGCTGAAGCTGACAAGGAACTGCTTCATGTTTGTGAAAGCAAATACTCAGGGCCATTGCCCTGTTTTTGTCCTACATCCCACAGGGAACAGTCACAAGGGACACATTTGAGCATCAGAGTTTCCTCAACACTGAATAATTCATTCGAAATCTCTAAAGCTGCATGAGCCTTAACCTTAAGAACGTCCATGAAGATCTGGGTTCTGGTTAGAGAGCACCCTTTAGTTCCAACAACTACCTCCAGATTCAACTACCCACTTCCTTCAAATACCCAGGAGCTGTGGCTTTATCAAATCCCATATAAGTCATGTTTACTTTAATATTCCAACTTGAAATGCCATCACATTAGGCTATGGCACAGTCTACACCGGTCCTCTTAGTTTTAGTGTCTTCCTTTGCCCATTTTATTTTGAGGTCTTTACAGCAGAACAGGTTCGGGTTAGAAATGCCATTACACAGCAGCGTCCTTCCTACGCATCCATGGCAAAGGCTATGGGCAAAGGTGGCTGAAAATAAAAGACAATTTATTCACCGGAGTTTAATACATTGTTTTTCTAAGTGAAGTCTCTTACTTGGGGAAACTGGTCCTGCCCTAAGCACTGCAGACACCTGACCCTCATCTGACATGGGAGATGTTAGTTTGCCCTGTAAATGTTTTAAACAAGTGCACACAGCACACAGGGGAAGAGAAGAGCCCTGGGACGCTTGAGTGTTTTACTTGCTGGTCTCCAATCCTCCCAGCCTTTTGAAAACAGCATCTTTAAACATCTTTCTGCATGCACTGCAGATTTCTGGCAGGGCAACTTTGTCCTATTTCAAAAGCTTTGCTGAATTTGAAAAACCACAATTACCGTTTTCATCTTGTCATGTCAGAGGCTTAGCACTATTAGGACTGCTCTTTATTCCCGGCACACTCTCTGACACGCTTCCAGGCTCCAATTTGGCAGTGAGTCACGAAAGTCACTAAGTACACAAAAGGGAAGAACTCGCTAGGTCTGCCCACAGCTTAGGATTAAAACCCAGTGATTAAAACCTGTGGCCTGACTTTCTTAAGGCAAGAAGAACAAATACTTCACTACATAAATATTTTATCTAACTCTACATTTTTTTACCTTAGGATTATCCCAGCAGCAGCCAGGAAAGTGTAGCTACTTTAAGTTCAGTTGAGCAAAAAGAGAATTGGGAATATATTGAAGTGTGAGACCTTTAAATATTTTTTAATCTTATACAAAGAAAACTGCAACTATCTAATGATGGACACTAAATTATTTTGAGCTTTAAGTAAGATTTAAAAAATAAAATGAATGTAGTGGTGCACACCTTTAATCCCCCAGCATTGGGGAGACAAAGGTAGGCAGATCTCTGTGAGTTTGAGGCCAGCCTGATTCTACACAGTGAGTTCCAGGATAGCCAGGGCTATAGAGAGACCCTGTTTCAAAAAAATAAAAGAAAATAACCATGTCTGCCATAGAGCGAAGAATAAGAACCTAAAGAACAGGCTCACTTTAAAACTCAACCAGTATTTGATTATGTGCAAAAAAAAAAAAAAAAAAAAAAAAAAATCTGTCTCTGTGGAGACTGGTAGTACAGGCCGGATAGCTTAATGCTCAGGGGCTAAGGCAGGGGTCACAAGGAACAGATAAGGTTGAGCTATACAAGAAGACCCAGTGTCAGAAAACCAGTAAACAAGTAGTTCTCTTGTCTTCAAGTGACAATGGAAAATGGATAACTGACAAGGAGGAGTGACGACACACAACTTTAACCTCAGCACTCAGGAAGCAAAGCTAGAAGCAGAGGCAGGAGGATCTATGTGAGGACATAGCCAGCCTGGTCTACACGGCCTAAACCTACCAGGACAGCCAGGTTTATATAGAAGAAGGGAGAGGGGAAGGGGGGAGGGAAGAGGGAGGAAGAGAGGGAGAAGAAGGAAGAGGAGGGAGAGGAGGAGGAGGAAGAAAGGGAAGAAGAGGAGGAAGAAGAGGAGGAGGAGGAAGAGGAAGAGGAGGAGGAGAAGAGAAAGAAGGGTAATTAACCCCTAAACAAATCAATGAACTACAGAGTCTTATATGTAACCCAGAGAAAGACTTTAGATCCTTTCTCTTTGTTTTACCCATTGAGCCAGGTGACCCATTCCTACAAGGCCATGTTAGAATATGGTACCTGTATATAATCATGTGGTTTACAAAAAAAGGACTTTGTGAGTCCATGTGGGAATAAGCACATATATGTGCTGGTGCTTGTGTGGAGACTAACCTCAGGGATTTGACCTTGTTTTCCACCTCAGCTGAGGACCTCTCATTGTTCATCATTGTATACTCTAGCTAGCTGTCTCCATGAGCTTTCTTTCTCAGGCTCCCATCTCACCACAGGGATGCTGGGACTGCAGGTGTGTGCTGCTGCATCTGGCTTTACATGGGTTCTGGAGGTACAAACTCAGGTATCATGGAGCACTCTCTCCACTGAGCCACTGCAGGATGCAGAGGAAGCCCTGAGCAAATCAAGTCCTGAGTAGATGTGTGTGATGGACGTGTCAAGTGGATGTGTATGACTGACATGACAAGTGGATGTATGTGGCTGACGTGTCAAGGAGCCCATGTTTCAATTCATGGCAGGAGAAACCCTTCCCTGGGTGAGGCTCTGAGAGATGCTAAGCCTGCCTCTGCTCTGAATGCTGATGGTGTGTACAGAAAATGTATAGGTATAGCCCCCTCCCCACAGATGTTCGTGGCCTGAAGACTGATCCCCTATAAAGACTTGCTGCTACCAAGACTGGCAAACCTGCTTCCTTGTTTAATTGTATATCACAGGCCTGCCTTCTTGTTTGTCTGTCTGTAATAACCCATCTTCAGCTGTATGCAACAGCCCCCCAACTCAGCACATAGAACAAACACACTGAGCTTCCAGGGACTACAGTCTCCCCATCAGAGATCCCAGCCCGCCCAATGCCAGCTTCTTTGTACATATGTCTGTCCTTTCTTTATTGTCTGTCTTCATTCCTGCATCACTCCTGATGAGGGGTCCCAGACTCAGGCTGTGCAAGGGCTCAGGAACCTGCCTCCCTGCCTAATAATAGAAATCTCCAAAATCTATTTGGGAGAGTTAGTTTTCAAATTTCTCTTCATCGGTCTTAAGTAAAAAAGCGAGAAAGGATACTTTTGAGTACTGACTTCTAGATGACCAAAACAGAAGAAACATCAGCTGTGCCAACAGGGTCACAGCCATTTCTTCCCAATAAATATCCAAGGACACTGTCAAGCCAATGCCATCAGGACATCCAAAGCCAAAGTCCTCCATTCTTATGTGTATCCCAGGCCCTGTGTCAAGTGGCATTATTGTAGGCTGCTAGTCACAGCAAGGCAGTCAGACAAGCTCTCTGGAGTCTGGATGGACAGAATGCCCCACCTCAGTTTAGACCTGATGGTGCCACCCCACCACCTCACCAAATCTCACCAAATCTCATGCAAAGGAAAGGAGAAAAACCATCTGCGAAAAATGAAGTAGACGCCAGAAAGAGGGAGAGAGGAAGAAAGGGAGGGAGGAAGAGAGAGAGAGAGAGAGGAAGTTCTGTGAAATGATACTTCCGTGTCAGATATATGTGTAAATTAAATTTTTACAGTTAAAAAAAAAATAAGTAACAAGTCAGCCTGCCCCAGGAAACTTCCTGAGTTGATTTTTTTCTTTTCTGTTTTTTGAGATACGAAACTGCCCAGAACTCTATAAGTAGACCAGGCTAGCCTCAAACCCACAGCCTCTGCCTCCAGAGGCCTGGGATGACAGGTGTGTACCACCATGTCTGGCTTGAGATTCTTATTAACTAAAATAAAAATATCTACATTTACTCTACTGCTCCATCTCCAAGTTGTGGGCTCACGGGCACATACCACCATACCACGTTAGTGAGCCTCAAATTTAAGATATTTCTGCCTTAGCCTCCTGGGACTACATGTGTCATCATCACAGCTGCCTTTCTCCGCCTCCTCCTCCTCCTCTTCCTCTTCTTCTTCCTTATCCTTCTCCTTTTCTTCCTCCTCTTCCCTCTCCTTATCCTCTTCTCCATTCTCCTCTTCCCCTCCTCCTCTTCTCCCTCTGCCTCTTCTTCCCCCTCTTCTTCTTCTCCCACTTCTTTCCCCCCTCCTCTTCTCCCCACTTCTTCCCTCTCCTCCCCTTTCCCCTCCTCCTCCTCTTTCCCCTCCTCCTCCTCTTCATATTTTAATTTTAGGCAGGTACAGTGGCGCACACCTATAATCCTAACACTAAACTAAGCCTGGAGGATTGAGCCTCAGAATCTGAGACTAGCCTAGGCAACAGAAAATCCCAGCTACTCAAGAGGCTGAGGCAGCACAGTGAGCCCACGCTATTCATAAGTAACTAGAAATGGCGGGGTGGGGGAGAACAGGAGGGAAGGTCTGTCAGTGTCTCTTCACTAAGGAGTGCTGCAGTACAGTCTGCACTACTGTGGTAGGCCCTCCCGGAGGACTAGGCCCTACTCTCTTCCATGTCTTGGGCTTGGTAATAGGGACTGGTTTAATTATATAGATGCATTCACTCAAGTCAGAGTTCTTAAAGGCCAACAGCTTGTTCCTGCTGCAATCACAGCAGCAGGGACAACTGAAGGTGCAAAAAATGCCACATTAGAATTAGAAGTAAAGAAAAGAAGCCACTAGGTGAGTAATGTGAGAGACCTCTAAAAGCTAGGCTTTAAAGGCAAGAAAAGAGATACTTTTCCTGAGAACTAAAAAGGATCCCAGCTCTGCCAATACTGTGATTTCAGTCCAATGAAACCACACAAATCTTCTGACATAGACTGGAGAGACAGCTCAGCAGATAAAGACACTGGGCAGCCAAGTGTGAGCCTGGAGTTGATCCCTGGAAGTACACAGAGGCAGGAAAGAACTGAGCCCTGCAGGCTGCCTCTGACCTTCACAGGTGTGTCACTGCGTGGGTATATGCGTTTGTACTTTTTATAAACAAGTAAGCAAACAATAAAATTCCCATGTCACCCAGCTCGCTTATCTACAGACAAGCCTGTGATCCTGAGAAGATCCCAGCCTGGGCTGACTTCCCTCCCACTCCTGACCCACAGATGGTAAACCAGATGTTCTTTTAAGTGTGTTGTTTTAAGCCAATGGAGTTGTAGCAATATGCTACTCTGGATCAAACAACCGGCTATACTGTTTAAGAACAATATTTGCCTATCAATTAGTACAACTCTAAACTGAGAATGTGTGCTTTACGTCAATTTTTAACCTTGCAGGTGACAGTCCAATGTTAAGCACTACAAATGTACAAATCAGGGCTGGAGAGGTGGCTCGGCAGTTAAGAACACTTGTTCTTGCAGAGGACCAAGCTGTTTCCCAACACCTACATGGTGGCTTACAACTCTCTGTCACGCCAATCCCAGGAGATCTGATACCTTTCCGACCTTTGTAGGCACTAAGGCACACAAAAGGTACACATACATACAAGCGAGACCCTCACCTGATTCCCAACCACATGTGTGATTCGGAAAGCCCCCCCGCCTGGGCTGACCTCCCTCCTCATTGCTACCTACTACTTACTTAATGAATTCCTCTTTACAGCGCTGCAGGATCTCACACGTCTGCTGGATCTCCTGCTCACTTAGAAGTACCAACATCCCAATAGTTAGGTGAAGCTTTTTGGGGTTCTGAAAAATGGTGCTATCAACTCCACGATCCTGTTGTCGGGGAAGAGAAACAAGAAACTCAGCTCAAATAGAAGCAAATGGCAAGAGTAACTATGGCAAAGCTGGCAAGTTGGCACATGCCTCTGACCCCAGCATTCCAGAGACCTGGAAGCAGGTGGAGCTCTGTGGGTTCCAAGGCAGCCTGGTTTACACAGCAAGTTCCAGGCCAGCCAAGGCTACAGAGTGATACTGTCTCAAAAACACAAAACAAAACACATAAGTAAGTGTCATGACTGTAACTGAGAACAAGAAGATAAACCCATGTAGCAGGCAATGTCTACACATGGGAAGGGCACAGACAAGGCACAGCTGTGCATAAAAATTAGTTCAAAATGGATCAGTGATGGGCTGGTGAGACGGCTCAGTGGGTAAGAGCACCCGACTGCTCTTCCGAAGGTCTGGAGTTCAAATCCCAGCAACCACATGGTGGCTCACAACCATCTGTAACAAGATCTGATGCCCTCTTCTGGAGTGTCTGAAGACAGCTACAGTGTACTTACATATAATAAATAAATAAATCTTTTTAAAAAAATGGATCAGTGACTTACACATAAAGCCACAAATCTTTCAGAAAATAAGTAAAATTAATATCCTATGACCCTGCATTTGGTAATGAGTTCTTAGATATACAGTATAAGCAAAAACCAACAAAGAGGCATTGGGAAACTAGACTTAATCGAAATTTACAAACTGAATACATTAGTGGTAAGACCAACCAAGCACAAGTGGCGTACCTGTGATTCTTGCTCTAAGGAGGCAAGAAGATCATGAGCTCAAGTCAAGAGGATCATGCCTAGGCCACACAGTGAGGCAAAGGGAACCAAAGAAACAAGGAAGGGGGTAAGGAAGTGGGGGGGGGGAGAGGGGAGGGAAGAGGGGTGCGGAGGGGAGAAAGGAGAAGCAGAAGGAAGAAGAGGGGAGAGAAGAGAGCCAGAGGAAGGAGGAGAAGAAAGGACAGGGAGAGAGGGAGGGAGGAAAGCAAAGGGGAGAAAGGAGAAGAGAAAGGAAGAACCCAGAGAACGCAGGAAAGACGAGTGCTTGCAGAGCAGAAGTGTTTGTGTCATTTGTTAAAGTATCCAAAATATATAATCACTCCTGCAACTCAAAAATGAAAACACAACCTAATCTTCAAAATAGAGAGGTTTTAGATGATGTCGTCCCAAAGAAGAAACACAGACAGCTGTAACGACAGTGCACAAGGATCTTCAGCACCATTAGTAATTCAGGGAAATACAGAGCAAGCCACAATGAGGTACTAACTCTCAAAATAATGCAAGAGGGGGAAAATGACCGACAAGGTTGCCAGAAATCGCAGCCTCAGACAATGCCAGGAAAGGAAAGTAATCCAGTCCAGCCACTGGGAAAGCTTAGGGACACTGATGAAAAGCCAGACAGAACTACCTCGCAACCAACAACTGCACTCCAGGTACATGCCCAGGGAACTGAAAACAGACCCACTCAGAAGCATACACACACATGCGTGTGTGTGTGTCTGTGTGTGTGTGTGTGTGTGTGCGCGCGCGCGCACGTGCGCATCCCTCAAAGTACTATTTATGTAGCCAAGAAATGAGACTACTCAAATGTGTATCTACAAATGGTAAAGACGGCTGGGGAAACAACAGCATACGCTGGAGCCAGGTGCCAAAAACATGAGTTGAACCAAAGAAACATGGACAGAGGGAATGTATTATTGTTTATTATCATTTATACAAGGCGTCCAGAGTTTAGAGATCAGAACACAAATTGGTGGCTGCTAGGGATAGAGGAGGCAGGGAGCAACTATGAATGGGCAGAAAGGATAGAATGTTACAAATAAAATGTTACAAAGTGACACATAGCTGGTACTTGTGCACTGTCGAAGTATTTAAAACTACTGAACCACTCATGTTAAAATGGTTAATTTGATGAGCTTAAGAGAGGGACTTAAGAGGAGACTTTTGCTCTAAAGCACCAACTCTTCACCTGGCCCTGGCTAAGTGAGTGGCTAAGGCAGGCAAATGCCCACAGCTCTGCCTTCATGTTGCACCTTTCCTTTGAAAACTTGGGGTCAGATTCCTGCTCAACTCTGCATGTGAATCACTTAAGGAATGTCCACCTAAAGCCCGGCATCCTCCTCCACCCTGGATGAAGACACCAAGATAAGATAACTAAAGTTTTCCAGCATCACCAGGACAATTTCGGGTCCCTGGAACCACAGTTCAGAACAGTGTCACATACAGACAGATCATCCCAAAACCAAGTTCTTCACCCATGCACCAAGCAGGGACAAAATGGCCTGTATAAGCAATAAGACTGCCCAGAGTCCAGAGTCTGACAGACCCACACATGGTTTGACCACGACTGTTTAGCTATGCATGCCTCGTGCCCATACTCAACTTCTTCCCCTGTGATATGTGAACCTAAGGCTCCTGTTGGCACCTGCCGAGGTGGACCAAGGAAGCTTGCTGCCTGTTCCCATGCAGTTACAGTGATAAACCCTTTCTGTGGCCTTTCATCATTCCATTTTCTGGAGTGGCCAGACATGATGTAGTGGGACTCCCAGACGCCAGGCTTCTATGGCTGAAATCTTCACTATTATGTGAATTTTAAGTATTATTTAGGGACGTGGGGGCAACATTTGGTGGCAGAGCCTAAGTGGGTGGTTGTGATTTTAATCATCTTTCTCTAAAGAAATAAAGAAACGGCAGCCCAATAAAACAAGAGTTCTCAGGAAAGAGAGAATGCAGTATTTTAAAGCTTTCTTTGTCTGTATATGTATGTCTGTGTATGTCTGAATCACTGTGCACTCATGTAGGCAGCTACCTGCACAGAGCAGAGAGTGTCAGGCTCCATGGAATTGGAGTTCAGAGGGCATTGGACCCCTCAACCTGAGTTACTGGTAACTGTGAGCTGTCTGATGTGAGTAAAGGGATGTGGTCCTCTGCAAGGTGCGTGCTCTTAGCCACAGGGCCATCTCTCCAGCCCTGAGTTCACAATACTTTCAATGCTGGTTTAATGAAATCTTTCTGCACTGGGTGTGCAAGTGTATGTCTGTAATTCCTGAACTAGGGGGATGAAGACAGAAAGATGAGGAGGAGTTCAAGGCCGGCCCGCCCAGGCTAAATTATATCCTGTTTCCAAAAATGAAGACTATCTCTTTTGATAATTTCATGGCAACTGAGTCCCTCCTGACCTCCCCTGAGAAAACTTTCCCAAAGGACCAAAACAGCACACTCTTTATAAAATGTGGAGGACTTAAGTTGGGTGTGGTGAAGTACATCTGTAACTGCAGCAACTGGAAAGCTTAGGCAGGAGGATTTTGAGTTTGGGAGCAATCTGAGTTATATAGTAATCTCTAGATCAACATGGGCTATAGAGAGAGACCCTGCCTCAAATAAAACAAAACATACGGGACTCTTTCTATCTTAAGCATACTGCAGTATTTCAGATAACAATACTTGGCATTAAACTAAGTTCCGAGGGCTGAACCTGCGGCTCGGTGGTAGGTCCCTTCCCTGGCACCGGCACTGCTTACGTTCCCATCCCTTCATCTCTGGGAACCACATGTGAGATTCAGTGGTATTTAGCATAACTATACTGTGTAATCAATGGCTCACCTCATTTTCACAACTTTTTCATTTCCTCACAGCACTCCATACACACTGAGTGATCATTTCCTGTCCTTGAGGGTAAGCTCTGGTGTGAAATCTGACGCTGGATTTGCCTACTCTGCATATAGCGCATAAAAGAAATCATGCAACAGACAGCCTCTGTGGCTTCACTTTGGAGAGTATCTTCCAGGCTGACCATGTCTAGTGTACCATACACACACCTTATACCCTTAACTATGGGTAACCAGCATATTCCATTAACCTCACACTGCAAATGGAAAACAAGAAAAGATGTTGAGACTCTCCTCTAAATAGGAGAGTAGCAGGAGAAATTCTAGTTCTGTAATTTTAAGTTCCATAATCAGATCCCTTGTCTAATAAGGCACCCCAAAGAAATACATTTACCACACACAGCTTGCACCCTGTTCGTGGTTTGCCTCATTTCTGCCTTGGCAACAGTTGTTAATGGATTACCCACTTTCTAGGTGCTAATGGAGCTTGAGCTATTTCTGGATCTGATGAAGGAGTCTTATTATTCTACCCATCAACCCAAATTGCCTCATTTAATTAAAGAGGTGACATTAAGGAGCAAACGGCTCTAAAGCAGGGCACGGCAGCATGGCCTGCACGCTAGCATGCTCTTGAGATGCTGAGGCAGGAGGGTCATGAGTGTAGGATCAGCCTGGGCTACACAGTAAAACTGTCTCAGGGCAGTCTAAATGCAAGGCATGCCATCCCGACTGCCCTAGCCCAGGGCAACACCTGCTATGTTAGGAAAGGCATGGGATGCTCCCTAAGTGACTCCACTATGCACAACTCCACCACAAACAACTGGGGACCCGTCCCATGCAACAAGTCAGGCAGTTCCAACAAACATGTGCAACCCCAACAGCAAGGGAGGTGGGTACAGAAGGATTTGATGAGATTTGCTGACGTCTAGCCAAGCAGAGATTCAAGCCCCAGGTTCAGGAAGAGACCTCTCTCACAGCAGCAGGCAGAGAAGGATGCAAAGGGACACCTGATGCCCTCTTTGGACATCATGTGCTCACGCACATCCATACCCAGACAGAGAAACACAAACAGATAAGAATGAATCTTCAAAAACTTAGAGAAAAATATCATTAAATAGATAAAAGATATAAACAGACACCACACACACACACACACACACAAATATTCGATGATGTGCAATTTCACTCCCTGGGACAAGAGAAGCCGTGTGAAGAGGTTAAGTCCCACCTCTGACCACCTCGGTATCCCTACATTCAGGGCCTACATCCTACCACTTTCACTGACATGACCAAAGGACAAGCAGAAGAGGACGTTGGAGCAGAAAGGTCAAGGTGACAAGGATCTGCATGGTTGTCTGCTGAGCCTGAACACCCCTGCACAGACATGAGAAGATACCCAGAGCGACAGAGAGAGGAGCAGATGCTAGCAAGATAGGAACAGACCACCAGACAATGGAGATGCCAAAGTGGACCAGGCCCAGAGAGATAAAGGTGCCAGAAAACTGTGTGTGTGCGTCTCTGTGTGTGTGCATCTCTGTGTGTGTGTGAGAGAGAATGTGTACATCGGACTATTTTTATCAAGTTCTACAAAAATACATGTGTTGCGCGCGCTCAACAGGCCAGGAAGAACGATGCTGCTACAGGATCCTTCTGCACACATTTATTCAGTCCTGTTTCTTCTTTCTCCATATATCTCCCTTGTTTATATCTTCCTTGTTTATATCTCCCCTGTTTATATATCTCCCTTGTTTTTATATCTCCCTTGTTTTTATATCTCCCTTGTTTTTATATCTCCCTTGTTTTTATATCTCCCCTGTTTTTATATCTCCCTTGTTTTTATATCTCCCTTGTTTTTATATCTCCCCTGTTTTTATATCTCCCCCGAACCCTGGGCCTCTCACTCTTTTATACTCTCAGTTCCCATCCACACACAGCAGGCCACGCCACCTCACCAGGCACGCAGCTTCAGCTAATCAGGGCAGCAGGGGCATATCTCCATCAAAATGGATTCACCTGTATCCTGGTACACCTGCGCAGCACTCAAGATGTTTGTGTCTTATATGAGGAAGTCAGGTGCAAGTCATATGACTTAGCTACAGTCCCTGGCGCCTTTAGGACTGCCGCCACACCTGCTCCTAACATACATGATTTTATTTTACTTTTTAAAAGCTAAGTTGCTCACATACACCACGTTTAGTTCTATTCGGGGAGAAGGAGCGTGTGTCAGTAGCAGAATGCCTCCCAGCTGGACTGATACTGAGAAACATCTCTTTCTGTTATCTGCCAGGCTTCCTCTCAGCTCCCAGGAGGATTCCCTGTCCCTGACACACGAAGGCACCTTAGCATACACCTGTGGGAAGGGAGATTAAAATTCGTTTTATGTCTTCCCATCTATCTCCACTCCTTAGGTTTAGGACCAGAGACCCGATGGGACCTGATCACTCAAAACTGATTTTACCAGTATGTTGGTGTAAAGCCCAACCAACTCCAATTCCAGAACAAAGTCTACTTGAGCAAACTTCCTATAGCAACCCCTCCTTGGTAACTGTCAGTCAGGCTACAACAGCAAGGTCAAGGTACTTCTAGATAACCTAAGACATCATGCAGAGAACAGATAAACTAGCCGTCCTGTTTGTCAGGTGTTTGGTTTCTACAGATTACGCCAAAAATGCAGTTTTTAAAATATTAACTTGCTGACCTGCCATATGGAAATTACCCAAGCTGCTGTAACCACAAAACACCCCTCATCCCTAGACTTGAGGCTCTCACTTCTGACATGATGTGATGGTGACATGAGTCCTTGCTTTCGAGCTTGTAATAAAGACCCTTGTGTGTTTACATCACAACTGGCTCCTGCGTGGTCCTTGGGGTCCCTGTGACCTGAGCATACCATCAGGTCTGGACTAAGCAGTGGCATTGATGAGGAGGAGGCGTCCCTCAAAGGAGAGTCTTCCTTTCCTGGACATTTGAACTTCAGATTAGGAGTTCTGTTGTTACCAACCTTCTCTGAAAGTCTCGATCAGCCCATGGGACGCTGTCAGGCAGCATCTTTAAAGTGAACTGTCGACCCTCAGTCTAACTTCCCGATTTAGAGCATCAGGTAATAAAACAAAATCACAGAGTTCACCGAGTGGCTTTCTGATTTTCGTACTCCACGCTGTATAAACCACTCCATGGTATGGTTATGAAAGATTTCTCTTCAAAGCTCTGCTTTTGTTTTGTTTTACCTTTTATTGATTCTTTGTGAATTTCCCATCAGGAACCCCAGTCCTACTCATCTCCCCATCCCTTTATACCCACCCTGCACCCTTGTAACCTCCCTCACAAAATACATTTAAAAAAAAATACATCTCCTCGTGGAATCCATAGTGTGTCACAGTGTTTCCCATAGTACACCCTTTTGTTCACACATTTTTATGTGTAAATGTTCACTGCCAATGAGCTCTGGTTCAAGGCCTTGGCTCTTGCTATACTATCAATATTGGATCCTCACTGGGATTCCTCTCAGATATCCTGTTGTTGGCCTGTGTCATGGAGATCCTGCAGCTTTGGATCTGCAGGACTGGCCCCTCTCTTGCTCAGCAGTAGATGTTGGAGTGGACCAACTCAAAACCCTGGATCTGGGCCTGAGTGGTATCTGAGTTGGTCACCCACACCACCAGGGCAAGCTCTCCAGCACTGCCTGGATAGCGCACCCAATGCAGCAGCTGTCAAGGGACAGGGCCAGCTCTCCATTCTCATGTTCTTGGGGTGACTCACTTTCGCCACCACAGCCAGCTCTATGCTAGGTGAGGAGCAGGTCCCACTCTCCTGAGTGCTGCCGTCTGTGAGGGGAAGGGCCCACACTCCTGAGTGCTGCAGCCTGTGAGGGGCAGGGTCTGGTCTCCTGAGAGCTGCAGCTGCAGCCTGTGAGAGGTGGGACCTGCTCTCCTGTTCTCTGGGCTAACTCTCCACGTACTGCACATGGTGAGGTGTGAGGGGAGCTGGGATGGGGAAGGTGTATATTGTAGATATGAGACAGAGAGAGAGAGAGAGAGAGAGAGAGAGAGAGAGAGAGAGAGAGAGAGGCAGAGAGAGAGAGAGACAGAGAGAGAACAGCCAGAGGCATCTGGAAGAGTCCAGAGCAGAGACAGTAGTAGACTGGACCTGGCCAGGGCTGTCTGCATTACAGGGGAGAACAGCAGGAGACACAGAATAGAGAAATAGAGAGAACATGGTTAGAGAAGCAGGCGCAGAACAGAAGACAGCCAACATATGGAGGACAGCAGGATAACAGAAAGAACAGCTGAGGGGAGGGAAGACATGAGCTAGAGAGATTTTTGGGTGGGGAAAGAGGTGAGAAGAGCTAGCTTGGACTTTGAAATATGTAACAGGTACTTGTGCTGGGGGCAGGGGATGCCTGAAGTCCAGCATATACTTTGATATGCTAATAGGCAACACACGGTGGTACATTTATCCCTTCCGCCAGAGGTAAGGGAAATGACTCTTTCTGGTAGATGAGAACCAGTTTCACAAGTTCCTGAAAATGCTGGCTTTTATCTCACAGCCAGAAATCCTCCTATCAGCCAAGTTTAGCTCACTGGACTGTCTTTTGGAATTTTTGGGAACTGGAGTTTCCTTTGTACCTAACACATACATGAAGATGTTTGAAAGTTGTTGTGCATGGTTAATAACTGTCTGCCCATGTCTTGAGTCAAAAACCCTGACTGCAGGATGGAGAGATGGCTAAGCAGTTAAAAAGCACTGGCTGCTCTTCCAGAGGTCATGAGTTCAATTCTCAGAAACCACATGGTGGCTCACAATCATCTGTAATGGGATCCAATGCCCTCTTCTGGTGTGTCTGAAGAAAGCTACAGTGTACTCATATACATACAATAAATAAAAACAAAACCTGACTGCATATGAAAAATCAGAAGCAGTCTGAGAAAAAAAGAAAAAGGAGGAGGAGGAGAAGGAGGAGAAAGAGGATGAAGAAGAGGAAGAGGAGGAGGAAGAAGAAAGGGGGCAAGAATTGAAGTAACAGGGCTGCCTTCTGGAGAAAGGGAACCTGAGGTTCGCCAGCAGCAGAAGCCTTCCAGCCCTCTCCACTCTCCCTCCTGTCCTCCCCAGCAGGAGAAACCCCCACTGCAGTAGCAGAGAGCATCCAGAGCAGGAGCATCATTGCTGGGCTTAAAACAAATGTGAGAGTTAAACCGAGTAAGTCCTGTCTATGGGTCAAGACAGCCAAGCTAAGGAGGGCGACACTCTGAGAAAAACAGCTGGTCACAGCTAGTCTTGTGTGGTCTCTGTGCCTCTGGGCCCACCCCCAGGGAACACACACAAGTCACCAGTGTCCTTTTCCCCTCCCCAGGAAATGGCTCAGCTTCACGAGTAGTTTCACCTTCTTATATATTCCTGCATCCAGTTGTAACAGACTGAACTGTGAGTAACGGCAGCTTCTAAGACAGACAGCACTCCAGGACTAAAGACAGGAGGAATCAAGTCAGGAAGGCCATTGTACTGGGTTTTTTTTTTTTTTTTTTTTTTTTTGCCTATTAGCCTGCTAAAAATAAACCCTGCCTGATGATCACTGCATTGGAGCCCTGGAGTGACTTCTCCTTCAAGAGCTCAAGAACCAAGAGTGGGATGGGAGGGAGGGAATCAGAGAAAGGCACAGTCTCCTGCAGTAGAGGCAGGGTGTTAGCATTCTGTCTAATCTCTGCTCCACAGTTACCTGGCAACAGCCAGGTGTGCCTGACTCACTATAAAAGGGGCTGCTCACCCCCTCCTTGCTCTCTTGTTCTTCCCTTCCTGTTCCCACCCGCTCCCCATCCCCCCCCACACACACTCCATGGCCTCTACTTCTCTACTCTCTCTGCCTTTCTCCGCCTCTACTACCCTCCCCATACCCCAAATAAACTCTATTCTGTACTATACCATGCTGTGGCTGGTCCCTCAGGGGTAAGGGATGCCTCAGCATGGGCCCACTGAGACACCCCTTTCCCCCATAAAACATATCCCCCTTCTTTCTCTTTTTATAAACACAGCACATGGTCCTCAGGCAATCACAGGCCACCCACGGTCTTGGAGTGCAGAGGTGAAGCCACCTCCTTGCTGTCCCTCTCCCCAGTGGGAAGCACAGCCCTGGGAAAGCTTCTGTTTGTCCACACACCTGGCATTCCATTTCTTCTTCTTCTTTGTGAAGAGATCGGAGGGAACACTTGGACAGCAGCTCTGAGTGGGGGAGGGTACCCATGGTTGTTTTTCATTGCTAGTATCTCTCAGTGGTGTTCATGGATAATCCCCAGGCCCCATGGGCACTGTCAGACTAGTTTCCATGGAGACAGGGTGCTGAGTCCCATGAGACTAGGCCTGCCACCATGGAGACCGTTCAGCCATCATGGGCCTGTGCCCTAGGCTGGCAGCAGCACCTGATTTCCTACATTGCCTCCCAGCTCTGGTCTACAGTCTGTCTCACAGAACCTCAGATCATTAAAGATAAATACAGTTCTAGAAAATAAGAAAACTAAGTGCTAATTAGGACTGTACTGAATCCTACTTCTCATCTACCACGTGACAAGTCAAAAGCCCGCCAGTCCATGTGTGGTATAGACTGAGCTCTTCCACATATTGCCAGCAGAAATGCAAAATATCCTGCAATCCCACACTCGTGGGCCAAAGTCAGGGGCATGAGGCATTCAATGTCAGCCTGGGCTGCCCTGTCTCCAAGGTTAAGGACTGAATTGTGTCCTCCTCCTCCCCCCATCCTACGTCAAAGCGCTCACTCCCAGGGGACAAGGGGCCTTGAAGCAGATCAAGTGACCTCATATCATCAACTGAAGCTCTAATCCAATGCAGCTGGTATCTACACGAAAGAAGGAAAAATACCAATAAAACACAGCAGGAATTCCTGTGCCCGTGAGGACACAGAGAGAAGTCATCTGTCATCCAACAAGAAGTCTCGATAGGCTCCACCCTGCTAGCACCCGAATCTTCCTTCATCTTCCAGACTCTAGAACTGGAAGAAAACAAAGTTCTCAGTCTACTGTAATCTGTGACCCTGTGACCCTGAACTAAACAGAGTAATGAGCCCAATGACCCAATTTCTAGATGTGGACACTGAAGATGTATTTCTAATGATATAAAATACTGTCTATGAGTTTAGGCAATGCAGCACTACTGCAAAATACCTAAGTGTCCAGTTGAAAACTACATATGTACGTGTATAAGCGACAAGGGGTGAGTTTCCAGAATGTGTTATTAAGTAAGTAAAAAGTGAAACAACAAAGACTTCATATGCTTTGCTACCATTTGTGCAAGGCTGAAAAGAACAGACAATCATCTACAGAAAGGTGCTAGGGATTTAACTAAGTTAGTAAAGTCCTACCTGGCACACACAAAACCCTGGGTCTGAACCCTAACACCACATGAATCAGGAACAAGTGGGTGGTTCATGTCCATAATCCTAGTGCTCACAGGTAGAGGCAAGAGGATCGGGGTTCAAGGCCATCCTCGACTCCTTAGTTAAGTTCAAGGCCAGTCTCAAACAACAACAACATACGCTATGCAGATCGGGCTGAAGTCACGAAGACCGACCTTTTCCTGCCTCCCAAGTGCTTGAGTACAGGTATGTACCACCACACTGTTATGACCCTTTATATAGTCTTGATTTTTGGAAGTATGTTGATGGCATACATTTAAAACATAAATTAACAAGGATTTAAAAGGATGGGGAAAACTAAGGCCAGAGATGAACCACAGGGATAGATTGCACCACTGAGCTGTAGCCCTGGCCGTCTACACAGTGGGATCCAGGCCAGCCAGGGCTCATGGGGAGACCTGTCTCAAAACAAATCATGTGCACACTTTTCTTTTGTCTTTTTCTTATCTCTTATTAGACAACTAGTTCCACTATTCTCCAGTTTATTTGTCCTGTATTTTTAAAGAGATATGTGTTGTTGTTGTGTGTGTTGTTGTGATAGAAACTATGGTAGCAAAGCATACAAATCCTTAACACGCACAAAAACACAGTTTCCATCACAACAACACACACTGGGGATGGGGTGGGGTTCAAATAAACACCAAGTTCACACTAAACTAATTAGTACATATTTGAATTTTTATTATAGGGTGGGTTTGGAGGAAGGTTTGCCAACAAGCCCCGAATTCTCTTGTCCCTTGTCTTTGTATTTGTGACAGGGTCTCACGGTATACAGCCCAGGCTGAGACTATACAGCCAGCATTCAGTGGTGGGGGTGTTGCCAACCCCCAACTCCCCACCCCCTTCAACCCCACAGGGATGGGAAGTCTACCATGGGCTGAAATAGTCAAAAGAAACCCTTTCTTCCCTGTTCCTTTCTTAAATTGTTCTTTATTTATTATTTAAATTATTATATCATTTATGTGCACACACCCACACACATGCTCAAGCCACAGCACATGTGTTGGGGTCAAACAGGAATTTTGGGGCATCAGCTGTATCTTTCCATTATGTGGGTCCCAGGGCTTGAACTCAGGTCATCAGGCTTGGCAGCAGGCGCCCTGACTCACTGAGCCCTCTCAACCGCCCCATTACACTGTTTTTTTCTTTCTTTCTTTTCTTTCTTTCTTTCTTTCTTTTTTTTTTTTTTTTTTTTTTTTTTTTTGGTTTTTTTGAGACAGTGTTTCTCTGTATAGCCCTGGCTGTCCTGGAACTCACTTTGTAGACCAGGCTGGCCTTGAACTCAGAAATCCGCCTGCCTCTGCCTCCCAAGTGCTGGGATTAAAGGCGTGCACCACCACACCTGGCTATACTGTTTCTGTCAAGGGTTTTGTCACAATCACAGGAAGCCAGCTAATCCACCTTACCATACCCTTTGCAAGGCTATCACCTTTATCTGCTTGAGTTCGATTGCCAGGGAAACACTGAATACTGAGAAACTAAATGCACAACAGAGCACAGAACAAAGGAGCCGCTCAAGGTCACATAACCTCAAGTCTTTAGGAGGTTTTGAGTCATGAGGTTATCCGGTCTTTAGCTCTACTGGAAATTCATAAGTAACCTTACTGGGAAATCTTTTAATAAGTAGAGAAACACTAAATTTTACCCTGCCTAATACTGCCACCACCAAAATAAACATAAAAATAAGCCAACCATATCTCTTCTAGCATGGTCTAAATTTAATATAAGACCAAACGATCTCTAAGACAGTGGTCTAAGTCTCCAGGGCCATTGTTCCCCTTTGCTCGGAATAGAGACTCCTACCTCAAGCCTGCTCATGGAAACGCATCAAGACCAACATCAAGTTCTTTACCCCAGGGTTTAATTACACTGGGCCCTGCTCCAAGTCTGCCATTATTTGGAGCTGGAACTGTTCTGCTCCATTAGGTTGGCCACCCAGGCTGGCGCCTGAAAATTCTAATGCTATTGACCTTCCACCCAGGAGAGGCAAGCAGGAAGTAACAGGAGGTTCCCGGGCAGCTCTGTCTGGATGAAAATAAGCATGCTTCCTTATGGCAAAGTCACATCTCCGAGGTTCTGCTTCTTTACACGTTAAGTAGGGTCTCAAAACAAATCCAAAGCAGCCTCCATCAGAGAAGTGCGTTGAAGCCCAAGCCAGAGTTCAGAGCCCCCAGTGTACGGCCTTAACTCTGCACCAAGCTGCTGCTTGTGGCCTACCACTGGCAACCACATCATCACCTCGGGCTTGCTCTGATTTGAGCTTCTTTTCTATCCTAGGAACCGAACTTACAGCTTCTCACATGCTAGGCAAGCATGCTACCACTGAGCTACATCCTGGCCCTTCTTTATGTTGAGACAGAATCTCACTAAGTTATTCAAGCCATCCTTTTACTCCATAGATAGCCCAGCGAGGGCCTGCACCTGCCATCCTTCTGCCTCAGTACCCCAGCAGCTAAGGTGGACAGCATCACACCCTCAGGCCCATCTCATGTCTGGTCTGGCACCCCAGGAAATGCTGGCGATGTACCTCTAGCACTGACAAGCTTGGGGGAGAGGCCCAGACAGTGAATGCTCCACCATGGAGCACTCCTTCTGCTTCCTTACCACTCAAGAGCAAGAGCCGAGCAGAGGGGAGCTTGCACGGGTGCACCTGCCTGTGGGCGTGCCTGCAAGCAGACAGGAAGCTCCCAGGCCTACAAGGCCGTGCTCACTGTGCAATGACTAAGAAACGAGCTTAGAAGAATCTGATCACTGTGCTCTGCCTTGACAGTAGATGCTGACTAGCAGGGACAAAAATAATCATCAATTATATACACGTCTGTCATCTTTTAGCAGGTCCAGGAGTTATGAAAGCTTGAGCCTTACTTGGCATTACTGTCCCAGGCTCTAATTCCACTGTTACCAGCCCACTGTGGCTAGACAAATCATTTCATGTTTCTCAGCTTCAGCTTCCTCTTCCATGAAAGAAGAGAGATCGCCTACCTTACCTCTAAGTCAAAGGTCCTATGCATCATTCACACAAAGCCCATGAATACGGAAGGACCTGCTAAGAAAATAGATAGGCCTTTGTGACAGACTCACCAACTCACTTCCTGGGACCCTGTGCAAACAGAAAGGAAATAAACATAAGGGCCTGCCTTCTTGCTCATTATATTTATTATTTTATGGCAAAGCTCCAACAAAGCACTTCAGGCAAATGATGTAAACTTCATCAGCATAGGAAGTTATTCAAATAAGGCAGAGTGCTGAGTGTTTGGCTCTGTAACCAGACACACCTAGCTGCTCTCAGCTCAGCATCTGTGAAACACCTCTGTCTCAGGCCATTCAGGAGACTGAATGAAATTTAATGAGGTCTCTGGCACACAGCAGCAGGGCTTCCTCCTGCTTTTTACATGCCTAGGTTTACACAAACCACTCTACAGTCCCCGTGCTAGCAGGACTGGGAACTAAATTAGGCTCTGCTGAGTCATTTTCATTATTCCTTTAAAATGTTTAGGAAAACCGACTTCCTCTGAGAGCCTCTATGTGTTATTAATGAATACTTTGTTGAGCTATATAAACTGATTCTTCTGGCTTATAAATTCTCTCTATTCAGAAAGTAGAGAGGTTCTTAGTAAGACAGAACAGTCAAGAATCAGCCATCATGTACCAGAGAAAAGAGCTTCACCATACAGTGCTTAAGTTTCCAGCCACTAAAGAGAAGAGCCTCTCCCTTCCTAAAGGAGGGACGCACTTCGGTTCTGTGAGAGCCGTGGCGACAAGCTTATGTTCCTCAAAGCTTAATGTGCCTCCCAAAGCAGCTTATAAGCATTAGTGCATTAGTGAGCACTGCTTCCAACAAAAGTGGGTCTCAAAGGCGGACCCTGATGACTCTGACCTCAGTGACTATCCAACCAAACTGGACCGAGGTAGCTCAGCTTCTACTCTGATTCTCCCACTCCCGTGCCCCCTTTCAGCAAAGCTAGGCACGGAACCCAGAGTCTCAGAACACTGGACACTGGGGAAGCACTCCACCACTGAACAGCACTCCCTGCCCCTCAGCAGGAACCTGACACCACTGTGTCCCTTGCTGCTGCTCTCTAATCCATAGGGATACTCCAAATCCTGATTGGTGTAATGATGTTTAACAACACAGCCAGCTGACACTCGTGCAGCACTAGCTACATGCCGTGGTCTGCTCTGAAATGACGTCATCTTCTTCATCCTGCAACACTGTGACTCCCGAACTATTACTACCTTCACTTTAGAGAAACTCTCCAAACATCCCAAATATGCCAGGCACCCTGGCTTCTCTCAAGAGGCGCTATGAACAGGCTCCTAACTGGTACCAGGCTCTTTCACCTCAGGCATCCTCCACAGCACCTTCATGACTATTTTTCAACAATGCTAAATTTACCACCCCAGGTTTTTACAGGAGATAAGCAGGTTAGGCTTCCTCAGGAGCTGGAAGCTATTTACCTGTCCTCTCTGGATCTACATCACTCCCGCCTACCCACTTTCCCGTCCTGAGAAACTGCATCCTTCTGTGAACAACTCCAGGGGAGCCCAGCAGAAATCCCCGCCCTTCCTTCAAGATTCTCCATGTCACTGGCCTTAGCAAGCCTTCTCCTCCGGGTGCCCAGCACATGGCTCCAGCAGCTCTCCCCTGGCAATACTAGTTCTGGGAGAAGTCTGCCCCTTTTGCCCCCTGAAAAAGGATGTGGAATCTTTAAGGAAAGAGCTCACTATAAGATAAAATACAGATTTAATTACTATGTGTTATGTCTACCCAGCATGTGGTAGGCATTTAATAAAGCATATGAACTGAAAAAGCAAAAAACAAACAAACAAAAAAACCCTGTAAGTCCTGCCCTCCATCCAAATGGCAACTCTGTGAGCACTGTGAGCATCTCCCTTCTCTTCTGTCCTAAGCGACATCAGAACTCGAGGGGCTTGTGACTCCTCTTACAGCCAGACTACCTCCACTAAATCACTTCATAAGGTACCTACAAACTTTCCAATTTCCTTAACATATAAGGAATTCTAAATTATATGTTAAAGCTTATACATAATTTCCTTCTTCAGTGAATAATCCTAGTGACCCCAGACCCAAGAGCCATTTCAGCCCAGGGACAGCCTCACACAGTATGAAAACCAAGGCTCTGAAGCTACAGGAGATTCAGGTTCTCTGGACAGCCTGAAAAATCCCCGGTTGGTGCAGACAGATCTATAAGCCTTCGGCATGCTCCACCACACACAGTTTTGAATTACTGTGTTTCATTACTGATGCGCCTTCGAGCAGGTCCCGCTGTGAGATCAAGTGGAATTACAGCGGCAACAGTGGCTACAGATGATCGAGATACTCGGGGCTCTAATACACTTCTTGAACCTGTGGACAGTAAGACATTTACGATTCGTAATGTGAGCAAGGAGAGACTGAAAAAATAAGGTGCCATTTACCTGCAGATCACACAGATGAAAAATGCCTCGCCGGTGTCTGGGAGCAGCTAAATCCCACATTAAATACTCGGGCTTCGGGAGCTGAAGCCCAGAGATGATGGTGATAATGTCTAGAGTCAAATGACACTTCTTATAGAACTGATGAGTGCAAAGGAAGGTAATTTCACTTTACTAAAAGTAAATGCCCTTTCCTCAGAGAGGGAAGGAAGGGGAGGTCAAGGACAGGCATGCTATCAAACAAAGAGAAAGAAGAGGCGACCACTTATATTAAAGGGGGAAGTTCAAGGACAGGTGATAGAAGGGCGGATGGGGCTTCTGCAGCCCAGTATGGTGGCACACACCTAGAATCCCAGCACTTGGAAGGCAGAGACAGAGGATTATAAGTTCATGATTATTCTCAGCTGGGAATCAAGTTTAAGACCAGCCTGGGCTACATGAGACCCTTTTTTTTTTTTTTTTTTTTTTTTGGTTTTTCGAGACAGCGTTTCTCTGCATAGCCCTGGCTGTTCTGGACCTCACTTTGTAGACCAGGCTGTCCTCGAACTCAGAAATCCGCCTGCCTCTGCCTCCTGAGTGCTGACATGAGACCCTTACAGTATGAATATACTTGGTAACTGATCCTCTCCTGAGGTAATTACGGTAAAAATGAAGTCAGGTAGTTGGGCCTGGACGTAACCTGATGTCTGGAGCCCACGTAAGAGATTAGGAGACAGAAACACACACAGGGAAGCCCGTGTCAGAAGGAGATGGGTCTGGAGAGAAGATCCCAGCACCTGATTTAGATTTCTAGGCTACAGAGCTTGGAGAGAATGAACTGGAGAGCGCAAGCCCTCGGGCACTGGTGCTTTGTCACTGAGGCCCTCCATACTAATCTACACATGGGAATTCGACAATGTCAACAAACAAACACCAATTACTTCCATGTAACAGGAATAGGCAGTTGAAAATTGAAACAAACACACACACACACACAACCCAGCAATTTTGTCTTTTTAAAAAGATTTATTTATTTTTATGTGCATTGGTGTTTTGCCTGCAGGTATGTTTGAAGGTGCCAGATCCCCTAGAATTGGAGCTACAGACAGTTGTGAGCTGTCATGTAGGTGCTGGGAATTGAACCCAAGTCCTATGGAAGAACAGCCAGAGCTCTTAACCATCTCTCCAGCCAGCAGCAAACTGCAATTGTTAAAAGGCTATTTACAATACCATCCTAAACAGGAGAAATCAAGGATAATTTTAATGTAAGTAGAGAAGTAGTGACAGGCATGGTAGTTCACACCTGCAACCTAAGCACCTGAAGATTGGGGCAGGATCACTTCAAATTTAAGGCTAGCCTGGGTTACATAGTGAGTTCCAGGCCATCCTGGGCTACAAACAAGACCCTATCTCAAAAAGCAAGATAGGAAGGGAGAGGGGGAGGGATTTCATTTTCCTTTGTTTTATTATTTTTTATTTACCTTTGTATCGCTCTTCTGTTACTTTCACATCATGCATACCAATCCCACTCCCCTCTCTGTCCCTTCATACCCTCCCTCTGCCTTTGCAACTCCAAAGAAAAAAAATCTCCTTGTGGAAGCTGTAGTCTGTCACAGTGTTATCTCACAATATACCATTTTGTCCACACTTCTGTGCATGCAAATGGTCATTGCAGTGAGTCACTGGGCTGGTTTGAGGCCTCTGGCTTCTGCACACCATCAATTCTGGACCCTCTCCAGGACTCCTCTCTGCTATCCTGCTGTTGCCCTGTGTCATGAGAGCCTACAGCTCCAGCAGTTCATAGGTGGGGTAGATGCTGGGGTGGGCCAACTCAAAGCCCTGGATCTGGGCCTGGGTGGTAGTGGAGTTGAGCAGCATACCAGCTCTCCCACACCCACACCACCAAGGCGAGCTCTCCTCCACTGCCTTGGCTAGCTCATGGAGCCAGCAAGGGACAGAGCCAGCTCTTGTTCTCTAGCCCTCCGGCCAGCTCACCTGCTCTCATGACTGAGGGGCCAGCTCTCCCAAGGTGAGGGGGTAAGGTGGGGAGGGCATCTCTCCCTTGCCCACACAAAAAGGTAGACAAGTTGCGGGACCAGTTCTCCCACGCTAGTGCTCCTTCCATCAGGTTTGAAATAAAGAAATCTTAACACCACCCTTCTACACAGACCAGGCTGGCTTTAAACTCAGAGAGCCTTCGTTGCCTCTGCCTCTGCCCCTCTGCTCCTCTGCCCCTCTGCCCCTCTGCTCCTCTGCCCACCCCCCTGCCTCCCTGGTACTGGGATCAAATCACCACACTGCTGGTCTCACCTACTCCTTTTTTTTTTTTTTAAGATTTATTTATTTATTCTATGTAAGTACACTGTAGCTGTCCTCAGACACTCCAGAAGAGGGCGCTAGATCTCGTTACAGATGGTTGTGAGCCACCATGTGGTTGCTGGGATTTGAACTCTGGACCTTTGGAAGAGCAGTCGGGTGTTCTTACCTGCTGAGCCATCTCACCAGCCCTCACCTACTCCTTTTAATGATAGTGAAACAGAAATCTCAGATGAGCTTAAGAGGAACCAATTAAAACCATGTTACTCAGGCCCTGAGGAGACACCTGTCACCTCAGTGAACAGATACAGAGCAGAAGTCACCTGACTTGGGATCACAAATGCACACTGCCCCTTGAAAATAGCTGCTGGCTTTTAAAGCCACTGGCCTGTTACTCTAACAGTGCAGGAAGCTCACTAGAACACCTCTTCCATCGAACAGAGATAACGGCCCCTTGCTTCTTTCCTCTTCTGTGCTGTGCTCTTTCCTGGCTGCTCCCAGGGAGCCATTTAGAGGCAGAAACTCCACTATATCAGTGCAAAGTCTCCCTGAATGCAGGATGGCAGTGGTGCAGGCTGACACAGGCCAGCATGATGTCCGGACCTCAACCAGACAACCTCCTTCTGGAGGAATTAACGCGATTCTGCCAGCATTTGCTCCCTGTCTGCCTATGCCAGTGTGCAAGGAGGTGAAAGGCTGTGCACACACCCACAGAGACCGACTAGCCACAGGGCACCTGTCCCATGTGAGCTGTGCACAGCACTGTGAACAACAGACACTGAGCTCCAGCCTCGCTGGCATTTACACGGAAGAGAATTTCAAAACTGAACCACCTCAGTGCCAGCATAAAATGACAGGTGTCCATGACGCTGTGACCCTTTGTGTTTCTGGATTTGCTGGTCTTGTGCTGCTGGGCAGGTTCATGCTCTGCCTCTGAACCACATCTCCCCCACGCTAGTGCTTCTGAACGTCTAGCTCACCTTCCACCCCATGCCAAATAAACTCAGCCTGCCTGAAATGTTAAAGGGAAAACTGTTCTCATACACGCATGACTATCTGACATGTACATGCAACCTTGGTTCAGCACTAAAAGCCAGGATCATCATTTATAATTGGTTATATAATTCTTTGTGAAGCCCAGGCTGGCCCTTGGGTGGCACACACCTTTGAATCCCCACACTTTAGGAAAGAGAGGCAGAGGCAGGTCGATCTCTGTGAATTCAAGGCCAATCTGCTCTTCACAAGGAGTTCCAGGATAGCCAGGACTACATAGAGAAACACTGTCTTAAGACAAACTTTAAAATGAGCTTAGGAAAAAAAACATAGTAAAAAATTATCTCTGGCATTGCTGCAACTTTCAAAGCTAGATTCATCTAACCTGTGTTCTATTGTTTTCCAGACAGTGCCTCATGTTTCCCAAGCTGGACTGTGTTCTCTATGTACCTGAGGATGAACAGGGCCCCTCTAGCCTAATGCTAGAATTACAGGCATGCGCCACCATACCCTGTTTGTGCAGCACAGGCCATTGAACCCAAGGCTTCCTGCATGCTAGGCAAGTACTTTACCAACTGAGCTACATCCCCAGGCCACCTAATCATAGCACTCTAATGATGCACTGTAACCTAGCAACAGTAAGTACTGAGGGACAGCTAACACATTAAGTATTTATTGTGGCCATGCCGAGTACTTGAACTCCTTTAATTCTTGCTACAATGTTCCCGACCAGTTGCTCAACTGCACATAAGCAACGACTCCAGAATAAGATCTCAGTCAACCTCTCTGAAAACTACAGAAATTAACCACTGTTGTATTTTATCCCAAATATCTGTATTCCTCTCTTCATTCCAGAATTAAGGAAGTATAACCCGGAGGAATGGAGAGATGCCTCAGCGATTAAGAGCACTTGCTGCTCTTGCAGAGGACCCAGGTTCAGTTCCCAGCAGCTCCATGGCAGCTTGTGATTATCTGTAACTCCTTTTCCAGGGGATCCAATATCCTCTTCTGACCTCCCTCGTGTGCTGGACATATGCATGCATGTAGGCAAACATACATACAAAATAAAAGTTAATAAATCTTTTATAAAAAAGAAAGCATAAGACGGACATTCATACACAGAAGGGGGTTAACTGGAAAGACAGCTCAATGGGTAGGAGTGCTTGCTGCTCTTGCAGAGTAGCCAGGTTTGGTTCCCAGCACCTATGTGATGGCTAACAACTGCCTTTAACATCATTTCTAGGGGATCTGATGCCCTTTCCTGGCCTCCACAGGCACTGGAGGAACATGGTACACAGACAGACACATAAAATAAATTTAAATAAGTGTTAAAAATTAAAGAACTACCAGACAGTGGTGGTGCACTAATCCCAGCACTCTGGAGGCAGAGGCAGGCGGATCTCTGTGAGTTTGAAGCCAGCCTGGTCTACCAAATAAGTTCCAGGACAGCCAGGGCTACACAGAGAACCCCTGTCTCAAAACAAAACAAAACAAAACAAAACAAAAACAAAAACAAAAACAAAAGCAAAAGCAAACAAATAAAACCTACCCTGCTCTCACCTAGGTGTCGTGGATTGGCAACAACGATGAAAATCTGAAGCTTGCACATACAAGGCAATCAGTTACGACCTAACTATGAGCCACAGCCCTGCTCCACACCTGAACTAAATATCTAAAAATACAAAACAAAACAAAACTGGGCTGGGAAGATGGCTCAGCAGTTGAGAGTACTGGCTGCTCTTCCAGACGCCCTGAGTTCAATTCCCAGCAACCACATGGTGGCTCACAACCATCTATGCCCTCTCCTGGCACACAGGTGTACATGCAGATAGAGTACTCACATACATAAAGTAAATAAATCTTTAAAAAAAAAAATACGGGATGGAGAGATGGCTCAGCGGTTAAAAGCACTGACTGTTCTTCTGAAGGTCCTGAGTTCAAATCCCAGCAACCACATGGTGGCTCACAACCATCTGTAACGAGATCTAGCGCCCTCTTCTGGAGTGTCTGAAGACAGCTACAGTGTACTTAAATATAATAAGTAAATAAATTTTAAAAAATAAAGAAACCTTAAGTAAGACAGGCCTTAATATTTAAAAAAAAAATACAAATTCTGAAAAAAGCACAAGTGAAATTCCACATTTCACAGCTGTGCAAAAGTTATTAGTCATGACATCGAAAGACCTATGGGGCTGGAGAGATGGCTCAGTGGTTAAGAGCACTGGCTGTTCTTTCAGAGGACCCAGGTTCAATTCCCAGCACTCATATGGCAGCTCACAACTGTTTGCAATTCCTGTTTCTGGGGATCTGACACCCTCACATAAACATACATGCAAACAAATCACCAATGTACATAAAATAAAAATAAATAAATTATAAAAAGACCTATAATACAAAATTTGTATTGTATATTTATAAACTAGACCATCAAAATGTAACATTTTTATTCCACAAATAATACTGGTAAGAGGATAAAAACACAAGCTACATTTTGGGAGGAAATATTTGCAAAGCATATATTATTGAAAGAACAAACATCTAGGGTGTGCATGAGTGTGTCAACATTAAAAAAAAAATGTTTCTTTTTTTGAGGCACAGTCTCACTACAAAGCCCAGGCTAGCCTGGAACTTTCTATGTAGACCAGGTTGGCCTTGAACCCACAGAGATGCACCTCTCTCTGCTTTCTGAGTGGTGAAATTAAAAGTGTGTGTCACTAAACCCAGCAAACAACCCAGCTTTAAATATTCTTTAAGGGGCTGGAGAGATGGCTCAGCGGTTAAGAGCACTGAGTTCTCTTCCAGAGGTCCTGAGTTCACTTTCTAGCAACCACATGGTGGCTCACAACCATCTGTAATGGGATCTGATGCCCTCTTCTGGAGTGTCTGACATCTACAGTGTACTTACATATAATAAATAAATCTTTAAAAAATAAACTCCTTAAAATAGTTTATGTGTGTGTAGCTGGGTGTGTGTGTGCAGCACAAGCATGCAGGCACCCTCAGAGGTCAGAATAGGGGTCGGATCTGCTACAACTGGAGCTACCCATGGCTGTGAGCCACCATGTGTGTGCTGGGAACCTCTGGAGCCCAGAGCTCTGCAACAGCTGCAAGGGCTTTAACTCCTGAGCATCGCTCTAGGCCTAAGAACAATAACTGAGATGGGAAAAACCATGAAAGGGACCTCAGCAAAAGAAAATGTACCAGTGAGGGGAAAAGAAGCTGAGCATCAGGGAAATGGAAATGGAAACTACGTAAGATGCTGCTCCATAACTATTAAAATGGATAATATAAACAATAGTGACCATTAGAGAGAGAGAGACAGACAGACAGACAGAGAGTAGTGAGGTGTGTTTATGTGTCTGGTGAAGGGTGTGTGCATGTGTGTGTGTATGTATGTGTATCTGGTAAAGGATGTGTACGTGTGTGTGTACGTGTGTGTACGTGTGTGTGTGTGTGTGTGTGTGTGTGTGTGTGAGAGTGTGTGTGGGTGGGGAGGGGTGGTAAAGATGTGTGTGCATGCCGAGCGTGGTGGCACATGCCTTTAATCCCAGCACTTAGGAGGCAGAGGCAGGCCGATTTCTGAGTTCGAGGCCAGCCTGGTCTACAAAGTGAGTTCCAGGACAGCCAGGGCTACACAGAGAAACCCTGTCTCGAAAAAACAACCCCCCACCCCCCAAAAAAAGATGTGTATGCATGCACACAACACATGGAGTGGTCAGAAGGCAACTTCAAGAACACTCAGTTTTCTCCTTCTAACTTATGTGGATTCCAGGAACCAAACTGGAGCTGCCAGGCTTGTCAGGCTTACCCGGCAAACACGTCTACCTGCTGAGCCGTCTCAGCAGTCCTGGTAATACTTTTATAAGGTTAAACATGTGCCTACCACACATACTAGCCATCCTACTCCTGGGTATCTACTGTAAGGAAATGAACGTTTGTTTTTATAGAAAACCTCTGCTCAATTGTTCATAGCCATAATTGCCAAAATTTGGAAGATCCCAATGATGCCCTGTAACAAAGAGACAGATAAGCAGAACTGTAGCCTGTCCATGACGTGTAGCCATCCAGCTCACTCAGAAGAACTGCTGATACACATGGGGCAGATGGCACCCAAGCCGTCCTAGTGAAAGAGGCTCGTGTCAATGGCCTGTCCGTGTGACTCCATCTTAGGATGCCTGTGTCGACACCGACACCTATCTTTCAGTGTGATTCTCAGAAAGATAATAATGGGCCAGGTGTGGTGGTGCAACCCTATAACCCCAGTAGCTTGGTGGGCTTGGTATGCTTGAGAGTTCAACGCCAGCATCCTAAGTGTCAGGAAGATAACAAAGGATGCCATGGGATGGCTCTGAAGGGCCTGCCTGTGGCCACGAGCCTGCTCTAGATTTGAACAGTGCTGACAGTCACAGACCTATGTATCTGTTAGAATCCATACAGATGTACACCTCCAAAGCTATTTTCACTGTAAGGTACATCTAAGTATAATTTTAATTTTTAATCCTTCCATCATGGCAAACAAAGTAGAGATTTTTTTAAAATTCTGAACTTTTAAGAAGTAGACCATCCATATTTAAAAAAAAAAAATCTCTCAAGGTTCAGAAAAACAAAAAGAAAAAGAAGAGGGGAAAGATTCAAAGGGCCAAGGTTCAGGGGCTGGAAAGATGGTTGAGCAGTTAAGAGCACTGGCTATTCTTGCAGGACTCAGGTTCAGTTCCCCGGACCCACACAGTGGCTCACAGTGTCCAATGACCCCAGTTCCAGGGGACCCACCCACCTCTCTGGCCTCCACAGGCCCTGCATACACAGTGCACTTACATACAGGCAAAATATTTTTGTACACATAAATTTTAAATAGATGCTAAATCTTTAAAAAGAGACGGGACCAGAGGCAAACAGCATCTTTAATGCACTCGTTAGCTCACAGCAGCTGTGGTCGCTTGCACAAGACCTGCACAAGATGAAGGCAGGGAGCATGCCAGCACAGAGGAGCTAAGGAGCTATTCACAGTCATTAGCTGCCAGGGGAGAAAGCCTTAGTTTTCTTAGGCGTATGGTCCCCTGGTACGTCAAGAATTCTCCATTACTAGTCCCCCCACACCCGGGTGTGTGTGTGTGTGGGGGGTGTATGTGGTGTATGTATGTATATATGTGTGTGGTATGTGTATGTATGTTTGTATGTGGTATGTGTATATGTATGGTGTATGTGCATGGTGTGTGTGTGTGTATGTGGTGTATGTGTGTAGGTGCAGGGTATGAGTATGTAGTGTATGTGTGAATATGTGTGTGAGTGTGGTATGTATGTGTGGTATATGTATATGGTATGTGTGTATGTGTGATGTGTGTGTGTGTGTGTGTGAGTAAGTTGTCTCCATCTGCCATTGACACCAACATTTGACCTCAAGTTTGTCAGGCTGGGCTCAAGCACCAGCCTCTGGGAGATGCTTCAGCAAATTAGTTTGAAAAGACTGATGCTATCGGCGTTAGGTTATACCATCTGTGTACAGGACAGACGTGGCATCTTTTCAATCTTTACAGCTGTGCTTGTACCCTGCCTTGAAACTATGACCTAGACACAGAACCTGAAAGTGCTTAAGAGACAAGTGACTTGAAAATACTTCTACCTATCAAAATCTCCCCCGCACGGTATCCACTGTACAACGCGTCTGGGTTTAAACAAAGAGCCTGGAAATCAAACCTCTGCCTCACTCCCCCTTCCCTATGACAAAAGCAATACACAGAAGAACTCCTATAGTGTTGACAAAGGGTAGAAAGAAGCCAAACAATTCTACTTTGGAGAACTTAATTATCTTCTTGAAGATAATGTGGATAAATACATGAAAAAGACTCAAATACATTACCTCCTTTTCACTTCTAGGAATTAAGTAAGAAACGAATCAGGACAAAGTCATTACAATAACGAAAAACAGAAAAAGAAAGACCATGTGAAACTAACCTAGAACACTAGTTAACACTCAAAACACAAAGTTATCTGAGCTAGGGATGATGTCACACGCTGTCATCTCATCGACACAGGAAGCTGAAGCAGGATTGTGTGAGCTGAGGAGTTCCAGAATAGCCTAGCCTGGTCAACACAGGTGAAGTTCTCATAACAGAAAAAAGAAGGAGCCGGGATGGTGGCATACGCCTTTAATCACAGCACTTGGGAGGCAGAGGTAGGCAAACCTCTGTGATTTCAAAGCCAGTCTGGAGTTCAAAGTGAGTTCCAGGACAGCCAGGGCTACAGACAGAGAAACCCTATCTTGAAACCTTCTCTCACCTGCCCCAAAAATGGGTGTGGCCAACCAGTTACTGGTCCAGCTTGAGACCCATGTAGAGAGTGGAAGCCTAGAGGACCAGGACAGGCTGGATAGTTCAAAGACTTGGATAGAAAATGGCTCCTAATGATACTCTGCTATACTCAGATTGGTGCCCAGCCCAACTGTCATCAGAGAAGCTTCACCCAGCAACTGATGGAAACAGATGCAGAGACTCACGGCCTAACATTAGGTGGAACTCAGAGAGTCCTGGGGAAGGAGGATTGTAGAAGCCAGAGGGGTCAAGGACACCGCAAGAAAACTCACACAATCAACTAACCTGGGCTCACAGAGACTGAACCAACAACCAAGGAGCCTGCACCAGACTCACCTAGGCCCTCTGCACATGTTACAGTGGTGTAGCTTGGTCTTCTGTGGGACTCCTAAGAGTGGGAACAGGGGGGTGTCTCTGACTTTTTTGCCTGCTTTAGAAACCCTTTCCTCCTACTGTGTGCGTCACTTTATCCAGCCTTGATATGAGGGGAGGTGCCTAGTCTTACTGAAACTTGATATTCCATGGTTGACTGATGAGAGCTCTATAATTTTCAAAAAAGAAATAGAGGGGTGGATGGGGGTGGGCAATGGGGAGATGGAGAAGAGGGATTGTGGGAAGTCAAAGGAGGGGAAACTGCTGGTGGGATGTAAGGGGCCGGGGAGGGAATGGAACTCGACCATATGTCAACTTGGTCTGATTGTTTGGTTTTTGGACAGGGTCGGGATAGCCTCAAGCACAAGCCCCTCCTGCTTTCGACCTCCTGACTGCTGGGCTCCAGCATGCATTTCATGTGTGGTGTGAAGGAAAGCACAGGTCTGTAAGTGCTCCATGCCTTTATTCCCTTCACTTTTCTTGTTTTGTTTTGAAGTCTATGTATCCCAGGCTGAACCCTAGCTTCTCTTGTCTTGCCCTGGAGTGCTTGGATTATAGGCGTGTGCTATCATGCCTAGCTAAACTTTATGTTATTATCCTAGTAACAACAATTTCACTGCTATGTGACTGTTCTAAATGTTGGCTTACTTTACTTTTTATGTGTATGAGTGTGTGTACACTGCATGTGTTCCCAGTGCCCACAGAAGCCAGAAGAGGACATTGCATCCCCTGGAACTGAAGTTATGGACAGTTCTGAACCACCTTGTATGTTCTGGGAACTGACTCCAAGTCCTCTGGAAGAACATAAACGCTCTTATCAGTGAACTACCTCTCCAGCCCTCCAAGTCTACACACAAATTTATCTGTATCACGGTACTACCCCAAGTGAGCCACCATGCCTGAAGATAGAAGGTCAGCAAATCGTGGTACTTCCTTCCTCTTGCCACCCAAAAGGCATGGCGTGGAATACTGTACACGCAGGAATGGCCTTCTATGCCAGGCAAGGGGGTACACATCTGTAATCCCTGTACTGGGGAGGTGGTGGCAGGAGGAGCCAGAGTTCAAAGTCATCCTCAGCTACACACAACTCCAGTCCCAGGAGATCCACTGTTCCTTTCTGGCCTCCTCAGACACCAGGCAACACATGGCACACAGACAGACAAAAGTAGGTAACACTCACATAAAATAAGATAAAAATAACTTAAAAGACTAGAGGTAGGTTTGGGAGATGGTTTGGTAGGTAAAGCGTGCACTGCACAAGCAAGAAGACCCAAGTTCCGAGTCCCAGCAGCTGCACAAAAGCCAGGAGCTGTAGCAGACATCACTATCTTCAGAATGGGTAAGCAAGGGAGATGGGGGAGGGGGGACAGGGACAGGAGGATCCCAGGGGCTAACAGACCAGCCAGCACTGAAAACTGTCAGGATCTACGTTCAACAAAAGACCATATCGCAAAAGAGAAAGTAGAGGCCAAGACAAAGAGAAGACACCTAATATCAACTTCTGGCCTCCACATGGGCGGGTGCAGCCCACACTCATTTATACCATGTAAGAATATGCACACACATAAATAAGTTTTAAAAGAGATATGCTTCTGGGGCTGGTGAGATGGCTCAGTGGGTAAGAGCACCCGACTGCTCTTCCGAAGGTCAGGAGTTCAAATCCCAGCAACCACATGGTGGCTCACAACCATCCGTAACAGAGATCTGACTCCTTCTTCTGGAGTGTCTGAAGACAGCTACAGTGTACTTATAATAAATATAATAAATAAATCTTTAAAAAAAAAAAAAAAAAGAGATATGCTTCATATCTTATATAACATATAGGCAGATATGTCTATATTCCTGTTTGAATTATGAACCCCTTTTTACTTTCTTAAAAAAATTTTTTTTCTTGATTCTGTTTTCTGCTTACCTTGGAGCACTTCCTCAGCACCTCCTCCTGGAACATCAGAAACCGTTCCTGAACCTCAACTTCATTGAGGAAGAAGGAAAGGAAGTGGGTAAAAGGCTGCCTCCTCCTGAACGTGTCCAGGAGCACGTCGATCCGTGTTCGCGCTGAGACCACGCCATTTCGATGCTGACCAGTGATCACTGCAAGCAAAGACAAAAAACAGTAACAGGTTCAAGAACCCGCACAGCTCCACAGGTAGAGACAGCTGGACGCCATCCGCCATCCCGTGCTACCACCTCTAGGCATCTGAAAGGGCTCTGGACGAATGGACGAATGGAGATAAGGGTCTGAGCAGGGAGCTCGTCTAGGTCAAGACAGCTGCCAGCAAGTTCAGTGTAAACAAGGAATTTTTAAAATAAACTACTTGGGGCTGGGGAGGAGGCTTGGCCAGGAGCGTGTGGAAGCACACGCACTAAGACCTGAGTTTGGACCCCCAGGACTTACATAAAGCCAGACAGTCTAACCAAATCAGCAATTTCTGGGTTCAGTGAGCGACAAAAATAAATTAAATAAATAAATAAATAACATGGAGAGCAAATGAGAAACCAAGACACCTGAGATCAATCTCTGCTTCGTCATGTACGGATGCACAGATGCACGGATGCACGGATGCACAGATGCATGGATGCACAGATGCACGGATGCATGCATACCCACAGGAACAGGTGCACATCACACGCACTCATGCACATGTACACATACACATTCAAGTATCTCAGCTAGGAGTAGTGGCACATGCCTGCAATCCTTGCACTTGGGAATGGAGACAAAAGGATCAGGAGTTCAAAGCCAGCCTCGGTTACATAGTAAATGTAAGGCCAACCTGGGCTATATGACACTCTTGAGGTGGAGGAGGGTGGGGCAGGGATGGGAGTGAGCAGTGAGATGGCTCAGTGGATAAAGGCACTTACTGATGTCCATCTGACAACCTGAGTTCAATCCCCAGAGCCCAAATTCCAGAAGGAGAGAACCAACGCCTGCAGATTGTCCTCTGAGCTCCACGTGTCACGGCACTGTGCACCTACACACAGACATATGCACACATGCATGCACACACACACACACAATCTAAACAAATGCAACTCAAAATAATTTAAAAGTTTGGTAAGCTTCTGCACATGTGTAAAACATAAGTAACGAGAAATAAGTGTAAATGTAAATTATGTGAGGTCTCACCGATTTCCCCTTCATGCCCATGCTTCGGAATGTTAATAGATGTTTTAGTCTCCACTTCTATCTTTTTCTTGGTATCCCCTCTCTTTCCAACTATGTGCCTATAATACAGAGAGAGAAAAAAATACATGCTTACGTTCCACATGGCCAGAAACACTCCCTAATAGAAAACACTTCAATAAAGGTTAAATATTAGTAAAGAAAACCATGTAATTAGGACTCATGGGACATGCTATCTTCACTCACAAGCAAAAGGCTGCCATCTCTAACTCAATGCATCAACAGAAGCTCCACACCTGGCACCTGCCTACTTCTCAAGTCAGATTCAAAGTCTGGGTCTGCAGGCAGCAAGAGAAATCAGATACTGTCTCAAATAGTGCTTTCAGCCACCAATGCGTCTACAGATGCATCTGCAGCAGAACTTGGCCAACAAATTAACTCTAAGTTCAAATAAGGCTGTCTTAGTTACTGTTCTATTGCTGTGAAGAGACTCTATGACCGAGGCGACTTATAATGAAAGCATTTGACTGGGGCCTTGCTCAGAGTTTCAGAGGGTGAATCCATGACCAGCCTGGCATGGAACACGGTAGCAGGCAAGCAGGCAGGCGTGGCACTGTCAGCAGTAGCTGAGCTCACATCCTATCTACAACTACAGGCAGAGGGTGAGACTCAGCCTGGTGTGGGCTCTTCAAATCTCAAAGCCCACCCCAGTGACACACCTCCTCCAGCAAGGTCACACCTCCTAATCTGGGAACCAAACATCCAAATCTATGAGCCTACAGGGACCATTCTCACTCAGACCACCACAGAGGGTAAAGAGCTTAGGAATGGGATCAGGAGTTACCATTCAGACAGCTGGAAAGCGCAAAAAGAGCCATGCTCAGGGAGGTCTGGAATCAGTACTAAGAGGCTGAGGCAGGAAGATCAGTAATTCAAGACTAGCCTAGAACATACACGTGCAAGCACAAACACATACACACATACACACACACACACACACACGCACGAGTGTGCACAAGCACACAGATACAGAGTGACAGAGACAAGAGACAGAGAGCCTTGTATCAAAGACAAAAATAAAAAAGGGGGAACAGAAGCAAACATGTGACCTTTGAGTTAAGCACAGTACATATTAGTGTTTTATTTGGGAGATTTCCCCATGGATGTAATACTATACTACAATATTATGTTATTTATCCATTTTATTACTCTGGGTGTTTGTACATCTGCTGAATCACAGCTACCGGAGCAGTCCCCTCGAAGACGGGACAAACCCGTGACAAGCCCGCCATTCCTCTCAGCTCCCACCCACCCATTTCAGCTACTTCCCACCGACTCATTTATACTCCTTGCCTGGGCCTCGAGTATAAATAATACTGACACTCAAGGCTACCTTCTGGAACCTACGGTATTAAAACTGCTAATATGGGCGAAACTACTGGATCCCAGGAGAGATGTTTCAGAGTCTACAAAGCACTGAGACCATCACGGGATGATAAAGTTAATGGAAAGACCTCCCTGTCGTCAACATTATTTCAACTTCTACGATTCCAATTACACACCCAATACTACAGCTGACTATGTCTAAGACTCTTCTTTTAGGGAAGAGTTCAGGAATTTGAACCTGAGGCTTTCCATATACTTGCACGGCCAGAGCTAGCGCCTAGCCCTTAGTCAACTGTCTTTACAGGAATAACAAAGCCTGATCATTGCCACTAAGGTCTACTACAGTAGTCCATTTTTTTTCCAACAGTGAAATGTTTGGCTGGGGATGCAGCTCAGTGGTAGAACACTTATCTGGCAATGTACAAAGAGGCCCAAGGTTTTATCCCAAGCACTGCAAAACCTTGACCCAAATCAGCCCACAGAAACGAAATAGGAAATCTCCCAGCAGGCACATGGTGCACACCTGAGATCTCAGTAGTCAGGAGACTGAGCAGGCAAAACTACAAGTTCTAGCCCAGCCTGGGCGATACCAGAGCTCCTATTAGAAAGGAAAGAGGACAGAGAAAAGAAAGACAGAAAAGGGTGGGGGTTAGGGAGATCTTCTCAGTAAATGTTATGTAGTAATTAAGACTTAGTAGGCTAGACTGAAGAGATGGTTCAGTGGTTAAGAGCACTGACTGCTCTTCCAGAGGTCCTGAGTTCAATTCCCAGTAACCACATGGTGGTTCACAACCATCTGTAATGGGGCCCTCTTCTGGTGTGTAGCCCTGGCTGTCCTAGAACTCACTCTGTAGACCAGGCTGGCCTCAAACTCATAAATCCACCTGCCTCTGCCTCCCAAGTGCTGGGATTAAAGGCGTGCGCCACCACTGCCCAGCTCAAAATAAATAAATCTTTAAAAAAAAAAAGACTCAGTAGGTCAGCATCTAATCTATCATGCATATGTTCATCAGGAATACAAGAACTTACAGTCTACAGAATTCAAAAGGTCACCATCGGAAGTAGGCACCTGAGGAATCTTTACACACCTCAGCCCTAGCACCTCTGTACTTTAAAACAAGTTACACTTTTTTTTTCAGGAAGCTGAAAATGTGTTATCTTGAAATCATGTCCCCTAGGAGGAAATGTCAGCAAAGCCTCGGAAGTGAGCTGCCAGGATTAGCTTTGGTATCCCATTTGGCTGCATTCTGACAGGATTTTATTCACAAGTATTTCAGAATGTCCTCAAGGAGGATGAAAAGGAATTCAAATGCATTCGGTTCCACATTTGCTCCTCTCCCCACCGAGTGACCTAACTCATCTGCTGAAACAGAGAAACAGCACTGACTGACGGGCTTCCTAGACCAGCTGCCTTCCCAGGCAAGCCCAGAAGCTGCTCAGCTGCTGACAGCATTCGCCTAGCAGGTAGTGTGGGGGACAGCGTGAGAGGACGTGTGCAAGCACATGCTGAAGTGACCACAGAGTTCACAGCAATTTAAAATGACGATCCTCAAAAGAGCACATTAGTCCGGATAAGCACTGAGGGTTAACAGAACAGGCAGAGGCCTGCCTCCGAGGCTTCCCTTCTGCGGAGGGGACATGAAGCAGCACGTGGATACATACAGGTACGGACTATGAATAATGCTACTGACCCCAGCAGAGGGCATTATGAAAAAAGCACACAGTGGGGTGGAAAACCCATGATTGGCAGGGATGGCAGGGATCAGAGCCAGCTTCTCCAGGAAGGAAAATTAACTAGGTAAGAAGACTGAGGGCCAGCACACAGCCAAGGCAAAAGGCTCACCACACACATGAACTCAAAGGCTGGAAAAACCACAGAGCATATGAGGAACTGAAAAAAATCAGACCGTGTTCTGACACTAAGCTCAAGGCAAACGAGTAATATAAACTAAAGAGGAAAAAAAGAAAAGGAAGGAAGGAAGGGAGGGAGGGAGGGAGAGAAGGGAGAGAGGGAGGGAAGGGAGGGAAGGGAGGGAAGGGAGGGAAGGGAGGGGAGGGGAAAAGCAGAATCAGCCAAGGCATGCTCACAATTTTGTCCACTGCTTTAGTGAACCACAATTCCATCTGCATTGGAAAAGCACAGAGTTTTTAAAATGTATTATTAGTGTATACATGTGTATACCTAAGTGTCTTCACGTGTGTATGCATATGTGGGTGCCCCTTCCACAGCAGGTTACATGGAGGTCAGAGAAAAGCCCTGTGGTATTGGTTGGTTCCCACCATTCACCTCAACAAGGGTTCCAGGAGGAGGCTCAGGTCGCCAGGCTGTCCTGGTAAGTGCCCCCATCTGCTGAGCCATCTCACCAGCCCCTATAGTCCATTTTAAGCAGAAGGTGTCAAATAATCAGGTCTTCCTTTTTAAAAGATCACTCCAAGCCTGAGGCAAGAGGATCAAGAGTGCAAGAGTTCCATGTCACTCTTTAACTATAAAGCAAGACTATGTGTCATAAATAAAGAAATAAACAAGTGGGAGTCTGGAGGCTGGAGAGACGGCCCAGTGGTCAAAGTCCTGAGAGCTCTTCCAGAGGACCTGGGTTAGATTGCTAGCGTCACATGGTGCCTAATAACCATCTGTAACTCCAGTTCCAGGGAATGCAGTGACTTCTTCCAGCCTGCACAGGCACTTCACACACACAGTACACAGGCAAGCATACAGGCAAAACACCAGACCACATAAAAACAAATCTCAAAAAACAATGCTTTGGAATCATTCTACTTTGGATGTGAGGGCTAAGAAGAGAGCAGAGATCCAGAGAGACCACAGAGGGCTATTTTAAGGCATCCACAGAGGGGCCGACGAGATGACTCAGCGAGTAAGAGCACTTGCTGTTCTTGCACAGGACCCAGGTTCTGTTCCCACGGGCCACATCGGGTGCCTCACAGCTACCTGTTAACTCCAGTTCCAGAGGACTCAGCCAAGTCCTCTATCCTCCTTGGGCACCAGATACACCAGCAGGATTCACACATACATGGAAGCACTCACACATACAAATTAAATAAACATATTTAAAAAGGAATGCATGGAAAAGAAGGGAGTGGCAGTGAAGATAAATGGTAGACTCAAAGAACATTTAAAAGTGAAAGTCAGCAGGATGTGGCAATATACACAAAATGATTACATTAATCTGCAATCAGTCCTCTGACATTTCAGGACACAAAACACTAAACTCTCATCATTAGTAATTAAGCAAAACCACCATAAGTAAGTGTGGAAGACTGAAGGGCTGGCTCCCTGCTGAGATTCCTGGAAGCCCTATCCCATGAAGCTGATAGGGACTCTACTCACTCACTTGTAGAGCAGGCTAGGGGCACTGACGGTGGCCCGGAATCCGTGAGGGGTCTGTGCCACCTCGTAGGCACCGCAGGGCTCATCAGAGTATTCCATGGAGTCTGCAAAGAAACCGTAACATGTCTAAAAAGGCTCAATGGAGAACAGCCCCCGCCTTAGCCCACAACCAATCTCAGGGTTAAAAGAGGGGAAAGAACAGCCTAGTGATTGCTTTACCTCGATCTGCTCATAGAGAAATAAAAAGACCATGGTGGTTACTTTAAATCCTTCAGTCTCAGAAGCCCAGAATGTAGTATATACACACCAATTAGTTGAATTTTCTACGAAGTTAGGGTGCCTGAACAACACATTTTACTATTATCCTGTTGACATGAAGGTCATGCCACATGAACTCACCTTTTAAAGTCTAGAAGTCAGTACATTTTGGTGTTAGGGCACAAAATTACTTCAATGAATTATTAATAAATAAGAATGGTACTAGGAGGGCTGGAGAGATGGCCCAGTGGGTAAGAGCACTGACTGCTCTTCCGAAGTTCCTGAGTTCAAATCCCAGCAACCACATGGTGGCTCACAACCATCCGTAACGAGATCTGATGCTCTCTTCTGGAGTGTCTGAAGACAGCTACAGTGTACTTACATATAATAAATAAATAAATCTAAAAAAAAAAAAAAAAGAATGGTACTAGGAGAACTTTTTCCATAAAAACTCAACATAGAGAAAAGTGAGGTTAGGTATAACGACAAATGCCTGGAAGAGTTCCTGCATCTGGGGAGGGGGACTGGGAGAAAGGAAGAAAACAGGGAGAGAGAAAGAGAGGGAGGGAGGGAGGGAGAGAGGGAGGGAGGGAGGGAGGGAGGGAGAGATAGGGAGAGGAGGGGGAGAAAGACAGGAGGGGAGAGAGGGGGAGGGGGGAGAGGCGGGGGTGGGGGGAGAGAGAGAGAGAGAGAAGGACGGAGGGAGGGAGAGACAAAGAATGGAAAGCTCGCCGAGCAGTGGTGGTGCACGCCTTTAATCCCAGCACTTGGGAGGCAGAGGCAGGCAGATTTCTGAGTTCGAGGCCAGCCTGGTCTACAGAGTGAGTTCCAGGACAGCCAGGGCTACACAAAGAAACCTTGTCTCGAAAAAACAAAAACCATGGAAGAAGTTACAGAGACAAAATTTGGAGCTGTGACGAAAGGATGGACCATCTAGTGATTGCCATATCCAGGGATCCATCCCATAATCAGCCTCCAAACGCTGACACCATTGCATACACTAGCAAGATTTTGCTGAAAGGACCCAGATATGGCTGTCTCTTGAGAGACTATGCCGGGGCCTAGCAAACACAGAAGTGGATGCTCACAGTCAGCTATTGGATGGATCACAGGGCCCCCAATGGAGGAGCTAGAGAAAGTACCCAAGGAGCTAAAGGGATCTGCAACCCTATAGGTGGAACAACATTATGAACTAACCAGTACTCCGGAGCTCTTAACTCTAGCTGCATATGTATCAAAAGATGGCCTAGTCGGCCATCACTGGAAAGAGAGGCCCATTGGACTTGCAAACTTTATATGCCCCAGTACAGGGGAACGCCAGGGCCAAGAAGTGGGAGTGGGTGGGTAGGAGAGTGGGGGGAGGGTATGGGGGACTTCTGGGATAGCATTGGAAATGTAAATGAGGAAAATACCTAATTAAAAAAAAAATACTGGAAAGCTCAAAGAGCTCAAGGCTGACAGTGGGCAGTCAAAAGGATCACATGGGGGGGACCCCAAGATTTAAGGTTCAGTAGAAACCCTTAGGAACTGAAAAGGAAGAGTTGCAAAGAACCTGAAAGGCTCTGCTTATACACTAAACCTAACCCCACAGTCATAGCCCTGAAAATAGTTAGGATCCACCTCAACTATTTAGTTGTTTAGTTTTTGTTTTATTTTTACAAAATTACTGTATGTTAAATAAAGTTAGTTGTGTCTTTAGACCTGTCAAGGCATGACTACAAAGAAGGAAGAAAAAAACTAGCATAACAATAGTTAATATTATCTGACACTGGAATAAATCCTTCAGGGCTTTATTTTAATAATTCATATTCTTAGTCAGGCACTGTGATGCGTTCCTTTAAGCCCAGTACTGAGGAGGCAGGGGCAGGTGGATCTCTATTAGTTCAAGAGCAGCCTGATCTACAGAGTGAGTTCCAGGACAGCCAGGGCTACATAATAGAGAGACTCTGTCTCAAGAAAAAAATTAGTAATAATAATAATTCATATTCTTTTATAATTTCACAGGTAAAGGGGTTTAATTTTGCCACAGAATATTTATAGGTAACAGTAGTAATTAACAAGTACTCCACAGGGGGGCGCAGCAGCTAAGAGCCCTTATTGGTCTTGCAGGTGACCTGAGTTCTGATCCCAGCACTCTGCAACTGAGTGGCTCAGAAGCACCTGTGAGTCCAGTTCCAGGAGATCCAATTAACACCCCTTTAGGCTTCCTTGGGCACCCGTGATCACATGTACACACACACATATTTAAAAAATAATAATGAGGGCTGGAGAGATAGGTCAGCAGTTAAGAGCACTGCATGCTCTACCAGAGGTCCTGAGTTCAATTCCCAGCAACCACATGGTGGCTCACAACCATCTGTAAAGGGATCTGATGTCCTCTTCTGGTGTGTCTGTAGACAGCTACAATGTCCTCACATAAAATAAATAATTTTTAATAATAATAAAAATAATGAAAAGTTACTCTACGTGGCACTGAGGCCTCTGTCCAGGATGAAATCTATCTTGACACACGAACTGCAGCCAGGAACACCTCATCTGAGGTCAGCTTTATTAGACCCACTGAGCAGCAACAAAGCAAAGAATTACCCTTACAGTACAAAGAACATTTTCCCTCTTGTGGGACCTAAGAGACCCCCCAGGATTACCAGGATAGAAATCCTCGTCTTCTTCATGTTGGTACTGTTTCTCCTGGATGGGATTCTTTCTATAATTCCGTCCATCGAACGTTACAATCTGTGGGCGTAGAACATCCATGACAAATGACGTTCCAGGAAAGTCCTGAAAAAGAAAGTGCCCTTTTGTTTAATTTTTTTTTTTTTAATTAAACAATGAATACTTAGGTCACTAAGATGGCTCAACAGGTAAAGGCACTTGCTCCCAAGGCCGATGACCCACACGGCAGAAGGAAAAAGTTGACTCCTGCAGGTTGTCCTCTGGACTACACATGCAGCCAGGTAGCAAACGCACAGACAAAATATGGAAATAAACAAACAAATGTAATAAAAAATTAAGTTAAAAGAAACTCCATTATGTAGGCAAGTAGCATAGACTAAATAAATAAATGTAATAAAATTTTAAATTTAAAAAATTCTGCTAGCCGGGCGTGGTGGCGCACGCCTTTAATCCCAGCACTCTGGAGGCAGAGGCAGGTGGATTTCTGAGTTCGAGGCCAGCCTGGTCTGCAGAGTGAGTTCCAGGACAACCAGGGCTATACAGAGAAACCCTGTCTCAAAAAAACCAAAAAACAACAAAAACAAAAAACAAACAAAAAACAAAAAAACAAAAAAAAATTCTGCTGTGTAGGCAGGTAACATATGCACAGACTACATTCGTAAATAAATAAATGTAATAAGAAATTTAAATTAAAAACTCCATTATGTAGGCCTCAACTGGGCAGTTCACAGCACATCCTAAGCAAAAATAGTGTCGCTTTCCATGAGCTCACCAGTGTAAGTTCTTGTATAGGTGTCTGATTAACCTATAGGGGGTGAGGTCTTGCTAGCCACCTAAGTATGAGCAGAGTGCTTCATTCACCCTATCCAGTATGATATTTTATCGTATCCAGTTTGATAACGCATTGAGGAACCATCGGTACAATACCCGCGGAAGAGAGGTAAGCCGTTTTAAAGATGCTAGAAATAAATACCTTCCAATCAGATTTATTTCCCTATCACAGTACAATTAAAATATGACTTACTAACACAGTTCTCGGACCAACACAGTACTGAGAAGGAACAGTTTCCCGAGGCCACTGCCTCCAGAACACAACAAACGGCTTCACGCTTGAATCAATAATTCGGAATTAAAGGCTCCTGATAAACTACCCCATGTTCCCATCCCAGATGGCTGCGGCTACAAGTTCACGTACTTAACAAGTTCCACCAAAGAAGGCCTAACAATCCCTTCCAAATGAATGCTTGACCCAACCCTCAGTCAAGTCGCTAATCCGCAGCCACCTGCAGGACGCAAGAAGAGGGTTCGTGCTTTGAGAAAACAGAAAATCAACGTTGGCAGGGGGATGCAATTATTAACAGTCTTGTGCCGCGCCACCCTGGTGTGCTACTCCTTTAGCATCCCTTCCCACTTCAAAAACCACGTTCTGTCGAAAAGGAGCCTTTACAAAGTGTGAGCACTGAGCACGAAGCCACAGTGGTACCTTTCCTGAGCAGCTCCAGGCAGAGACTGCGCAGAAGGAGGAGAGCGGACTAGCCCTGGGTCATGGGTGTTTGAAGAGGGAAAAGTGGATATGCTTTCGTGCAATTCTCACATAAAAAGCAAACGCTGAACATCCTACGCTAGAGAGGCGGAGCAGACAGCACCAACGCAAGAAAACCAAAACTGCGGGGGACTGGGGCGGGGAAGGGGGCGGGGCAGCCACAGCGACCCGGAAGTGTTCTCGGAAAGCTCGGTCTGGCCCAGCCGGGCTCCGCCCCCTCCACGCATGCGCGCTAGCACCGCCCTCTAGCCCTCACCGCCGCAGGGACAGGCGCAGCACCGCCATCAAACTCCCACAGCTCAGGCGGGCGCGCGCACGCCGCCGTCTACGTCGTGGCGAGCGAGGCCGCACGGCTTCGTCCAAGGGGCGGGGCTGTCAGTCAAAGTGCACAAGCTGCTGAGGTAAGTGGCCGAGAACCTTCCAGACCTGATTCCCCCCTACGCTCCTACCTGCCAGGACTAACTGGGAGCGTAGGAAGAGACCCTGGAGGCTCGCCCGCGCCGGCCGTATGCAAAGGCAGCGTCATCCGACTGAGCATGCGTGGGGCGGGTTGGCGCCTGCGCCGTGGGCCGGCCGCAAGCCTTCCCTTCCTCCCCGAGTTGTTGGGTAGGAAGCGTACCTGGGTGGAGTTGGAGTAGCCAGGATTAGGGTGCTGGCTCCTCCCCTCTCCCGCGAGCTTCTTCATCCCACCTAGAAAGAGCTACCGCAGCTAGGTGCTGCGGGTGGTGATCCGTCTGTCTAGGTGGGACACCTAGTGATTTTTGTTAGTAGAACCCAACGGGTGTCATAATTAGCCACCTCACTTGGATCCCGATCGACATAAGCATCTGGTTTGTTCTGGGCTTTATTTTAAAGGAGGATCTCTTTTTTTGTTTTGTTTTGTTTTAAGACTATAAGCGGAAAGTTTATGAGTGCGAGGTCGTCCCTGTCGTACACAAAGTAAGTATTTAACCACGCCAGCCATATTGTGCCCCACAAACTATCATTCCGCTTCTTAGGAGCGTTTCCTCTGCTTGGCAGCAGCCACAGCTTCCCTGATAGGGCCAAGTTCCAGATAATCATCATTCAACAAAAGTTCACTGAGTGCCTCGTTATGAGGATGGTAGTCTCCTGAGCGACAGGGTTGAATACTCCATGCAGAAAGAGTCATGACTGGAACTGTCTCGGTCCCCTGCAGCCTCTACTGAGCTGATTGCTTTTGTCCTCGGTTTGTTTGTTTGTTTGTTTTGGTTGGTTGGTTGGTTTTGTGGGGTTTTTTTTTTTTTTTTTTTTTTTGGTTTTTTTGGTTTGGTTTGGTTTTTTTTGGTTTTTCGAGACAGGGTTTCTCTGTACAGCCCTGGCTGTACTGGAACTCACGCTGTAGACCAGGCTGGCCTCGAACTCAGAAATCTGCCTGTCTCTGCCTCCCAAGTGCTGGGATTAAAGGCGTGGGCCACCTCCGCCCGGCTGACCTCGTATTTATAAATCATTCATCCAGGAGCCACTGTGACAAGGGTTTTTATAAGATGCCTCCAGGGTACAAAGGTAGTTTGTTTTCTCCTTCCAACGACATGGGATCCTTTTCAGTGCCTCACACTTGGGTAAGCAAACACTCTAGCCACCTCACAATACATCCCCAGGCCCAGGCTTGAAGCTGGTGTCTGCTGTCTTCCTCCTTAGCCTTTCATAGCTTCCCTGAACCCAGAACATTCCCATTCCCCATAACCTAGCTAACAACATTGCTATGGGGAATCGCTTATCTTCTGCCTCCCAAGGGCTGGGTTTACAGGCAGCTACCACACCTGTGAGGCTTGTAAGTGACTTGAAGGGCTCCCCAACCCCTCCAGTGAAAACACTTACTCCATGTAGCTCTCCCCAGCCCCACTGCAAGATTCTTTATAAGATCATGAGGTGAATGTGCTGACTGAGAGTGTAGCCCAGCGCTAGGATGTGTGAAGTGCGTAACATCACACTGCCTGCCTCCCGAGCAGACCCTTCCCTCCCGGGAGCTTTACACGTAAGTGAAAAGCTGGATTGTGCATAGGGAAAAGTGTATGTGCCAGTGCACACCTGTAATTCCAACACTCGGTAAGCCAAGCCAGCGGGATCTGGGATTGCGGGCCAGGCCGGGCTGATTTGCTTGTCTCGGCTGTACTTATTTAACCCTCATAACTCTTCCTCGGGGTAGGCTCCACTGTTACTGACTCCAGCTTACAGGTGAGGCATCTAAGGGACAGAAAAGGCAACTGATTTGTCCAGTCTCGCAGCAGGCAGCAAAGCCAGGGTACACACCTAGGCAGGCACTTCTTTACCATCAGTGCTTGTTTGAAGATTTACTTAATGTAGGCGGGCAGTGGTGGTGCACGCCTTTAGCCTTTAATCCCAGCACTTGGGAGGCAGAGGCAGGCGGATTTCTTGAGTCGAGGCCAGCTTGGTCTACAGAGTGAGTTCCAGGACAGCCAGGGATATACAGAGAAACCCTGTCTCGAAAACAAACAAAAAAAGATTTACTTATTTTTACGTGTGTGTGTTGGGGGGGGGGGGGAGGGGTTGACCAAGGAGGTCAGAAATGGGCAGCATACCCCTCAGAGCTAGAGTTGTAGGTGGATGTGAGCCACCAAACACTGAGTGCTGGGACCCTACCTCCAGTCTTCTTCAAGAGCCACAAGCACCCTTCACCTCTGAGCCAGCTCGTCAGCCCCCCACAGTCAGTCCCTAACCACTGGGCTACCTTGCCCTCAGGCACAGCAGCACCTCAACAAGCCATTGCTTCAAAACTTAGGTGACCTTTAGGAAGTCAGGGGTTCCCATGGACTGTGTAAGCATTCTATGAACATACCTAAGTGAGAGGCTACTTAGAGTTACAGGGATCAGTCAGTCCCCAAGCTCAGCAGCTACAGGCTAGGGTTTGTTGTTCTCTTTACCCTTTAATGGTGGCATCCAAAACTAGAAACTGAGGTGTAGCTCAGAGTGGAACATGCTCTTAACAGGGCCCTGGCTTTCATCTCCAGCACCTGAAAGAAAAGAAACCCAAATAAACCTTAAGCAAAGCATTAGAGCCAGACATCCTACAGGTGTCTCTCCATCTCAGCAGAAAACGGCTTATTGAAAGTTAACCTTGCGCTGATTCTGATTCGGCACTGTTTTTCCACTCCAACTGTTTCCTGCATGGAGCTATAGTTCTGAGAATTGGGAAGAAAGTAAGATGAAAGGGAAGTCCTTTGATGAGTTTCAGCTTAGAATAGTCACTGTGGCTAGCCTTTGAAGCTGACTGGCAGTCGCTTGGGTGCTCTGTGGAGCAGCTGATCTCAAAATACAAAACACAAAGCAGAAGCAACTAAATAGAACATCATCAAGGTGGAAGCTGAAAAGATCAGAGTTTAAAATCTTAGTTGAGAAAAATAGTTCTCAGTGGGTCCTGCCCTGAACTGGGAGGAGGTAAGACCAGAGCTGCTCTCCAGGGAGCAGCCAAGTGAGTGCGCTGTCTGCTTCCCTGGAATCCCAACCAGGGACCCCGCCATCAGTACTCAAGTCTCTTTTAAGGAACAATTAAAAGTTTACCAGGCTATAGTTTGAGCCGCTGTGCCACAAAGGAGCAGTTATAAGTTGCACATGAAGAGTTGCTTTCCCTGATGGATATACATAAAATTCTGAAAGTAACCTAAGGACAAATTGAGAGTGTTATTAATGAGCTGGGCATGCTGACCGTGCCTTGTATACCATCACTGAGAGGCCCATGGGTCTCTGAGTTTTACACCAGCCCAAACTACATAGCAAGTTCTGGGACAGCCAGAGCTACACAGTGAGACCCTGTTTCAAAAACAACAACAACAGAAAGTTAAAAGGAAAAAGCTGGGGCTGGTGAGATGGCTCAGTGGGTAAGAGCACCCGACTGCTCTTCCGAAGGTCCGGAGTTCAAATCCCAGCAACCACATGGTGGCTCACAACCATCTGTAACAAGATCTGACCCCCTCTTCTGGAGTGTCTGAAGACAGCTACAGTGTACTTACATATAATAAATAAATAAATCTTTAAAAAAAAAAGCTTTGAAATATAAACCTTTAAAAAAAAAGGAAAAAGCTGGTTAGTGAGATAGCATTTATCTATAACAGACTGCTAGTCTAACAGCAATAGCTTTTCTGTTAACCCATGTCAGTGTTCATTAGTGCAACCTGTGACTGACCATGTCATGGAAGTAGAGACCAGGCTCTGCTTCTCGGACAACCACATGTCACCGACACGGAGTTAGGAACCAGCAGCCACCCTCTCAGACTACATAAACCATTTTCCTTAGAGGGAAACTAGATGGTCTGGACATAAAGGATGTACAGGAACATAGCATTCTCCAGTATTTTTCTGTTTAAAAAAAAAGTGCTTCAACTTTCTCAGCATTGGGAATTGAAACTAAATCGTAAAATGCCTGAAGCTTCTGCTCCACCGCTGAGCCGTACCCCAGCCTTCAACTTTTTCTAGCAAGTATTCAGAACCAAGCTGGGGAGATGGGAAAACTTCAGTAAAGTTCTCCTTGGCCAGAACGGAGGGGAGATGTGGTTTTATTGTTTTTGTTTTTTGTTTTTGTTTTTTCTGTTTTCTGTTTTGTTTTGTTGAGGGCTCTTATCTATCCCAGACTGGCCTTGAACTTGCTCTAACCAAAGGTGACCTGGAGCTTCTGACTGTGCCCCCCCCCCCCCCCCCCGCCCCCTGACTTCTGGTCCACCACACCTCGTTTATATGGTGCTAGGAGCTAGACCCAGGGCTTCCTGCATACTCGGCAAACACTACTGACTGAACAACATCCCCAGCCCTGGAAATTTCATTTTAAAGGTTGTTCTAAAGCCAGACATGGTGGCACATGGCTGTAATCCCAGCACTTGGGAGGGTGACACAGTGGGGTTGCCATGAGTATCATTCAGGCCAAGCCGGGATATAGAGTAAGTTCCAGGCTAGCAAATTAAGGCTTTCTCTATAAATAGGTAGTCCTTTTAAAAAAAAAATGCTGAAATCTATGTAATATGAAAATTACCCATTGTCTATTGTTATTAAAACAGGCTCTTGGCTATGTTTTCCAGGCTACAAAATCCCCTGCCTCAGCCTCCTGTGAATCTAGAATGTCTCAGTGCACTCCTATGTAAAGTCATTTGTTCAGTTAAATACTAGAATCCTTACCCAGTGAGAAACACTAGCCATATGGTTTTATTGAAATGTTATTATTTTTAAATGGACATAAATAGCTCTTCAGTTGCATTAGTAGACACACATGAGACTCATGGCTACCAAATTGGACAGAATGAGAATATCAGAACATTTCCAGGTTGACAGCAAGGTTCTAAATGGGATAAACATAGTGCTAACCGTTCTTAAATAATATACTAGGCTTCTGAGGCTCTGTGCTTGTTGTGAAGTTTTGTGACACGTGTGTTCAATACTGGGACCTGGGTTTTCAGATGGGATGCAGAATTAAGCCCATAGATGCTCAGTTCATGAAGGACCATGATTTCTGAGCCCAGGTCCTGAATTATTTTTGTTCCAGTTTTGCGGCGCCACCAAGTGTTAGACTTAGGTATTACATTTAGATGAAAAGGTTAACGAGTTCTTAATGAACACGCCAGTAGTGTCCTAACCAATTTCCCTTCCTTGGGAACAGAACACAGTGTTATTCTGGACTCGTACTTGGAAAACCTGATAAGTGAACTTCGTGCTGTGGCTTGGTGAGGAATGTAACCAAGACAAAGTGTCCTGTGGTGCAGTATTATTTTATCCTTGGTCCCATTTCTGCCTTGGCACTGCCATATCAACATTCATAACTCATAAATTACCCACACTCAGTCCCAAGTGGTATAATTTGTTAATGGGAGAAAATAGGACTCTCTAAGTAGGCAAGGTTTCTTTTCGTTTTCATTTTGGGTTTTGGGTTTTCTTTTTGTTTTGTTTGTTTGTTTGTTTGTTTTTCGAGACAGGGTTTCTCTGTATAGTCCTGGCTGTCCTGGAACTCACTTTGTAGACCAGGCTGGCCTCGAACTCAGAAATCCGCCTGCCTCTGCCCCCCAAGTGCTGGGATTAAAGGCGTGCGCCACCACCGCCCGGCTTGGGTTTTCAAGACAGGGTTTCTCTGTGTACCCCTAGCTGTTCTGGAACTTACTAAGTAGACCACGCTGGCCTTGAATTCACACATATCTGCCTGCTTCTGCCTTCAGAGTGCTAAGATTAAAGGCATATAGCACCATACCTAGTTTCAAGCTATTTTTTAAAGGATTTATTTATTTTTATGTATATGATTACACTGTAGCTGTACAGATGGCTGTGAGCCTTCATGTAGTTATTGGAAATTGTATTTAGGACCTCTGCTTGCTCCAGCCAGCCCCACTCGCTCCATTCAACCCCACTTGCTCCGGTCAACTCTGCTCACTCAGTCCCTGCTCTCACTAGCCCAAAGATTTATTTATTATTATACATAAGTACATTGTAGCTGTCTTCAGATACACCAGAAGAGGGTGTCAGATCTCATTATGGGTGGTTGTGAACCACCATGTGGTTGCTGGGATTTGAACTCAGGACCTTCAGAAGAGCAATTGGTGCTCTTACCCACTGAGCCATCTCTCCAGCCTGTTTCAAGTGATTTTTAAACATGATTTACTCTAAAACCTAAGTGACATTATAAGACTACCTAAGGCTGGAGGGTAGGGAAAGCTGACCCTACTGGGCCAGAATGAAGTGCGGTCACTCAGGCTTTATAAACTTGCCAATCGCTGTTTCTTTCCTCTAGTGAAGAGAGACTTCTACTGGAGGGAATGGCCGCCTCCTCGTCTTCGTCTTCAGCTGGTGGGGTCAGTGGAAGCTCTGTCACCGGATCTGGTTTCAGTGTGTCCGACCTTGCCCCACCTCGGAAAGCTCTGTTCACCTACCCGAAAGGAGCTGGAGAGATGTTAGAAGGTGATGTCTCTCATGCTGGGTTTCCTTCAGACCTTCAGTTCATGTAGAGTGTAAAGGACCTGGGGCTGGGGGGGGGGGGCTCAGATAGCTCCAAGCCAAAGCCCTTGAGTGACCTGACCAGGGTTGCCACTGGCACCACGTACCCTCTTGGTCTCCTGCAGGTTGCCTCATAACACCTGCTTGATGTATTTTCTCTTTTAGTAAGTATCTACAGATAGACTAATCCCACCAGAGAGGCCTAAAGGGGAAATAAAAGTCAATGTATTTACCTCTGTGAAGGTGACTCTCATGGACCACTGCCGGACATGGCTGTGTGACGGCATGGTTTTTATAGCACTGGAGATAGACTTGGTCTTATCACACAGACTGGCTGGCCAGAACTAGGTCACGGGCAGCAGCCATGAAATGGCATTAGTGACTGGAACGTCTCGGATTCATGTAAACTAGACTGGTAATTCATTGTAGGAGCGTAAGACTCATGTGACACATTTAACTTAAAATGAACATGTCTTGCTGGGCAGATGTATCTCTGAATTCCAAGCCAGCCTCATCTTCATAGTGAGTTCCAGCCAACTAGGGATGTACAATGAGACTCTCTTTTAAGAAAAGAAAAGAAAAAAAAAATTAAATGCACATGTCTGGGCCACTCTACAGATCCTGAATTAGCCTAGGACAGGAAACTGGTTTTTGACCAGTATCTGAGGCCTTCTCATGAAGGAGTCTTCTCATATTTTCAAAATACTGACAAAGAGCCAGGCGTGGTGGCACATTCCTTTAATCCCAGCACTTGGGAGGCAGAGGCAGGCAGATTTCTGAGTTCGAGGCCAGCCTGGTCTACAGAGTGAGTTCTAGAACAGCTAGGGCTATAAAGAGAAACCCTGTCTCAAAAAAACAAAAAAGAAAAAATACTGACAAGGAACCCATTAAGGACTCAAAATTTGCCGGGCGGTGGTGGCGCACGCCTTTAATCCCAGCACTTGGGGGGCAGAGGCAGGCGGATTTCTGAGTTTGAGGCCAGTCTGGTCTACAAAGTGAGTTCCAGGACAGCCAGGACTATACAGAGAAACCCTGTCTTGAAAGAAAAAAAAAAAAAAAAGAAAGAAAAAAGACTCAAAATTCACTGGAGTCAAGCATTTTTGTATTGAATTATAAGATGCTCTTTTTTGCTTTAAATCTTGCATATTTACATGCATATATTTTAAATTAATTGGGTGATATCTCTGAGAAAGGCACAAACTATTCAGGGACTGGCTTTCTAGGGAGATCATTATACATTTATATCAGGTACTTTTAAAAACCCAGTTTCAGGTTAAACTATGCCAAAGCAGTGTTGGGGATTGGATACCCAGTGGCCTCATGCATGGTAGGCAAGCAGGCACTCTTTGACCCGGCTGCATGCCTGGGAGACTCTAGTGCCATAAGGCTCTGGGGTCACTTGCATCTAATTGGTAGAGCAGCCACAGGTGCCGTGTGGTGTGGAAGGCGGTGTGTCAGGCATGTGTACTTTCTGCTTTGCCTTTTTGTTGGTCTCCGTTTGTGTGGATATTCAAGTTGGTATCATCAAGTCTGACTGGAAGTAGAATCTTTGTGTCTGTATTTGGCACTAAAAGTGGATTACAACTGTAGCTCTCTGCAGCAGCGATGTAGTTAAGGAGGCCAGCCACAAAACAAATGGCAAGTTGAAGGCATTTAAATTGCTTAACGAGCTTTATAGAACAGAGAAGAATCCGTGCTTAACACTGCTTCAAGAAAAAAGTGATTCAAGTCCGTCAGAAGCTCATGGTCTAACAGGCCTCTATCTAGACGTTCTCATTACCTCACTGAGGAGTCAATTGGATTCTATCGTATGGTGGATTTACCACGTGTAAATTCATGGTGTAGTTATGGCCTCTCTTAACCAGTTTCCCCAGTAATCTTAAAAGCTGCTTACAATGAAAGACAACTGACTTCGACAAAGCAAGTATCTGACATACTTTTGAATATCAAGAATACAGAAAAGGGGCTGTCTGGTAAAATACAGAAAAGATGGCTCTGCTGGCAAAAGGTACCTGGCACCATGCCTGACCGCCTAAGTATGACTTGTGGCTTTGATGGTGGGAGAAGAGGACTGACTCCCAAAAGTTGTCCTCTGACCTTCCCATGAGGACCCATACATAAGTAATAAATGCCTAGTTAAGAAAATGAAAACACGGGGCTGGTGAGATGGCTCAACAGATAAGAGCACCCGACTGTTCTTCTGAAGGTCCTGAGTTCAATTCCCAGCAACCACATGGTGGCTCACAACCATCCCTAACAAGATCTGGCGCCCTCTTCTGGAGTGTCTGAAGACAGCTACAGTGTACTTACATATAATAAATAAATAAATCTTTAAAAAAAAAAAAAAAAAAAAAAAAAAAAGAAAATGAAAACACCACCATTACCCTCACAGTATCTGCTGGGGCTTGGCTCTGCTTCAGCCTCCTCTCCTACACCACCTCCGACTTCCACACCTGTGCCTCATCTCCATGGATACTGAAGTCAACAGGTGCTCAGTCTCTTCTGTGAAGTGGCATGGTATTTGCATATGAGTTGTGTGTGTCCTTCCATGAAGCACTCCTAAATGTGAGTTGACAGGAATGTCAGATCTCGGGGTGACCCTGTTATAGGTTAATATGCCTGCATCAAAGCCTTTTCTTCTTCGTTGTTGAATTCATTTCGTTTTGAGTCTTGTGTAGTCCAGGCTTGACCTCTGACTCCTTGAGCTTCTTATTCTCCTCCTCCTGCCTCCCAAGTGCTGAGACTACAGACATAGATTATTTATTACTCTGTCTGCTTTATTCCGAGTTGGGGTCCAAGCCCAATGGTGCCAACTGAGCTACATCCCCAGCCCTGTTTTTTTTTTTTTTTTTTTACATTAGTGTAATGGAAGAGGAAAATAGAAACAGAGCACGCTGATGGAAAGCAAGAAACCCCAGTGCTCAGAAGGCTGAGATGGGAGAACTGTTCTGAGTGTGATGATAGCCTGAACTATCTAGAGACTGCCATGCCAGCCTGGGCACAGAGTGAGACTTTATTTTAAAAGGCAGGGGGAGGAGGGCAGGGGCAGCAGAGAGCAAAAGCATTTAAGAATCAAGGTTAGTGGGGCTGAAGAGATGGTTCAGTGGTTAAGCACACTGGCTGCTCTTCCAAAGGTCCTGAGTTCAATTCCCAGCAACATGGTGGCTCACAACCACCTGTAATGGAATCCGATGCCCTCTTCTGGTGTGCATGAAAACAGCACTTGCATATATAAAATAAAGAAATCCTTTAAAAAAAAAAACAAAGGAAGGAAGAAAGAGTCAAGGTTGGGTGTGGGTCATAATCCTAACAGGTTCAACTTGATGTTTGTTGCCTGCCCCTAAATCTAGGATATAAATCCAAACAACCTATGTTTAACCTCTGGGATGAACTTCTTGTTACATCTGCTGTCTGCTAAGAGCAGCATGCAGCAAGATTTAACAGTGTCCTGCCCTCTGCTAGCATTGCTCTCACCCAGCTATTAGTGAGCAAATTAGAGGCTGCCTTCCAGCCCACAAGTGGCTGTATCTTAGGGACCTCACAGGCCACTGCTTCATATAAATCACCTGGGGTTGTCTCATTGCCTACTAGGGAGTAATAGCTTTTAAATGAAATGTCTTAGCACTGAATTGAGTGGGCTTGGTGATAGAGTTGGATTTGGGCCATTTACTGAACTTTTTCACCACCCGGAATCTTTGCTTGTCCTTTAAAGGGAAAGCTGATGCACGGCTGACTGGTGTGTTGGTGTGGGTTATACACAGGCCGCCTCGGGCCGACCCCTCTCTGGAGAAATCCCGGCCTTTAGATTGGTTGATGTGACACATGATGTGATGTGGTTTCAGAAACAGTGGACCTGGGATGTAGAGTGAATAAGTCAAAAATAAAAAAGAAGCACTAGGCTCTGTAGTCAGTGCACTGCTGCCTGTGAACAGGAATGTGGTCTTGGGCCTCAAGTGTGGGAGAGTGTGAGCTGCTGTCTTTGCTTTGGAACACAGTACCAAGGATAGGCCAGTGTGATAACTTAAGTGCGGTATCCTAGTGATTAAAAGAGGGTGGGAGGCAGCACTTCCTCCTTACAGCACTTGATCCTTAACAGCCCATAGTTCCCACTTCCTGCAGTTCAGGACCACCGCCTGAGAGGCCACCTCGACCTACACGTGGGCTGTAGATGAGTCTTTAAGAAGGATGCCAGTGTGGCATTGCCATGCAAGAGCATAGTCCACCGACCGCGTCTTTGGTGTCAGGGTTCTCGGCAGCTCCCTCCCCTTGGGCTCTAGAGTTGCCCACTGCTCTCTGCCCTTCTCTAGATACAGTTGATGTCATTAGCATGTGCAGATCTTCACACCAATCAGAAGCACAGGGTACACTGGGCATGGTGGTGCTCAGGATCTTACCTCAAGAAAGGGGAATGAAAAGCCAAGGGTGGGAGGGTTGAACTTAGAGACCTCTCATCCTAAGTGTGATGCCCCTCACCCCCTCTCTGTTTGTTTTTCTCTTTCTCTGGCATTGACTTGAAGGTCGTAAGACAGGAAGCCTTTCTGGTTGTGTGTCCACATCATTCAGGTAGACTCAGTATCTGGACTTTTCCCTTTGATTACCCAGACTTGTAAAGAAAGATCTGTGTGAAACTCAGCATGAGGCCAGAGCGTGTTAGTATCTCCGTGCCACTTAATCCCCGTGACACACCGGGCCATGCCTGATGAGTGGGTGCTGACATCTGGCAGTGCTAGTGTGAACTCCTACCTTGAGAGAGACAGCTGTGTCCTCTCTCCCATTTGTCTGGGAATTTGGGCAATAAAACACTTGCCCTGGGGGGTTGCTGCCTTTTCCTACGTGACTTATGTCTCTGGGGCTGTGTTTTGTAGGACCAGCCTTTGCACTGACGGTGGCATGACTGAGCTAGCCACCTTCTTATTGGCAGTTGTTGGCACTAGCTTGGCACTAGGCTCTGAGCTTGCACCATTTCCCTTATCGGGATCCAGACTGCAGTGCTCCGTTTGGTTGGAAGGTCAAGCTTGCCATTCGTCCTTACAGAATGAAGTTTCCCAGCAAGGTTTGCTGATGGTCATGATGATGTAATTTGATGAATTAAAAGTCAACAGCTGTTTTTCCCTTGGCTGTGTTTTAGAATGAAAGTAATTGGAGTTCTGTCACAGTAAGTCACAAAAGTACCTTATAGCTGGGTGTGCCAGCTTGTTGCTGCCTTGTTTGCCAGGTGTACAGAAGAGAACAGGTCAGGAGGCGGGCAGTGGTAACTAGGACATCAGGCTAGGGCTTCTTGTTTTTGTTTTTGTAACACTATTTTTGAACTCCCAAACAAGTAGGACTATTTTAATATTAGGTATAGAAGAGGTAGCTCTTAAGAAGCAGTGTTCTAAAGGATCGCCTTTGTTCTCACCAGAAACACCTTAGACCTCAAGTGTAGAAGACACGGAATGAGTGGACAGCCTCTCCTGCTTTTCCAGAAGCCATTAAAACTAACGCCTGTGCCCTTTCCCTTGTAGATGGCTCCGAGCGATTCCTCTGTGAGTCGGTGTTTAGCTATCAAGTGGCATCCACGCTTAAACAGGTGAAGCATGGTAAGTACAGGAGCTGCTGTACACTTAGGGGAAACGAAGGGACACAGACTATGAGAGGGCAGTGCTGTGACCAAAGCCCCACACTGGTTAAGAGGACCTTCTGAATTGAAGAGCATTCTAAGATCTTGTTGAGCGTGAAAATCCCCTTGGAGGTTGGAAGTTGAAGGCCCGGGTTCAGTTCTCTAGGGGAGCCGCCGCTACCTGCTCCTTTGCTGCCTCGGCCTCTTCCTTCTGAGACTGGCTACTTCATCCCTTCAGGGGCCACTGTCTTCTAGTGTCTGAAGCACCTTCTGCCCTGTCAAAACCTGAGTCCCGGGTGGCACGTGCACTTCACCGAGTCTCCACATGCACCAGTCCTCCTGGGACAAACCATGGGAGCTTCTGCCTCAGCCACCTGAGAGCTGGGATTCTAGGCATGAGCCCGAAGTCCAGCTCCACTCTTTAGCACCTAGCGCGTGTAAGAGTGTGGTGATGGTAATTATCTTTTTGCTTTTTCCAGTGCTAAGGCTCAAACAAGGAGCATGGCACGTACTAGCATGTGCTCCAACACTGGGCTCCTCCGCAGCCTATCATAACTGTATTTTTCTCTTTATTGTTTCTTCACTCTGAAACTCACTGTGGCAAGGCAGTAGTGGCGCACGCCTTTAATCTCAGTGCTTGGGAGGCAGAGGCAGGCGGAGTTCTGAGTTCGAGGCCAGCCTGGTCTACAGAGTGAGTTCCAGGACAGCCAGAGCTACACAGAGAAACCCTGTCTTGAAAAACCAAAAAAAAAAAAAAAAGTCACTGTATAGCCCAGGCTGGCCTGGAACTCTGAGCACATCTCCTGCCTCCACTTCCCAAGTGCTAGGCTTGAACTCCCACACCTTGCTTGTTTTATATTCTCACTCTTTCTCTCTCTCCTCACACCTTCCTTCTGTCCCTCCTCCTCCCATCTCTGCCTCTGCCTCTGTGTGTATCCCTCTGTCTATCTTTCTCTCACGCTCACACTCTCTTTTTTTCTTCTTCTTTTAATTATACGTGTAGGTATGCAGTCCATGTGTGGGGGGTGAGTGAGAACAAGTGCCTCAAAAGCCTAGCAATGTCAGATGCAGTGATGTCAGATGCAGTGATGTCAGGTTGTGAGCCGGCTGACGTGGGTGCTGGGAATTCAACTCAGCTCTTCTGCAAGAGCACTCTGCGCTCTTATTTGCTGAGTCGTCTCTCCAGCCCCTCTCTTTTCTTTATTAAGAGGTTTTAGGGAGCTCACTTTTGAGTACCTCTTTTGCTACAGCAATAAAACCCTGCTTGCCTTTGAGCAGAGGGAAGGTTTTAATACAGATTTAAACATAGGGATTAAGAGAAAGAGAGACCCTTAGGCAAAGGAGCGTACATACCCAAGTATGGGTGTGGGCTTCTCAAGAGAGTCACCTGTATTTCTTAATAACTGTATTTAAAATTTTTTAATATAAACTTTCCAGACTCAGAGAAAGAAAAGAAAATGGAAGCCCCCTCTTGAGATTTGGTCATGGAAAAGGCTAAGCCTGAAGGGAGATAAAAGGGTGACAGGCCTTGCCAAATTCGCACAGCAAGAGGGAAAAAGAACAACATTCAGATAAGGGCTAGAGAGACTGGCTTCCCTAGTCACATACACATGAATAATAACTAATGGGAATGACTGGATTACTGCCCACCATGTGCACAACACACATCCACGTGTACACACACGGAGGCTGATACAGCTCAGGGGTAGAGCACTTGACCCTGGGTTTAGTCTCCACTAACTCAAGCAAAGGGGAGACGTGCATAATGCAGATGAGTGGAGAATGATTAGGAAAAATGGTTGTTGTTTTTTGTTGGGGTTTTTTTGTTTGTTTGTTTGTTTGTTTCCAAAAATTAGTCTTCAGACGTACATAAAGTCCACCTGGAGATGAAGCCTAGGCTAGTTGTCACATTGGTAACTTTGGCGGCAGTCTGATGGGAAATGCCCTGGTGTGCTCTGTCCCTTAACTCTCTAGATCAGCAAGTCGCTCGGATGGAAAAACTGGCTGGTCTGGTGGAAGAGCTGGAGGCCGACGAGTGGCGGTTTAAACCCATCGAGCAGCTGCTGGGGTTCACACCCTCCTCGGGCTGATGTTGCCTGCACGACCACCCTTAGGGCACAGCCACCCAGGGAGTCACAGCTGTCCTGTGAGCTGCATGTCTGAATCCACATCCATACTTGGTGTCTCCAATTCTGCTAATAGGCAACAAGTGCTCATGTGAGATGTCGCGGAGATGTTTTTCACATTCATGTTCTTTAAAGCATTGGGCAGCACTTGGGAAGCAGAGGCAGGAGGATCTCTGTGAGTTTGAGGCTAGCCTGGTCTACATAAGAGTTCCAGGACAGCCAGGGCTATGAGACACTGTCTCAAAATAAATAAATAAATAAATAAATAAATAAATAAAAAGAAGTATTGGGGATCAGATGGAGACAGTCCTTTCAGAGAACCAGGAGGCTTGGGATCTAGGAAACACTGATTCTCACAAGCCAAATGGACACATGCCAGAGTCAGCCAACTGAATGGAGGATGTCCTGTCATTCAGAGGCTGTCTGGAAGCTTTCACCAGCCAAGCCCAAGGTCAGCATCTGTCGTTTCACGGTCACAGCCCAAACATTTCTCTTCACACATGAATGTGGTTTCAGCTCAGGGTCCGTCCAGATGGGAGCTGTAAAGTGTCCTTTCCCTCTCTGTTCTTAGACATTTAACATTACAGACTATTTCTTTCACCTCTCACGACATGCCAAATGTGCTACTCCACCTCACTCTGCCCCCCAAGATTGCTTTTTGAATGTTGCAGCACTTGAAAATATGAAGTGACCTAAATCCTTTTGAACCCCGAAGTCTTAGTCCGGCTTACAGGGTATGAAAGCAGTTCTGTGGCAAATAAACCCTTACACGAGGTCCAGATCGCTGTGCGTATCCTTTCCGGTCTGGGGGACTTAGACAGAGAGAGGAGGTCAGCTTTTCCTTAGACTTGAAAGTCGCTTAAGTAAGCCGTAGGTTTCTTTATGTGGGCTGTTTGCTTGTATAGAAGTTCCAACTTACTGCAACCTCAGTGAGTGTGGCCGTGGGCTGTTTGTTGGTTAGTTCGCTTGTTTGGAACCTTGTCTCTCAGTAGCTAGGCTGGCCTTAAACTCATAGCCATCCTCCTGCCTCAGCCTACTAAGTGTGAGGATTACCCTCCTTTCTTCACTAGGTTTTTACACGAAGATAGAGAAAAACCTGGATGACCAAGCCCTCGTCATGGGACCCACACTGCACAATTAGGAGGCTTAAGTACTTTTACATACAAATTTACCCTAGCCAGCATTTAGCGTTCTGCTCATTAATTAATAACTTACACCTGATCTGCTTAGAGTTGCTTAATTATAAATAAATTTAATCCTAGTAGCAATTGGCCTTAATCTCAGGAGTTGAAACTATTTAACACACAGTCGCTGCCAGGGAGGAGCTGGCCTCATTTACTGGGGAAAGTCTAGGCCAGTGAAGAGAAACTGCTGCTCAGGCAGAGGACAACCATGTAAGTGGGAGTGGGGAAAAATTGATCCATCATGGAGCCCACTGTTCTGGTCTGAAGCAAGCCAGAGCTTGAGAAGTACCAGCCCCAGCCTCACTGTCTCCCTGTTCTTCTCTGCCACTGTGGTGAAAGCCCCACGCCCAGCTGCTTCCCTAGAGAAGAGTTGAATATTCAGGTGCAGCCCATGGTCAGACTTTCCCTGTGGAGAGAAGCGACCAGACCCCTGGTTTCATGTGAGACCAGACTCTCACCTCCCTTCGCCCACTGGTACTTGGACTTACTACAGACTATTTCCTTGATTAAGTTGAGCATTTCTTTTTTTTTTTTTTTTAAGATTTATTTATTATTATATTTAAGTACACTGTAGCTGTCTTCAGATGCACCAGAAAAGGGCGTCAGATCTCATTACGGATGGTTGTGAGCCACCATGTGGTTGCTGGGATTTGAACTCAGGACCTTCAGAAGAGCGGTCGGTGCTCTTAACCACTGAGCCATCTCTCCAGCCCAAGTTGAGCATTTCTTGATACGACCTTAAACATTAGAGAGAAGCCAGGCTTGGTAGCACACACCTGTAATGCCAGCACTTGGGAGGTGAAAGTAGAACTAGGATTTCATAGCCAGCCTGGGCTACACAAGACCTTAGAGAGAAGCTAGAGCAAGTGGGTAATGGAAGAGATGACAGAGAGCTGGAGAGAGATTAAAGAACCACAGGTTTACTTTGTGAATGTTTGGCGTGAATCATTCAACTGCGTCACAAGCCCTCCCAACAGGGCCCTGGCTACTTTGTAAAGGTGTGCTCCAGCTCTGCACCTTTTATTGGCCGTTGTCTCTCATCCACAGTTCTGCCATGCTTTGGGCTAGAAAACAGACTGTCTAACTCATCTCTCCTCTGCACTTACTATGTGCCAGTCATTACCAGGCCTTGATTAGCCCTTTCTATAGCATATAAGCTAAATAATATCCCACACATACATGGAAGAGGAACATGAGTCCAGAGCAAGCTGCAGAGCTAGGATCCAGTCTGCCAGCCCCAACAGCTCAGGCTCTTTGAAACAGCATAGTGTAATCCCCAGCCTTAGCCCTTGTACCATGAAAACTTCGGGGGCTGGTAAGATGGCTCAGTCAGTAAGGTGCCTCACGAGCACAAGGGCCTGAGTGTCATCTCCAGAACCCACACAAGGCCAGGTGTGGCCGCACACACTCAGGCGCCAGCTGGGGAAGCAGAGCTATGAGTACTTAGTGGCAGCAATCTAATAATCGGTGCGCTCCCGCCACTGAGAGGCTCCGCTTCAAAGGCTGTGATTGGCACTCCTGAGGATGAGATAAATGTGTCCTCTACCCTGCACACGTGGACATGCTCACACACACATGCACGTCAAGGGGAAAGTGCTGAGAGCTTGTGTGTTGGTACAATGAGCTGTCACCGTCCTGCCTTCTACCTTCAGGCTCCGTAAGGAAGACTCGGAAGCTCAGTGGAGGCCTGTTTATTCTGGAGCTGGCAAGAATTAACTACATGTTAGTCTGGGTATCCTAAGGTAATGAGGCAGAAATGATAACCCTAATAACTGGTTTCTCTTTAATAGACTCAAAAGTTAACTTCAATGATGGGGGGGGGGCACTGTTGTTGGGTTTTATTGTTGTTTTTGTGTGTTTGTTTGTTTGTTTTAAAGATTTATTTATTTTATGTATGTGCATACACTGTCATTGTCTTCAGACACACCAGAAGAAGGCATACAGATCCCATTACAGATGGCTGTGAGCCACCATGTGGTTGCTGGGAATTGTACTCGGGACCTCTGGAAGAGCAGAGGGTGCTCTTAACCGCTGAGCCATCGCTCTAGCCTCGATGATTTTGTTTTTTTGAGACAGGGTCTTGAGTACCCAGGTTGATTTTGAACGCAGGTCTCATGTAACCCAGGCTGGTCTTGGATTCCTGATTCTCTTCCTCCTACCTCCTATGTGCTAGAATTAGCAAGATGTGCTACTAGGCCAACCAAAGCTCTCCATTTTTAACTATGCATGTAATTATTTAGTCTGAACATTACAATGCAGGGCTAGGGAGCTAGAGAGATGGCTCAGTGATGTGGAGCACTTGTTCTTGCAGAAACCTGGGTTTCATTCCCAGTACCCACATGGTAAATCACAGCCATCTAAAACTCCATTTCTGGGGCTTCCAATAACTGCCCTTCTCAGGTATTAAGCACAAATGTGGTGCACATACATACATGCGTATAAAACAGATCTTTAACAACAGCAACATTAATAGTAAAGAACAAGTATTAGCCAGGCATGGTGGCGCACACCTTTAATCCCAGCACTCCGGAGGCAGAGGCAGGCGGATTTCTGAGTTCGAGGCCAGCCTAGTCTACAAAGTGAGTTCCAGGACAGCCAGGGCTATCAAGAGAAACCCTGTCTCAAAAACAAAAAACAAACAAACAAAAAAAGGAACAAGTATTAATATGGGAATTGGATATATGGTCTCGCCCAAATTGGCCCCAGACTTCTGGGCTTACGTGATCTTTCTCTTTCACCTCCCAAGTAGCTGGTACTTACAGATGTGTGCAGCCATGCCAGCTAGAAGCCCAGAGTTCCCATGATGAATATTCTAGTACTGTGGGTGGTGTATGTATATGTACACGCATACGCAGGAGCATCTGTGTATGCCTGTGAGGCCAGAGGCTGGTACCAGGTGCCTTCCCAGTCACTCTCCACCTTTCCTTTAGACATAGGATCTCTGTCTGCCTCCCGTGTACTGGGATTACAGACACACTCTACTGCCATTCCTAGCTTTGTAAGGGGTACTCAACGTCTCAGGTCCTCATGACTAAGATACACACACACTTTTAGTTTGTTTTTGACACGAGATCTCATGTAGCCAAGGCTGGCCTCAAATTTGCTATGCAGCTGAAGATGTCTTTGAGCCCCTCCCTGGTCCTTCCTGGTCCTCCTGCCCCTGAGTGTTGAGGTTACAGGCATGTGCCACCAGGTTGGACGTGAGAGTGCTCTTTGTCACTGCCACCCCATACCTGATGCTCATCTGGCCTGTCAGTGCTCCACTGCTGTGCACTGGCCTTCTGAGGAACCAGCTGCTGGTCAGAGCTTTCTTTGCCATTCATTTGCAACTGTGGCTTCTCTCTCCTCACACAGGGAAGCCCCCGAATCCCCTGTTCCCAGTCAGGTTCAAGAGTTGTAGAAACTTTGGCCCTTAAGGCTGGGAACCTTTCCTTCCATAAAGGATGGAGATAGAACCTAAAGAGCCATCCTGCTGTTCCAAGCAGAGATACCAGACTCAGGCAAAGGCTGCCAGCCTTTACTAAAGCACCTAACGTTGCCTGAATATCCTGTCAGGCCTCTTTATAATTACCTGAAGTGCCACAAAAGAGATAAGTCTAAAGTGACAGATACTTGAGAGTGAAGTCTTAGACAACAGGCAAAGCATAAATCACACCAGATTTTTTCCTGGAGTCGGGGAAGCAGATGGCTCCAGGGGAGGGGAAGAGGCAGGAGGAGCTGGATCTTGGTGCTTGGCCTTCTGAGCTTCCCTTTATTAGCATCTGGTCGAAGAGGGGTCTGACAGCGGGGATTGGTGAGTTCACCTGGCTTACAAGGCAGGATGATGCAACCAGCTGTGCCCGGAACATAGAAACAAGGTCAGAGAATAGAACGGGGCCGGGCTGCCCTCAGTGGTAGGGCACTTCTTTACCTGGCATGCATACAGCTTGGTTGCCATGTCAAACACTGCATAACTAACAAACTAAGTAAATGCATTTAACAGGTCTTCTCTGTTGTCAAGGGCTGGAATTTGTGTTAGTTACTTTGCTTTACCCTGGGACTGACCAGATACCTAGCAGAGTTCATTTAAGTCAAGAGGGGTTTATTTTGGGCTGGTGGGATGGCTCAGTGGGACTGCTCTTCCGAAGGTCCGAAATTCAAATCCCAGCAACCACATGGTGGCTCACAACCATCCGTAATGAGATCTGACTCCCTCTTCAGGAGTGTCTGAGGACAGCTACAGTGTACTTATATATAATAAAAATAAATTTAAAAAAAAAAGAGCGGTTTATTTTAGTTCTCGGTACAATTTAGGGGACACCGTGGCAGGGTATGTAACAACTGCTAGTTACGTGGCTCCAACCAGAAAATAGAGCCTGTAATGTTCACAGGCTGTTCCTACAGCCTCAGTTTACCAGCCAGGCCTTATGTCCAGAAGGTTCTACAACCTTCCAGAGCAGCACCACCAGCAGGGACATTGTGTCCAAACACATGGCTTGTGAGGACACTTCACTTTCAAACTCTAACAGGATTGAGCTGGGGCCTTGCCTTGACTAAACAAGTATTCTCCGCTAAGCTACATCCTGAAACATTGCTCTAGTCTAAAAGCCCCTAGCAATTTCCAATGCAAAACCCAGAGCAGAGTACTATCTGAGGTAAGAAGGGACAGAGGCTAGACTACCCTAGAACTTAGCCCAGAGCCCGACCTCTTCGCTGCTACACTGATGACATAAACTATGGAACAAATAGGAGCTTCCAAAGCAGCCATGCAGCACATGATTCTATCCATGCAGTGAGCCAAAGCCAGTGATACTGGTAACTTCCTGCCCACACGCAAATGGCACGGTGGCAGTGCAGTGTGTCAGCATCCACCAGCCAGGCTCTGCTTCACACATTAGTTTTCCAGTCTGTCCAGTCTCTCTAAGAGTTGCTTTCCCGAGCCGGTGTGTGTCACTATTATAACGCGCTGTCCAGAGCAGATAATGAAGCAGCGTGTTGGTTACTACTTCTAGGAGGACAGCTCCTCACCACACACTGAGCACTAACTCAGCCTCTGTAGGTCTATTCGCTGATAGGCCATGGTGCTGAGCAAGACGCAGTCCTCAGCCCATGGAGTCTGTGGAAATAGCAGACGCAACAAAGGAACTTAAGTAGAAAGTTTGGGGTGCTGTAAGATATCACAGCAGAAAGGAGGGATCCAGCTGGGACACAGAGGTCTACTTTCCAGAAGGGATATGGTTAGACCAAGACCTGAGCCAAAAGCAGGTGGGGAAGAGAACTTTCTAGGTAGAAGGAATTAAATGTGTTGGGAGTCCTTGGGTAAGCAAAGGCCCGTGCTCTGTGGGCTATGGGTGGCTTGCTGTGGATGGTTCCGCAAGCAGTGGGACCAAACTTGGACCCCTCAGAGACTGTGTGGGGCCCACTGAGGGCTGCAGAGGGGAACCGCCAAGATCTGGTTCTGATGCAGAGCTGAGTTGAGGGTGTGGTAGAACACTGGTGGGAGGCGGGGAGATGGAGTGAGAAATGGCTGCCCTTGGAGTTGAAGACAGGAGGATGGATCTCATCCAGGAGCTGCTCCAGAGGGCCCTGGGAAGGACGTGGTGGTTGGTGGAATTGGCCCGATTTCTCGTGTCAGGTAATAGCGTTGGCTAGGATGAGGGTTTGCAGACAGGAGCAGGTTAAGGAAGCCTCCCGAGGCTGTGAGGCTAGGTTCTAAGAGAATGGGCTGTAACTCGGATTCCTGATTCAGCAGCCTAGAAGTGTTTGGTAAGCCACAGGAAGGTAAGGAGTGTAACTCAGTGGCACAGTTACTGCCTGGAATATATGAGGGCCTGAGTTCCATCCCCAGCACACAAGAAAATCCATGGCAGGGTACAGATGACACTGTCCAGAAAATCTGTGAAGTAAGCAGAGGATTGTACCCAACAGGGTTCTCCAGGAGCTGCTACCAACCTTGTGTAGGCAGAGGGGTGCCAGGAAATCGACAGGCAGTCGGTTACCAGAGAACAGAAGCAGGAAGGTGGCACCCAAAAGTCAGAGGCAGACAGCAGAATCTAGGGCAGCCACACAAGTGAGCTTGGGGCTGAAGGCAGCTGCTTGACCTTGTCTTCATCTCAGCCACATCAGAGGTCGGGGGAGCACTGCCTGCTTGGGGGCGAGGGGCTGGGGTTGGGGGGCAAAGCCTAGGAAGCCTTAAAGTCCTTTGTCAGGAGGTGGCAAGGGAAGGGACTGCTGGAGCTGAGACGCTGAGAAGTGGGAACAGATGACAAGCAGAAACCGGTTGAAGATGGAGGGGAAAGGATACTGCTGATGTGGGTAGCCTTCTAGGTGACCTGACAGGAAGTTGAGGGAGGTCCCATCTGATGGCTCCTGTCTGTGAACTGGCCAGCAGTCTTGGGAGGAAGTTGATAAGCAGTTCCCACAGCCCAGCAATGGGATGGGGGAAAATAAGTAGCTGCTGGTGGAGGGTTTGCATGGCAAGGGCAAGGGCATAGGCAAATTGCTGTGCTGGGCTAGAGGGCAGGGGAAGTGAAAGCAGGAAGACAGATGCTGGGGCCATCGGCATTAGCAACTCGCAGGAGTCGGAGTGAGTACTCAGCCAGCATGTGCCACACCGCAGGTTACAACAGCACCATGGGTGACACATGTGGCGACAGTTCCCAGGCCTGCCTGCGCCTCACAAGTGAAAATGCAGGCTTTAAGCCAGGTGTGGGGGGTACGCGCCTTTAATCCCAGCACCTGGAAAGCAGAGGCAGGAGGATCTCTGTGAGTCAGAGGCCTGCCTGGACTACAGAGTGAGCTCCAGACTAAAGCTATGTCTCAAACACAGGGTATCAAACCAGGTGAGGTGCACACTGTAATCCCAGCACTAAGGCCATGGCAGTCAGAGGATCAGAAGTTCACTGTCTGTGCTAAGGAGATGACTTGGTGGTTAAGAGCACTGGTAGCTCTTCTAGGAGATCTGGGCTCAATCCCTAACCCTCATGTGTGGCAGTTCACAAACACCTGTAACTCCACTCCAGGGGATCTAATGCCCTCTTCTGGCTTCTGGACACATACATGCAGACAGTACACTCAGACACATAAAATAAATAATTTTTAAAAAACCTAAGTACTGACTGGAGAGATGACTCAGCGGGTAAGAGCACTGACTGCTCTTCCGAAGGTCCTGAGTTCAAATCTCAGCAACTACATGGTGGCTCACAACCATTCATAATGAGATCTAATGCCTTCTTCTGGAGTGTCTGAAAACAGCTATGGTATGCATACATATAATAAATATTTTTTTAAATTAAGTTCTACATGATCATTCTCAGCTACATACTAAGGTTGGACAATAGCCTAGATTACATGACACCTTGCTTTAAAATAAATAAGGGGCTAGAGAGATGGTTCCATGGTTAAGAGCACTGACTGCTCTTCCAAAGGTCCTGGGTTCAGTTCCCAGTAACCACATGGCAGCTCACAACTGTCTGTAACTTCTGTTCCAGGAAATCTGACACCCTCACATAGACATACATGCAGGCAGGACACCAGTGTACATAAAATAATTTTTTTTTAATTTAAAAATAATAAAGGCTGGGAAGATGGCTCACAGGGTGGCCCTTACCACTTGAGCCTAAGGAGCCAATCTCCAGAACCTGCGTGGGTATAAATGCCAGGTAGGCATGGCGATTTGCTTATAATTCTGTACTCAAGAGACAGGTCCCTGAGGCAAGGTGGCGAGCAGGAACAGCAAGCTCTGGCTTCAGTTGAGAAGCACTGCCTCAGTGAATAAAGAAAACATCCAGTGTTACTTTTTGGCCTGCATGTGCACACACATGAACGTGCATAGCTGGATACCACATAAATAAAGAAAAACTACAGTCTCCTCTCTCTTCCTGGTACCCAGTATGTAGCCTCAGGCTCAAGTGTGACTCTTCTGTAGTCAGATTTGGAAGTCATTTGGAACAAAGGAGCAGCAGCAAGCAGAGACTATTCAGTGTGGCAGCTGCAGGCCCGCCCTAGTCCAGGAGGCTGCAGAAGCAGGCTGGGAGCTGGGTATGAGGAGGGTGGCAAAGACAATTTCATAGTGATAAGTCCAGGCTGTGGGTGGAAGGATGCTCCAGTTAGCCCAGCAGAGGGGAAAGTGTCAAAACCAGTGTTCCAAGCCCAGGGAACAGCATGTGCAAAGACAAGGCCACATCTGTTGAACTCTGGTCACTTGGTGTAGCTGGAACACACACCGTGTAAACAGGGAGTGGTGTGGTGTCTCAGGAGGAGGAAGCAAGAAGAACATTGTTCTGAGCCTCTTTCCCTGTGCCCCACTTTCCACCAGAAGAGCCAGAGGATGTCTACAAGAGACTCTTCCATAAAGGCCAGGAAAACAGGCTCCAAGGCTGGCGGCAGAGGCACTGCCTGGTCCAGCGCATCAGGTGTAGTCTGCAGACCACTAGGAGGGGAGCAGTCCAGTCGTTTTGCTTGGACTAGAACTTGGCACCGCAGCTTCGAAGTTATTTATTTGCTTTAGGGGAAAGGCGTATGTCCTAAGCTGGGAGAGAATTACTGAAGGACCCTCCCTTCCGGGCTCACAGCCAAAAGTCAGGATAAGAGGCAGCCTAGAGTGAGCCCATTCAGAGGAGAGTACCGACTTTGTGGGCAGTTGTTTTTCTCCCACATTGCTGCTTCTCCCTCCCTTCCTGGGGCCCTAAAAGCCTCAGTTGACCCCCCAGCCCCATCTCTCCCTTATTTTCAGAGGTTTCTGAACAAGCACAGGAAAGTAAGCCATGGACGTTTAATTTGTTCAGCAGACCCCCAAAGTCACACTGGGGCTGACTGGGTCTCAATATCCACTCAGCTCTTTACTGAGCCTCAAAAACAAGAGTCCATCTAGATCACCCTACAAAGTCAGGGTGCACTCAAAACAAACAGCAGCTGAAAGACAACTCAGGACACTCCCATCCCTGCCCTGTGTCACTGCCAAGAGAGAACCAGGTCTCACCCTGTGGCCCCATTCTCAGACCGCATCCAGACAGCAGGAGATGGGAGGTCAGAGCCTGTGGAGAGCCAGGCCTGCAGCAGAAATACAAGGGTATGGCCTCCAGAAACCCCAGACTCAGGAGGACTCAGGAACTAAAAGAGAAGCTGAGGGAAGGAGAGGACCTAAGTTTATAGTCTGCAATTATAAACTCCTGACAGCCACAGGAGTCCTCACTAAGCTACTAGGAACACCCAGGCTTTAATCCCAGAGGCCTGCAGTGCCAATTTACCCTGAAAAGCCAAGCCAGCCACCAGCACAGAAGAGGTTCTTACCCAAGGACAGTGAAGCCACTTCCCATTTTGAGTTTTTCTAAGTCTGCTGGCTCTGTGGCCAAAATAAGCTTCCATTAAAGAGTTCTGCCCTGGCAAGTGCCAGCTGGGTACTTTTAGATTTCAAAGGTGCTGAGGTGGGAAGGAAGAGCCTTCAATAACAAAGACAAGCCCCTGGGCTGGAAGCCATGTCTCTCATTTTAGCATAGAGGATGGGTAGGAACCAGTGGTACCCAAGCTCTGGGAACACTAGGGACACTCATCCTGGTTAACATAGAAAGGCGTGACTACATATGGAGCATCGTGCCAGGGACTTCCCACACATGTCATTTATTCCCTGAGAAAGAGGTAAAAGAAACGCCATGCGGTTGGGAGGAAACCACAAAGGCATGGCAGGGATGGCCGGGAAGAGTCATGGCCTGGGAACTTCAAGGGACATAGGGACAATGTTAGTTGGAGCTTCTCTAACAAAATGCCACAGGCTGACCTGCTTACACAGCAGAATTTTAACTCACCAAGTCCACAATTCGTGTATCAGTAAGGACCCTTCAGAAGGCAGAAGGGAAGGCTCTGGTCTAGAGTGACCCACACACACCTCCAGAGTCTCATGTGACCAAGCCTGACCTCAAATTCAATTTGTTATTGACAATGACCTTGTAATCCTCCTGCCACCAACCTCCTGAGCCTTGCCCAGCTTATGCAATGCTGGGGACCAAGCCCAGGACTTCATGCTTGCTGGGCAAGCACTCCTATCCTCCCCCCCCCCCCCCCCCCCCCCCCCCCCCGCCCGACAGTGAGTGAGTCCCTTTCTGGAGCACACCCTGTTTTGTGTGGACAAATGCATTAGGAACCTGTGGGGGGCTTTATTTGCATTTGACTACCTCTGTCAAGATCTAGCTCAGCCCCAAATTCCTGGGCTTAGGGCTCCGACACCTCCACAGGAGAATTTCAGAAAGACACACTTCAACACCTGTTAGGAGTGTCCAGCCCAGCTCTCTCTAAATCAAAACAACTATGACACTTCTCTGCGAGTGTGTGTGTGTGTGTGTGTGTGTGTGTGTGTGTGTGTGTGTAGCTTGCATGTGAAGGGCAGAAGACAACTTGGAGGATTTAGTTTTCTCCTTGCACCGTGTGTATGCAAGGGATTGAGCTCAAATTGTGAGACTTAGCAACAAGCACCCTTTCCTGCTGTGATATCTTGCCCTCAGCTGTCCTTAAATGAGGCCACGGAAGCTTTGGATGAGAAATTCATACACAATCACCCAGCAAGGTGGAAAACACTAAGAACCACCGACTTTTCTTGCTCAGGGCCTTGGCTGGACTTCTCCAGGAGCTGCTTGCCCGAGGCAGGCAGCTGCTATGCAGGACTCTGAGCCATCTTTGGAGTTCTGCTGGGCCAGCTTGCAAAAGATCATCACAGCTGCCTCCGTTAACTGTTTAGAGATCCCTGTAAAGAGATTCAACTAGGTTTTAGGATGCTGTTGTGGGAGCTGAGGTGGAGATCATCCTGGGACCCTCACTCAAGCACCCAGCCACTCCCCCCAGCCATTTGTTTGCAGTTCTGCCCTACTTGCAGGTGACCTCTGTGTTTCTCCGGAGGGGCTGGAGTACACAGGCTGGGGGGGGGGGGAGATTCTATACTGCTTAGGAAGGCCATCGAGCATGCTGTGTGCAGACCTTCTAGTGATGTGGCCTTAGGGTCACCCAGGATCATGCCTGTAACCCACCTTACCCATGCTCTGTAAGTGACCCTAATACACATTGATTCCCAGGGGGAACCTCAGTGGAATCCAACTGTGTTATTGAGACCTTATGAAGAGGGGGGAAGATTTAATAATACACTACACTTGGGGCGTGTGTGTGTGTGTGTGTGTGTGTGTGTGTGTCCTTCTCTCCCCCAGGAGAAAATTCTCACAACAGCATCCTAAAACCTAGTTGAATCTCTTTACAGGACTGGAGTGAGGACCCACAGAGATTCACATGCAGGCCATAAAGAAGCCAGAAAGGAGCTGGGCGTGGTGGCACATGCCTTTAATCCCAGCACTCCGGAGGCAGAGGCAGGCAGATTTCTGTGTTCGAGGCCAGCCTGGTCTACAGAGTGAGTTCCAGGACAGCCAGGGCTACACAGAGAAACCCTGTCTTGAAAAACAACAACAACAACAACAACAAAAAGAAGCCAGAAATGGGGTGAGGGGGGACTAGAGAGATGGCTCAGCACGGAAGGGCAGGTACGGTTCTTGCAGAGCAATGGGTTGTTTTGGTTCCCAGCACTCACAGGGTGGCTCACAACCATTTGTAGCTCCAGTTTTAGTGGATCCAATATCCTCTTCTGACTTCCACTAGCACCGTATACAAACAGACACTTGGATAAACACTCATCACTCATACACATTATATATGTGTGTGTGTGTATGTGTTATATACATATATATATATATATGTATATTATATATAGTATAATATATATATAAAATATACACACACATAGGTTTTGTTGTGGTTTTTTGTTTTTTGTTTTTTTCCAGACAGGGTTTCTCTGTGTAGCCCTAGCTGTCATGGAACTCACTCTGTAGACCAGGCTGGCCTCAAACTCAGAGATCTGCCTACCTCTGCCTCTTGAGTACTGGGATTAAAGCCACCCCCATCTGGCTTAAAATGTATGTTTAACAGAAGCCAAAAATGGGACTTGGATGATATGGCTTAGCTTGTAGAGTGTTTGACTGGCATGCACAAGACCCTGGGCTCAGCCCCAAGCATGTACTAATAACTGCAGCACTCAGGATGGAAAGATGGAAAGGTAGGAAGGTCAAGTTTTCAAGGTCACCTTCAGCTATGTAACAAGTTCAAGGCCAGCCTCACAAAATGAAGAAGTAACAAGTGCAACCTGTCACAGCTCTGTTCCTGTCCTGTGGCGTACACACACACACACACACACACACACACACACACACACGCATGCACACGCACACACACGCGCACACACACCGGCACAGTTAGCAAGCACTTCTTTGGAGCTTGCTGGGCTCTCTTGTGTTCATCCTTGGGTCCAGAAGGCCAGTGCGTAGCCATATGTTTGAAGAAGTCACTAAGAAAACACCAGAATAAGTGGCAGAGGTTTCAGAGCTGTGCTTCTGTGACCCAACAAACTCACATAGCCAGCTGTTATGGCTCATGGCTGTCAGAACAGTGCTGGGGGAGACAGCGACACATCATTATCACCATGGGTTATAGCAGCTCGTCCAGGCCCCTAGAGACACTGCCTCAAAGAAGTGAACAGACACAGAGGCAAACAGTAAGACTGAACATAGCATCTGGGGGGTGAGGGACACCAGACCACAAACCAAGATAGCAGGCTGCAGGAAAGGAAGTTCACCTTGTCCTTCCCTGTCCCAGGCCTGCTGGTTTTGCAGACATTTGCTGTTCTTTTGGTGTTTTGTTTTTTCTTAATTCAGTAAAAATAGCACTATGGGACAACATATCATAGCATTTGTGGAAATAAAAACTAGGAACCACATCACAGGGTGTTCTGATGCAAACGTGGCCCCAGCTCCCCAGGGTGACCTATGCTGCAAAGGTGGCTGTCCTCACTGGTCTCAGGTGGGGCCTGGCCTTGGGGAGGAAGGGAGGAGGAGGCACAGAGCCATCAGCTGTTTCCCCTCACCAAAGCTAGAAGCGCGGCTTTGTCTGAGCCTGCCTCCTGCACTATAAAAAGTTTCCGCCACAAAGGTCCATTCAGGAAACCAAGGTTAGAGACCCTGGGCTTCCTGACTTGATTGCTCTCCTGGGGCCTGGGACCAGCTCAGAAGGGTGGGGTGTGTGGGCTTTGCAGGTTACAGGATGTGAAAGTGAGGACCGAGGTTAAGGGAGAGAATAAAAGGCCAAGAGTAGAACACACCCAGCAGAGGCCATGTGCGGTTCTCTTCTTCAGGGTTTCCTGTGGGTGAGCTGAGAACATTGTGTTCTGGCTCTGAACTTACCCTGCGGGGGCTGCTCCCCTCTCAGCCTCTGGGTCCTAGTGCCTGACCTCACAGGCCTTGGCTTCCCTACAGTGTTGTCTCTCCTACCTCTGGCTGCTATAGTGTGGTCCCCAGCCACCTCCATAGATTCTCCCAGGGTTCTTGGTGTCGCACATAACAAAACATCCTTGAAGTTCAGGAAATAACTAGCCAGCATCTCTATGTTTTCCTGTCTTCTGGATGCTGGGAGCTAATGTTAAACCATCATGGTAATGAACCTTTGACCGCCAAGTTCTCCAGAGATACTTGGGAATACAAGCCTTCTGAGTGGGGTGGTGTTTGTTTATTTGTGTATTTGATTTTTCTGCCACGGCAGTGCTTACAGATAGAATGCAAGGCCTTACCCGGCCTGCCAGTAGGTGCTTTCTTTCTCTCTCTCTTTTTTTTATTGCATCTAGTTAGTGTGTGTTTATGTGCACACCATTGGTGTGCATGGAGAGGACAGAGGACCACTGTGGGAGTCTCTTTTCTCTTTCCCACCATGGATTCCAGGGCTCCAGGGATGACTGTAGTCATCAGGTGTCCTCTGACAGTCTCCTTACTCCCGAGATGGAGTCTCTCTGTGTTGTGGGTGTGTCCCACTCCCCAATTCTAGGCTGCAGGTCAGCCTGCCCAGGGATGCCATTGCTTCTGGTCCACCTTACCAGCACTGCGGTGCACAGGACCACGCTTCACTTTCTTCCTGGATGCCAGGGATCTGAGCTCAGCAAGCGCCCTTCCCCACTGAGCCCATCTCCAGGCCCTAGTTAGTTGTAGCACTTTGTTTGTTTAGAGATTTTTTTTTAATTGCATGAATGTTTGACTTGTGTGTGTGTTTATTGATTTTTTTTTTTTTGACACCCAATTTCTCGTGCCCCTTGCTGACTCCAAATGGAGCATGAAGCTGAGGGGGACCTTGAACTTCTGATCCTCCCGCCTGCATTTTCCAAGTGCTGGGGGCACAGGTGTGTGCCAGCACGACTGCTCTGTGTGCTACTGGGGATTGAACTCAAGGCCTCCTGCATAGAAGGCAAAGTCTGCCAACTGAGCCCAACGCCCTACCCAGGCCCTTAAGGGCCTTACCACGCCACTACTTTACGAAGCATGCTTCCAGGACACAGACTTTAACCATAGCCAAGTCACAGCAGAGGCTCTGGGTTCAGAGAGGATTTTTGACCCTTCTCTTGGACCTGGAGAGATGGCTCAGCAGTTAAGAGCACTGGTTGCTCTTCCAGAGGATCTGGATTCAATTCCCAGCACCCACATGGCGGCTCACAACTCTGTAGCTCCAGAGCCGGGGGACCTGACACCCTCACACAGACATACACACAAGCAAAACACCAATGCTATTAAAAATAAATCATTAAAAAAAAAAAAAAAACAGTTGCATCCCTCCCTTTCAAGTCACTGCATCCTGTCTGGTCACAGTGTCTGCCTTCTGTGTGCAGTCCTTTAACATCCCTGACTGGAAGCCCTTTGCTCCAGGCAAAGGGCCAGCCAAGGACTGATTGTACACTGAACACCTGCTCTGCACCAAGCTGGAACAATGGCCAGGCAACTGCCAAAGTCAAGTACACAACAAAGGAAAGCGCCCTTGGACTCTGCCCCTCTGAGACATCACGGTCTGCTGGAAATGCAGACAGGCAATCAAGAACAATAATCCCCCTGGGTTCCTGAGTTTCCTAAGGCAATGGCTCTCAGCCTGTGGGTCCTGATCTTTTGGTGAGGGGTCAAATAACCTTTTTACATGGACCATATATCAGATACCCTGCATATCGGGTATTTACATTATGATTCATAACAGCAAAGTTACAGTCACGAAGTAGCAACAAAAAATCATTTTGTGGTTAGGGGGGGTCACCACAACATGATGAACCGTATTAAAGGGTCACAGATTAGGAAGGTGGAGGACCACTGTCCCAAGGGAGCCCAGAGGGCTGGGTGTATACACAGACTTAACACTGGAGACCCAAGAGCATCTCCTTGAGGAAGAGGTCTGTAAGCTAAAGTCCAAAGAGGCAGTAAGAGGTAAAGAGGGATGGACCGAGAATGGCTGAAGGGTCCAGGGGTGCAGTTGGGTAGGAGGGATGGAGCCGATGTTCTGAGACAAGTAGGACAGCTATGGACGGCATAACCTAATTGCATGTTTCAGAATAACTAGTGGACAGTCGGGCGTGGTGGCTCATGTCTGTAACCCTAGCTCTATACCTGGGAGGGGCCGAGGACAGAGGACCTCAGGTTCAAGGTAGGCCTGGTTATATAGTGAAGCACTGTCTCAAAGAACAACAGTCCCATAGAGTGCTAGCCCAGCATGCATGAGCCCCCAGCACTTCAGTAAGTGGGCATGGTGACACACCTGCAATGCTAGAATGCAGGAAACGAAGGCAGAGGGGTCAGGAGTTCGAAATCATCCTCAGCTACTTAGCATGTCCTAGACTAGTCTGGGATATGTAAGACCCTGCCTGTCTGTCTGTCTGTCTGGTTTTTTGAGACAAGGTCTCTCTACACAGCCTTGGCTGTCCTGGGACTCACTATGTAGACCAGGCTGGCTCTGAACCCATCTGCCTCCACCTCCTAACTGCTGGGATTACTGGCCCTCTATCTTTATTTAAAAACAACAAACAAACAAAAAAATCTAGTAGATTAAAAAAATAATAAATAAAAAAAATCTAGTAGAAAGTTTACTAACTGTTCTTAACACACTTGCACACACACAATTATGAATTCTTAGAAAATTCATAATTGTTCCTGCCTCCAATTCTATGAAGTTCTGGAGAGACGATTCTGTGGCTAAAAGCACTTGCTCTCATAGAGTACCAGGTTTGATTCCCAGCATCCACGTGGTGGCTCGAAACCATCTGGAACTCCAGTTCCATGGGCTCTGGTGTGCACTCGTACGTGCAGGCAAAATATTCATACATAAAATAAACCTTCAACAAGAAGGACGGAAAGAAAGAAGGGTACGGTGCCAAGCACACACAGGGTAAATGCTTGCTGAACGAACAGTTGCTTCACGTCTCTAACACTGCTGCCCAAGTAATTCTCAGCTACCCATGGTGCCTCCTCCCGTTAGGGGTGGGAATGAAACCTAGACCTTGATGAGTGAATGGGGAAGGGAGGGGAGGGGAGGGGAGGGGAGAGATAAGGGCAGGATGGTGCACACCTGTGGTCTCAGCACTTGGGAGGTGGATGACTGAGAATCAGGAATTGTAGGTCATCCCTAGCTACATAGAGAATCTGAGGCCAGCCTAGACTACATGAGACCCTTTCTCCAAAAGGATGAAAGCAGAGGGAGGTGGGGCGCAGGGCTAAGATTTCCCCAGTGAAAACTAACACATGCTCCCACAAGGCACTTTCTGTCTCAAAAACAGCCCAACAGGGGTCTTGTCCTGCAGGACCAGACCACTAGCACCCACCATGGCTGGAAACGGCCCTCCCAACTTTCTGCTTGCCCCGAGTCAGGCAGCTGTGCTGAGGGCAAAAGTTCCCAGGTGGGCACACCCTCCCGTGCTTTTTGCACTTTCCTGTGGCTTTCCAGGCTGGCCCACAGAAGCCTGATTCATACACAACTGCACTGAAACATAGAATTAATTCGGCTGTAGCCTGGATGAACTTGGCCACTGCGGTGGCCACACCAGTCCTCACAGCACTGCTTCCATGGGGGAAAAAAAAAGTGTCTTGAGCTCCAAGAAGCCAAATTGTAACAGGATGAAGGCACACCCAGGCTCAGGCACTCATGGTCCCCAGACAAGGCTTTTTTTTTTTTTTCCTTTGTAAGAACACCCTGGGTAGCCTCTTCAGAAGGTTCTGGTGCACACTAGACACCTGTGAGCATGCCTCAGCTGCTCCCAGAAGCGCTGAGACCTTGGAGATAAAGACTATAAAAGCAGTCTCAGCGCTGCTCCCGAACCAGCTCCGCATGCGCCCGCCCGCCGCGTCAGCGCCGGGCTCTGAGCAAGTGTTTACGAGATAAATGGACGGCTGTCTTCGAAATCACAGAACATTCCCCTATCTGTGACCTTCTGCACGCTCTTACTGGCTTATCTGAGCCAAAACCCTCACCACCCCCACTTAACATCTCCCCCAGCTCTCCGAGAACTGCATTGTTCGGGCTTCCTATGCTCCGGGTCCTGGGAAGGGGCTGAGCAGCTAGAAGCGGTGGCCTTTCACCCTCAGCCTGGATGGGAGTCTAGGCTGCTCTAGCAGGCAGCAGGGGGTATGGGGGGCTACACCACCAAGGGTAAAGAAGGCAGGTCTCCACTCCAGGCTTGGCTTCAGCCTTTCCTAGATCTGTTTGTTTCCCAGTAGCCGCCAGAACGCTCTGTACCCAAGGACATGACGACAGCCAGGGAATCCGTAGGGTCCTAAAGGTCGACCTGCTTCCTTGCCCGTCTTCCTCAGATGTCAAAGCTTGCTAACCTCGTACATGGGCATGCAGACTTCAGCCCAGGGTAACTAGCCCCATGGAGCTCAAACACCTCAAGTGACCCTCCTCTACATCCCCCAAAATGTCAACTGTCCCCATAGTTTTTCTATCTTGAGTGTCCCCTCTCTACAATACTTCTTACTGGCCTCTACTTCACCAAGTTCAACCCACCAGTTAATTCCTTTGCCCTCAATCCTGCAATAGTAGGAATGTTCTGGTAAGCTGGATGTAGCTCAGTGGTAAGAGCACTTGACCAACGAGCTGGAGGCCCTGGAGAATGTAGCCAGCACACACACATGAAAGAAAGAAAGAAAGAAAGAAAGAAAGAGAGAGAGAGAGAGAGAGAGAGAGAGAGAGAGAGAGAGAGAGAGAAAGAAAGAAAGAAAGAAAGAAAGAAAGAAAGAAAGAAAGAAAGAAAGAAAGAAAGGAAGACAAATAGAGGGGGGAGGAAAGGAGGGAGAGAGAGGGAGGGAGAGGAAAAGGGAAAGGAAAGAAGGAAGGAAGAGAAAAGAAAAATAGAAACAGGGGGGGTGGGTATGGGGGACTTTTGGGATAGCATTGGAAATGTAAACGAGGAAAATACCTAATTTAAAAAAAAAGAGGGCTGGAGAGATGGCTCAGTGGTTAAGAGCACTAACTGCTCTTCTGAAGGTCCTGAGTTCAAATCCCAGCAACCACATGGTGGCTCACAACCATCTGTAATGAGATTGGATGCCCTCATCTGGAGCGCCTGAAGACAGTTACAGTGTACTTACATATAATAAATAAATATTAAAAAAAAGAAAAAAGAAAAATAGAAACAAAGCAATAAAGAAAATATATTGTGAAAATAATGTGGAGCCAGGCAGTGGTGGTACACACCTTTAATCCCAGCACTTGGGAGGCAGAGGCAGGCTGATTTCTGAGTTTGAGGCCAGCCTGGTCTACAGAGTAAGATTCCCATCTCAAACAAAGAAGAATGAAGCTGGAGAGATGGGCCAGTGGGTAGAAAAGGTGAGTCAGTGGGTAGGAGATATGGGTCAGTGGGTAGAAAATATGGGTCAGTGGGTAGGAAATATGGGTCAGTGATTAAAAGCATGCCCTTTTACAGGATCTGAGTTCAATTTCTAGCCTGCACACTGGGTGGCTCCCAACTGCCTGTAAATCCAGTTTCAGGGGCTCCAACACCCTCTTCTGGTCCTTATGGTGCTAATATACACATACATGATTTAGACTCATACAGACACACACATACACATAAGTAAAAATAAACATACATCTTTTTAAAAAAGCAGGAGGAAGAAGGAAAGGGGAAGGGGAGGAAAGGAAAAGAAGAAAAATGTCATATGTGTTTATGATGAAAACCCAGCATCAAGAAGGTTGAAGAGTAAGCTACTGTAACCCCTCCCTCAGAGGTAACTCTGTGAAAACTCTCTCCTACATCCCACACGTTTGTTCAATGTGTGTAAGAGTGTGTAGGTGTGAGTTTCAGGCCAATCTAAGCTATATAGAGTGTGCCAGGCTAGCCTGGGCTATGACCTATTTTTCTTTAAGTGCATGCATGTTCTCATTCTCCCCTCTGCCACGGGATTATACTTGTCTGTATATTTGTCTGGCTACTAGTTCTTTTCCTCCAACAGTGTGCGGTGACATCTTTTCCAAACAGACCTCCCCTTGCTGTTGTCATTGTGGTGCTGACGATGCACACAGACCCTTGCCCGTGCCAGGTCAGCCCTCCCTCCGTTACTGAGCTACATCCCTCGATACCTCCTCTCTTAACATCCTCGACGTTTCCTATCATTTGGAAAGGCTGTGCTTTGCCGATCAGTTCGTCTACAACAGACATTGAGGTGAATTCCCATGATCATATTCACTATCTCCACCTCGGGGGTCTCAAACACCCAATTTGTTATTCACACCGAACTGAAGCCCATCTCCCATCTGGTGCATCCTTCCAAGCTGAAACACCATCTCTGCTTCAGGGTCTTACCTTGTACCTTAAGCTCCTCTGGCCCGTGGCCTTGGAGCTCCTGGCAAGGTGCCCTGCAGGCCTGTCAACTCAGCAGCTTTCGAGCCAACTTTGGAGAAATGTTCTCAGGACAATGGATGCTCATGTGGTCTTGCTTTTCCTGCACATTGCTTGGGAACTCTGGGCACTGGGAGATCCAGAATAATGGAGATGCTGACCCTTGCCTCCTAGAGATTGCAGTTTGGCCAGAGAAGTACGGGGCAGGCCAATAAATGCATTTGTGGTTACCAATGGAGCAAGTGCTCTGAGGATGGGGGCAACCAGGGAAGCATTCTCTTCAGAGGTGACAGCTGCAACCAAGAGACTGTAGGATCTGGTTCCCTGTTGTGTGTTCTTGGGACACTTCCCCTTTAGCGTCCTCAAGTGTGGAAGGGACCCCCGCCCCCTTCCAGTTGGAACTTAATGTGACTGTAGTAAGTGCCATGCAAGTTCAACAGAAGCAGAATTCCTGACTGCTGAGGAGAAGTCAGGGAAGACAGCTTGCTGGTTCCTCATTGGCCTTACTGTGTGGGTGGGGTCTAGCACCGTTCAGTTCTAGTTCCCAGTCTGACTGCATGAATATATACTGCATATTATCTAACATGGACATCGAGTACTGAACGGAGTGGGGGGAGCTGTTGAGGTGTTAAATATTTCAAACCTGTGAGTTCAGGCTGGAGACAAAGCCCAGGAGAGCACTTGCCTGTCATCTCATCTCCGGTGCCACAAATATAAAGAAATTAAATATACAAGATTTGGGGGGTACTAGAGAGATGGCTTGGCAGTTAAGAGCACTCCTTGCTCTTCCAGAAGACCCACGTTTGGTTCCCAGCGTTCACCTCAGGGAGCTCACAACCATCTGTAACTCCAGCTTCGGGAAACCTGATGCCCTCTTCTGGCCATCACAGGCAACTGCACACATAAGTTAAAAACAAAAACAAAAAACAAAAACAAAAGAAAGGGCCTATGGACAGAAGACGATTATTTCTGGGCACCCAAGGGGGAAAGGTTGTAGGGTCCTCATCTCATCTCTGCCAAAATCCACTGACACTCAATTCCCTTCCAGTTATAAAACTGCGCTTGCATGTATCTTAGGCCTAGCCCCTGACATACTTCATCTCTAGATTACCCCATCAAATGCATGGCTGCAGTGGGTTGACCGTAACTGGTGGGGAAGGAAGAGCAGGCTGGAAAAGAACTAAGATCACAGAGGAATGAGGGCCACTCCACAAGGCACAGACCATCCTGACAAAGGCAACTGTTACACCAGTGAACCAAAAACCCAACTGAAGATCCAGCAAGATGGCGCAGTGGGTAAAAAAAAAATGCTTGCTGTCCAAACCCAAAGACTTGAGTTTGATCCCCAGAATTTAGATAAATGTAGAGGGAGGAGAATCAGCTTCTAGGAGTTGCCATCTGATCTCCACAAGGTGCACTGTGGCATTATCACACACACACACACACACACACACACACACACACACACACACACATACACAGATACAGGAGAGAGGGGGTATAGACCCAGTGAAAGAGAACAATGCTTGCAGATCACCCCCCATCTCCCCCACGCACACTCTTCTCTGGGACCAAAGATTTCAAGGGGCCTGGAGAGGCAACAGATGAACGAAGACAAAGACCTGCTGTTGCCACCCCCATCTCCATCTCAGATCCTATACAAAACACTGTAAAGTAAATCCTTGCACTTGGTGCTCCCTTTATGATGTGCCTTAGCGGCTGTATCCATTTCGAACCTCCACATCTCCATTACTGCGCCAAGTCGTGTGTGCACAAAGCCATGCACGCTATACTTTATGGAAAATTTAAGAGCGTTACAGAGGTAATTGGAACCATGTGTGCTTGCCCCCTCCTAGGCTGTGGAAGGAAGATGAAGCCCCAGACAAGCAAGGGTTTGCCCTGGAGGTTTGCTAGGCTGAGGTGAGGAGCTAGACTCGCTCTCAAGACCAGAAGGAGTTATTAAAAGGTTTGGAGAGGGAGGCTCTAGTGAGGCCCCGGAACAATGGTAAAATAAACAGAGTCACAGCCGGGTTGGGGTGCGTGTCCACACAGAAAGCAGTAAATCCTAAACCAGTTTTACCCACAACTCATCTCTGGGCCTCACTTCCTAGTCCATAAAGGAAAGCCACAATTCAGGGCTGCAGAACCATAGGGTCACCCTGCCAAGGAACCAGACCCACCACTTAGGCTGGCAGAGGTACTAGCGGTGACACCACTTGTCCAATCTGAGCCTGGTTCTCTGCCTGCGGGGCTGGTACAGCAGGCTTGAGGAAGAGCTTGGGGAAGCTTCTTCAGGTGCCCCTCTTCCCAGCCCAGTCACTCTTAAACCGTCTGAGCCACCGAGAGAGCGGCACATGCCTCATTGTGCAGGCTTCAGCAAACACCACGGGCCCATGGATTCCGACAGAAAAGCTCCCATTAATAGCCGTGCGATAATAAAAAGATAGAGAGGCAAATAGGTATGTAGGTCAGCTCAAAAATAGCCACCCACCCACTTAGCCTGGGTAACCATCAGTACCAGGTGGGGACAGAGTTGGCTTGCCGGCTCTGCCCAGCTGACCTGCCCTGCTCTTCTCAAGGTCGCCTGAAAACTTTGAAGTCCCTGTCTGCACTACTTGGGATGGTAAGGTTATGGTCGACTGCAGGCCCAGCTCCCGCCTTGCACCCCATCCCCCACCCTCACCCCTTCGCCAAGTAAATCCTAGGTCAGAGAGCATTGAGGTTGCCTTTCTGACGTAGGTTATTGGAGCTAAGTGAGGGTTTAGGGTGATGACTCACACAAATCTCCACCCCACCCCCACAACCCTTTAGGCTGTTCGCGCATGCAAGGCCCCCCCCAACCCTCTACCCCTACAGAGCCCCCTTTGTTAGCACAACCCCACCCAAACAGCCTCGGGGTTGTGAGGGCCTCTTTGGCCTTTCCCTCCTCTTCCATCCTTCCCCAGACCCTCTCCAGAAAAGTGCAGGCTGTAGTGGCTCGCCCCCACCCCCCAGCCGCAGCCAAAGTGCTGATCTCAGCATCTTAGCAGTGAGCCAGCTAGGCGGTGGGCGGAGCCTCCAAGCCCCGCCCTTCTCACCCCTCTCCGCACCCCCCCCCCCCCGCCCCCAGGCACGTTCTCTGAGTCACGTCCCCACTTTCCCCTCTGCAGGGGGTCGGCGGGGAAGGAGTCCCCCACTCCTAAGTCAGCTGCTCTTCATCTGTCACCTCCGTAGCCTGGCTCCCCGAGAGCATCTCAGATGTGGGAGGAGGGAGAGTGAACCAGCATTACTCCCACCCCATCCCTGCCAACGCCTGGCCCTTGATGAGCCACCCCAGACTTTCGGTTAATTGGGTGTGTTTGTGGTGTGTGTGTGTGTGTTCCAAATTTGCAAAGCAGAGCCTATAAGTCTTTGTGCTTCTCTGTATTTTTTAAAAACTTTTTGAGACAGTGCCTCCAGTAGCTCAGGCTAGCCTAAAACTCACTCTCTAGCACTCATTCTGCAGGAAAGGATGATCTTAACCTTCTTTCTGCCTCCTTTGCCACCTTCCAGTTGCTGAGATTATAGGCCATGTGCCACCTGGCCTGGTTTACGCAATACTGAGATTCGAACCCAGGGCTTTCTGCTTGCTATGCGAGCATCCTACTAAGGGCAATAGCCTGAGACTGCTTTTCAAATCAAAATTCAACTGTGGTTCTTGGTGGGGGTCCATGCCAAAGCCTGTCCCTTTGTGGGTTACAGATAGGATAAATAGAGCTGGGAACGACACCCCACCTCCCCCCCACACACACTCACACCACTTTTAGGCAGACATCAGAGTCTTGGCTGGGATGCAGAGCGGAGGTGGACCCCAAAGGGCAGAGACAATGACAGAGACACTGTTACTTCTGGGATTCAGTGTGTCCTGAAAAGGGGACAAACGCCCAGGGATGTCAGCCTGCCTTTCTTCCTCAGGCCTGCAGAGTGAAGGCTGAGGAGGAGCCTGATCAGATATCACAAAGGCCAAGCCCAGAGAAGGTGTCTTATGTCAACAACTCCATGGCTTGCAGGTGTTTGCTCCAGCTGTTCTGGGCCCCAATGGTGCCTCCCCACCCCCACCCCCCATCTAGTCTTTAAGTTCCCTTTTGGCTCACAACTAAGAGTGTTTGGGGCCTAGAGTCCAGGGTTTGTGGAGGATCATGATTCCTGTCTGCTGACTGTGCAGGCTTAGGCAAGTCACTCCACCTAGCTGAACTCCCATTTCCTTACCTGTAAAGAGACCACTAATAAGCCCAAATTCTGCTTGCATATAATGCACAACTATGTGTGTGCATGTGTGTGTGTGCATGTGTGTGTGTACATGTGTGTGTGTCTGTGTGTGCATGTGTGTGTACATGTGTGTGTGTGTCTGTGTGTATGCATGTGTGTTTGTGCATGTGTTTGTATGTGTGTGTGTCCATATAAAGACCAAAGGTCAACCTCATTTCTCAAAATCTATTCACATTTTGTTTTAGGGAAGGGATCTCTTGCTAATCTGGAGCTTGCCAATTAGTCTAGATGTGAGGGTCAGAGTCCTAGGGGTACACATGGCTCCACCCCATACTGGGATGACCCAGCACATGCCACTGTGTCTGGCTTTTTCTGTAGGTGCTGGAGGTTGACCTCAGGTCCTGCTTGTGAGCAATACTCTATTGACCAAGCCATCTTCCCAGGCACATATCAATTATTTTAATTGACAGATGTATAAACACGCACCACTGGCTGCTAAAGCCATTGAAAATAAAGACAGGGACTGGAGAGATGGCTCAGCAGTTAAGAGTACTGACTGCTCTTCCAAAGGTCCTGAGTTCAAATCCCAGCAACCACATGGTGGCTCACAACCATCAGTAATGAGATCTGACGGCCTCTTCTGGTACGTCTGAAGACAGCTACAGTGTACATAGATATAGTAATAAATAAATCTTTAAAAAATAAAGACAGACTTTTGTGCTGGGCTTGGTGGTACACACATCCCTTGGGAGGCAGAGGCAGGAGGATTAGTGAAGTTTGAAACCAGCCTGATCTGCATATCAGAATCCACACTAGCCAAGGATACAACAGCAAGATCTGTCTCAAAAATAAAAAAGGAGATGCTGGAGAGATAGCTCAGCAGTCAGGAGCCCTTGGTGTTCCTCTTGGGTCCTGAGTTCAGTTCCTGGCACCCATGAGGGCTCCACTCCCATTACAGGGATCCAATAGTGCTGACGATGGCGCTGGCCTTCTCAAGCCATATCTATACACATACATGCACACATGATATTCTCTCTCTCTCTCTCCAGGGGGTTTCTCTTTCTCTGTGTAGCCCTGTCTGTCTGTCCTGGAACTCTGTCCTGTAGCTCTGTCTGTAAACCAAGCTGACCTCAAACACAGAGACCCGCCTGCCTCTGCCTCCGGAGCTCTGGGATTAAAGGCATGTGCCACCACTCTCAGCTGAAACAATCCTTTATTTGTATGAGTACACTGTCGCTCTCTTCAGATACACCAGAAGTGGCATATGATCCATCTCTCCAGCCCCCAACACACATGATTTTTTTAAAATATTTTTATTAGGTATTTTCCTCATTTACTTTTTTGTTTTTGTTTTTAATATTTTACATGATTTAATAAAATTAATCTTTTTAAAAAGAAAAGAAGGCTCAGCAGGTAAGAACACTACTCTTCCAGAGGACCCAGGTTCAATTTCCAGCACCCACGTGGCAGCTCACAACTGTCTATAACTCCAGTTCTATGAGATCCAACATCCAATGCACATAAGATAAATAAATACATAAATACATAAATAAATAAATTTAAAAAACAAACAAAAACCAAAAATGAGCTTGCAAGCTGGGCAGTGGTGGTGCACACCTTTAATCCCAGGACTTGGGAGGCAGAGGCAGGCAGATTTCTGAGTTCGAGGCCAGTCTGGTCTACAGAGTGAGTTCTAGGACACCCAGGGCTACACAGAGAAACCCTGTCTCTAAAACAAACAAACAAACAAACAAACAAAAACAAAAGTGAGCTTGCTTGGCTGTCTGGGCAGGTGGTGATCTTTAATTCTGACCTCCAGTAAGATGTCCTCTGACTTTGTGATTTCCTGTTTGCAGTCTCCAGTGTAAGGAACAAGGCTCTCCAGGTCCCTGCTCCCCACTTTGATAGCTGACAATTGGCACCACTCAAAAGCTAAAAACAAAAACAAACCCCCCCACAGATGGGACTGTTAGCATTCTGTCTAAGCTCTGCCGCTCAGTTAACTGGCAATAGCCAGGTACCCTGACTTACTATAAAAGGGACTGCTTGCCCCCTTTGTTCTCTTTTGCTCTTGCCTTCTCTTTCCCTCTTTCTCCCTGTTCTCTTCCCCCCCTCTCTCTCCACCTGCTCATGGCCACCTCTTCTCCTTTCTTCTTCTTCTTCTTCTTCTTCTTCTTCTTCTTCTTCTTCTTCTTCTTCTTCTTCTTCTTCTTCTCCTCTCTCCCTCTCTCTCTCTCTCTCTCTCTCTCTCTCTCTCTCTCTCTTACTCCCCCTTTCTTTGCCTCTACTACCCTCTTGACTCCCCTCCCCATGCCCTAAATAAACTTTTTTTATACTATACCTTTGTGTGTCTGGTTTCTCAGGGAAAGGGATGCCTCAGCATGGGCCCACCAAGGCGCACTCTTCCCCCATACCTCACTACACCCCCATAGAACACACCCCCCCCATCTTTTCATAAGCACATTAGGGACAGCGGCTGGTGTCTGCTACTGCAGTGGCTGGTAGACAGGTCTCTGCTACACTGAGACTCTGTAGGCCAGGCCTGGGACTGTCCAATTTTTCTGGCCGGGGATTTGGGGGAAAGCAGCTTCTGGGAATTGGTCATTCCACCCCACCCCCACCCCGTGATCCTTGTGAGAGTGAACCTGCTGTTGAGAGACTTGAGTCCTGAATTTTTAGAACAGGCCTCTGAAAATATCACTCAGATAAAGCAACAGAAGAAACACAGGGTGTCTTTGTTTTCTTTCTTTCTTTAATTTTATTTATATTTCTCTGTGTGTGGTTTTTATTGCCCCTGTGTATGCCTATGCCGACACATCATATGCATGCCCAGTGCCTCCAGCAACCGGAAAAGAGTGCTGGATCCCCTGAAATTGGAGCTACAGACAATTATGAGTGTCCTTGTATGTTCTGGGAATCGAACCTGGGTCTCTGGAAGAGCAGCCGGTGTTCTTTTTTGTTTGTTTGTTTGTTTTTGTTTTTCGAGACAGGGTTTCTCTGTATAGCTCTGGCTGTCCTGGAACTCACTTTGTAGACCAAGCTGGCCTCGAACTCAGAAATCTGCCTGCCTATGCCTCCTGAGTGCTGGGATTAAAGGCATGCGCCACCATGCCCAGCTGCAGCCGGTGTTCTTTTTTTTTAAATTAATTAATTAATTAATTAATTTATTTATTATATGTAAGTACACTGTAGCTGTCTTCAGATGCACCAGAAGAGGGCATCAGATCTCATTACAGATGGTTGTGAGCCACCATGTGGTTGCTGGGATTTGAACTTCAGACCTTCGGAAGAGCAGTCGGGTGCTCTTACCCACTGAGCCATCTCACCAGCCCGCAGCCGGTGTTCTTAACTGCTGAGCCACTATGCATCATTTTAGCCATAAGTATCTCTATTTTTATTAAAAGTTTCTTTTTTTTTTTAATTTTTAAAATATTTTTATTAGGTATTTTCCTCAGTTACATTTCCAATGCTATCCCAAAAGTTCCCCCATACCCTCCCTCCCACTCCCCTACCCACCCACTCCCACTTTTTGGCCCTGGCGTTCCCCTGTACTGGGGCATATAAAGTTTGCAAGTCCAATATGCCTCTCTTTCCAGTGATGGCCTCTTTTTTTTTTAAGCTGAGTATGGTAGTATAAACCAGTAATCTTTTAACTTGGGAAGGGGAAAGCAAGAAGATCGTGAGTTCAAAACCACCCTCACTTATACAGAGAATTTAAGGCCAGCCTGAGCTACGTGAGGAAAAATATGAGCTTGTGAGATAGATTAGCCGGTAGATGTGTTTACCACAAAGCCTACTTTGTTGGTATCAGGAGCTCGCTTGGCAGATTGTCTCAGAACCTAGTGACGTCATCTATAGGCGATAGGTACCCGATGCATCTGTTGCCATGGCAACGGCATTCATTTCCCAGAGTCCACTTCCTGCTCTTACCTGTGAGCGGTTACATCACAGCCTAAATAAAAGGCAGACCCTTCCTGACCTTCCCCCCTTTTTTCTCTCTTTTCTCCCTTTGTCTCCGGCGCCCCCTTCTCTCCCTGCCCGCCCCCCCCCCATAAACCTCTGCCACGTGGAACTGCATTGGCCTGGTGTGGACTGTCCAGCCGTGATTTCAACACAACACGCTGACCTAAATTTGATTCTAGGGGCCCACATGATAGAAGAGAGACCCAACTCCAGAAAGTTGTCCTTTGGCCTGTACACGTTCACACACACATACAATTTAAGCAGAGCAATAATATAGTGATTACATGTTATTACTTACATTAACACAGATCAACTACACAACAGAATTCAATGCTGTATCATTTATAACAAACTCATATTATGCCTCCTGGGATCTGTACCACGGGAATAGCCCAGAGCAACTCCCATCATCCTTAGCAGCCAAACAGCCTTGAACCCAGGGTAGCTGGACTCCTGGTCCATTGCTCCACAGGTCCTCCACTGGCTGCAGGAAATGGAGAGCTCTTTAGCCTGTCTTAGGGACGAACCAGGGAAGGGGCTGCCTAGCCCTCCCCAACCCTATCATTTTCTTTCTGCATAAACTGTTTAGGCCCAGGATGGGATAGGGGTCCTACAAAGCTGGCACAAAGTTGGATGATGAGAAAGAGAAGAGACAGTGGCCTGGAGCTTCAGGTCCAACTGGCCCCCTAGACTGATTGTGGGGTGGGCAGCACCAAGGTTGGTGTGCTGTCTGGGTCTTTCCCTTGGTTGACATCATCTGGCAAAACCCTGAACCTGCGATCCCTGCTCTCCAGATCTCTCTGGCCCTCAACAGGGGTAGTTTATCAAACCAGCTCTTTGTGGGTTCCCATTGCCTCGCCTCTGCCCTGTCCCCAGAGGAAATGACATCTTGTGAAACTCAGGACCCTAGCAGAATTGGCCATCTGTGAGCTCATTGTTGTCACACGTAGGCCTTGTCTTTGCAGCTGTATGCTGCCTCACCCACCCCTGGCACAGCACCCTGCCCCCCATAGGGAGGCTCGGATTGGCTGAGAAAACAGCCCAGCCTCTATTCCAGACCCTGTGTTTTCTTTCTGAGGGGTCAGCAGATTTGTAGAGATGAGCACAGAATTGCGTGGAGCCTCTTGTACAGCAGGATGCCCCAACTGGACCCACCTATCTAAATAGGATTTGGATAGAGGAGCATCTGTATGTTACAGGTCGTCTCTGGGAAAAAGAAGCCTTTTGTTGTTGTGGGTGATGCTGGGATTAAGCCCAGAATTTTGTGCATGCTATATCTCTGAGCTACACCCCAAGCCCCTAAATCTAATATTTAATCAGATTCAAAGCCCCTTTGGGGATGGGAGAATTAATGGGCTCTCTAGGCATGGGGTGTAGAAGGGCACCCGTGCTTTTTTCTTGGGGTGTCCTTTCTAGATAAGATTTTTCAAAGCCGCTTTCAAAAGCTGTGCTATAGTGTATTGTCAGTATTTCCATTTCAAAAAGCAGCTTCATTTGCAAAAAAAAGCCTCCTACTGGGTTTTTAACACTCCCTTAGAACAATCAAAATCCCACTTGAAGTCTTGTGTTGTGAGCTGTCAACAGCTTTTCGCAACCCTTCGGTGGGCCAGGTGCAGCTACAAGCTTGCTATTCCCACCAAGCTGTTTGTTGTTGTTTTAAGCAAACGAGCCAGAGAAGCTCCTGGGAACACATTTGCAGGCTGCTTGTCTCCTCCTCCTCCGGTTACTACTCCACCCTCTCCCCCACCACAGGGGTGCACTCTGTTCTTTAGCCGCCCCCACTTCCCATCACCCCCAAGTTTCCAGAGGGGAGCCACTCGCAGCACAGGCGCAGGGACAACTTGGCGGGTCTTCAGGGATTTTTCATCTCAAATTCTGGGGTTCCCAGACACACACACACACTCACACACACCCCTACCCCAAGATCTGGTTTAACTTCCCAAACCCGACTGGGGCGACTTGCCAGACTGAGGCCCTGGGAACTGGTGCTCCTCGGGTCGGGCACCGCCTGCAGAGGGAGGGGCAGGTGGCCAGGAGTCAGCGCCCATGGACTTTAAATTGCAGGCTCTGGTGGGTCCCACGGGAACGGAGCACAATCAAGGGCGAGGCATCTCTTCTGCAGGGTCAGGGCTCTGGTCACAGACTGGGGTGTAGGGCCGGATTTCCAACTCTCGAGGTGCAACTCACCCTGGATGTGGCATTATTCTATAAACAATTGGAAGTCAGCCACCTCGCCACTGGGGTCTTGCCTTTATAGGATGCATGCTGCACACTGCGCATGTGAGAATTGTCCCCTGGAGCAGGAGTCCTCCGTGACACACGCAAACAGAAGGACTTTGATGGGAATGGCCCTTCTAGAGCTGAACAATGAGGCCACCCTGCTCGCCCATACCTGAGAGGATCATAAACTTAAGGGTGTTTTGAAGGGAGCGGAGCCATGGATGGTCCTTTGTCTCCTTTGGGGCCATTGAGATGGTTACAACAGTTTGAACGTACTTTTTGTTCGCCTTGAAATGAAATAGATAAGAACCTCACCTCCTCAATTTTAAGTTTTCCTTGGGTGGTGGATGTTGGTGGTAAGAGTGCCTGCCCACATATGTGAGGCTGTGGGATCCATTCCAGTTCCAACATAAAGAAAGAAAATACTGTCAGTATTTTGAGATACTTCAAGGAAAAAAAATACTGCTTTTCAAGATTCCCTCGATCGGCTCCTGGTGCTGAGGTTGATTGGTTGCCCCCGTTGCCTAGGGATGCTGTGCTCCAACTGGAAGAACTGAGCTGTCCTTGAGTGGTGCTCCCAGCCTCCCCAGCTGAAGGAGGGGAATGTTTTGCTCTGTGCCTGGCTGGAAAAGGACTAGAGAGGTAGCGTGGAAGTCAGAGAAGAACCACTCTGTATGCCCACTGGGCCAGATCCTGAGATTCCAGCTATACGTCTGTGTAGATGTGGGAATGCTGTCTTTCTGTTTCATGCAGCTGTCCACTGATCCATCCAACATTCATTCTTTCCTGGGACTCTCCTGTAGGGCTAGCACAGGTCTGGCTAAAGGATATTAAGATGGATGGAACATTGTCATCAAGCTTTTAGGTGAGAAGAAGAAAGGGAGGAAGGGGCCTAAGGATTGGTCTGGGGGTTCAGGGAAAGCATGTCCAGGCTAGCCCCCATGCAGCCAGCCTTAGCCAAGGGCACTGGGGAGGGAGAGTTGAATACCAAACGTAAAGCTATGGCCTCTGAGGGATCCTGAGTCAGAGGCCAGCACATAGAGCTGGGTTTTTTGCGTTTTTTTTTTTTTTTGTTTTTTTTTTTTTGCTTTGTTTTGTTTGTTTGTTTCAAAACCGGGTTTCTCTGTGTAGCCCTGGATGTCCTGGAACCCACTCTGTAGACCAGGCTGGCCTCAAACTCAGAGATCCACCTGCTTCTGCCTCCCAAGTGCTGGGATTAAAGGCGTGCGCCACCACTGTGCGGCCATTATTTATTTATTTATTTATTTATTTATTTATTTATTTATTTTTTTTTTTTTAAGTAGGTAATGAGTAGGTCTTGTCCCCTGTCATATCAAACAGGTATCACACAGTATGGCAAGCCCTTCACTCCAGGCCTCCTTATAGGACAATGTCTGTCCTCCCCTCTTCTAGTCTGAAAAACATTACCAGGGCTTGGTATCCAGGGCCTTTTTCATCACTTAAAGAGAGAGATGGGAGAGAGAGAGAGAGACAGAGAGAGAGAGAGAACCAAACCAAGGGTGGTTTCTGGGGCTGCTGAGATGGCTCAGTGGGCCAAATGCTTGCTGCCAAGCCTGTGCATGCAAGTTCTATCTCTGGAACACACATCATGGAGGAAGAGTGCTCCCAGGAATGCTCCCAGGAACACACATCGTGGAGGAGGAAGGGTACTCCCACATGTCCTCTGACCTCCACACACGACCCACACCCACAGCCCACAAAGAAATATAAGACATGTCAAAGGACAATTGGAAAACTGTAGATGTATTTTTACTATGCTAAAACTCGGGTGTTCATCATCAGATGGCCCCGGAGCTGGAGTGGGTGCTGGGGACAGAACCTGGGTCCCCTGTAAGCCGGTTAAACACTCCTCACAGCTGAGTCAACCCACCAGCCTAGATGCTTTTTTTTTTTCTTTTTTAAAGACGAGGTCTTGCATTCTCTGTGTGATCTTAGTATGAACCTGAATGTCTGATTTCCCTGCTTCTTCCTCCCAGGACTCAGAGTACGTGTGTGCCACATACCTGATTTCTGTGGGGTTTTTCCTTGTGGGGAACCCAGAGCTTAATGTGTATTGGTTGGGCTGGTACTGTCTCCACCAATATCATAGTTCCTGGATAGATTCCTCTGGGGGGAAGAAAAAACTCTACAAAATTATCCAGTGCTTGTGAACACAACCCTTCCCCATTTAAGGGAAAAATGGGTTTTTATTTGTAGGGGTTTGTTTGTTTGTTTGTTGTATTCATTTATTTTGTGTTTTTTTGAGACAGGGTTTTTTGCTGTTTAATAAATTAAAAAATTAATTGATTAATTAATTAATTAAAATTTCAAGATAGGGTTTGTGTAGCCTTGGCTGCCCTGAAATTGCTCTGTAGACTAGGCTGGCCTCGAACTCAGAGACACAGAAACATTCACTGACCGAGGCTGAGGCATGCCGTTCAGTTAAAGTGCTTGCCTAGTATGCAGAAAACGCTGGGTTCAATCTGATCCCTAGTAGAACACAAACCAGGATCCACCATGCATGCCTGTGATCCCAGCCCTCTGCAAAACTCAAGCGATCGAGCCGGGCAGTGGTGGCGCATGCCTTTAATCCCAGCACTTGGGAGGCAGAAGCAAGCAGATTTCTGAGTTTGAAGCCAGCCTGGTCTATAGAGTGAGTTCCAGGACAGCCAGGGCTACATAGAGAAACCCTGTCTCGAACCCCCCCCCCAAAAAAAAACCAAGACACTAAATGAAAGGGGTGTGTGTGGCGGTTTACATAGCCCATGATGGTGTCTGTTGGAATAAACTCCTTTTCCTTTCCAAACTGGTCCAAACTGGTCACGGGTTCTTTTGTTTATTACTGTTCACTTTAAAGAAAGATCATTTTTTTCTTGAGCCAGTAGGTTATAGTTCTCTTATGTACTTTTTTTTCTTCTCTTTATCTTTCAAAAAAGATAGTGGAAGAGGAGAGGGAGGAGGGAAAGGAAGGCTGGGATGTAGCTGCTTAGAAGCAGAGCTGTACCTAGCACGCTTGAAACGCTGGGTTCATCCCTAGTGTGAAAAAAACAAAAACAAAAACTCAGAACCAGGCAGGCATGGTGGTGCACACCTTTAATCCCAGCACTTGGGAGGCAGGCAGATTACTGAGATCAAGGCCAGCCTGGTCTAAAGAGTGAGTTCCAGGACAGCCAGGGCTATACAGAGAAACCCTGTCTTGAAAAACAAACAAAAAACAAAAAACAGCCAGGCGTGGTGGCACACGCCTTTAATCCCAGCACTCGGGAGGCAGAGGCAGGCAGATTTCTGAGTTCAAGGCCAGCCTGGTCTACAGAGTGAGTTCCAGGACAGCCAGGGCTACACAGAGAAACCCTGTCTGGAAAAACAAAAACAAAAAACTCAGACCCATGTCCTTAGTCTATGTAAACAGGCTCAGCCTGGTTGAAGGAATGGGTGCCCTGCTGGTCAGCTGATTTTCTTTTTCTCCTTTCTCCCCTGCAGCAGCAGGAAGATTCACTCACGCAGGGCCCCAGCCCTCTCCACCTCTGTGAAAGGCATTGCAGGATGATGTCACCTGCTCTCGCGGAAGCATTTCATCTTACCACCCTATCCGATGTCTCCTAGCAAGTGGCAAGTCTAAATGTCAGGAAAGAATGCTCTTAGGCCTGGGAACTCCAGGGGCAAGCAGTCCTCTATTTTGCAGCTGTCTTTAACTGTGTCTCCTAGTCTGAGCCTACCCCCACCTACCCCCACCGCACGCCCCTGCGGGGGAGGGGGGTGTGTCCATAAATGTGATTTTTTTTTTTTTTTTTTTTTTTGGTTTATTGAGACAGGGTTTCTCTGTGTAGCCCTGGCTGTCCTGGAACTCACTCTGTAGACCAGGCTGGCCTCGAACTCAGAAATCTGCCTGCCTCTGCTTCACAGGTGCTAGGATTAAAGGCGTGTGCCACCACTGCCCTGACCATGTGTCTCCCACCTGTAAAATGAGAGTACGTGTGGGAGAGCTTGGATTCCCATCCTTTTGCAGTTCTAAGACCTGGCTGTTCTAAAAGTCAGGCTTTTAATTTTAATTTTAAAAATATCGGTGGTAGGAGCTATGCTTCGTGACTCACTGTCATCCTGGAACTAGGAAGGCAAAGGCAGGAGAATCTCTGGGAGTTCCAGGCCAGCCAGCCGTGAAACTCCGTCCAAAAGATGAAATTGGGCAGTGGGGGTGGGGCTGGAAAGGACAGTGGCCTGACTTCCCTGGCAAGTGTCATGTGTCAAAGCAAACCTGCCCTGTAGCGATGTGATGCTTGCCTGTCTGATCTGGTTTGGTTCCTGCCCGCCGGGCCAGAGTGTCTGATGTAAGTTTGGTCTTTTCTTCCATCAGGGTCCCAGTGTCCTACATTAACAAACCTTTTTATAAAAAAAAAAAACAAAAAAAAAAACAAAAAAACAGGTCTAGTCCGACTGAATCTCCTCCTACCCTAAACAAATCGCTATCAGCCCTAGAGCATCGCTGCCAGGCTATATTTCCTGTTGCCTCGCCTGAATGATGAAACCCCATATGGCTCTTGCATTTGGACTTTTCCAAAGACCTCGGTCCTGGGTTCCATTGAATTGAATTCTCCTGCCACCCCACCCCCCACCCCCGATCCGCCGCTTTTCCCCCCCTTAACACAAAGCATGGGAGGGGTTCTAGGACCCGGCGGACGCCAGGGGCTCTGCCGCAGTGGGTTTGGGAGGCACTTGGCCCTGCAGTGTTCTGTCCCCCTAAGGCCTGCGGGTGGGTCACTGTGTCGGTTTGATGTGAGCCCTTGTTCCCTGGCCGTGGACCAGGCGCTAAGAATCGGAGTCCGTGAACTCTAACTCCTACCCAAACCCTCTGCTAGAGGACAATCTCGAATTGGCAAGCACTTGATGTCCTCCTGAACCTACACCCTGCTCCCCCGGGGCTGCAGAGTAACAGGAACACTGATGAGGGGACGTGGGAGCCGATGGCCCTGAGATGCCTTGTCTTTGGACCTATTACCAAAAGTGCATCGCGTGTCAGAAGCAAAGACAGCGTGGGACTGATGCTCATGGGACAACGGAGTAACGTCTGCCGCCGCGCCACGGTCCCATGGGGCATCCAGTTGTGCGCCCGGTAGTGTCCTTGGCCCTTGGGCTCCCAGAAGCTAGGGGTACCTTTCTCCCCTGCTCAAGCCGCACCAGGTCCCCCAACTCTTCTTTTCAGTGCAGTCACGGGCCGTCCCCTCCCCCAGCAACGCGCCCCTATAATAAACAAGTCTTTCCTTGATCCTCCCCTACCGCGAGCGCCCTCAGGGACCTTGGCAGCTGCTGAAAGCCGCCTCGGATCCCTTCCAGAAAGGGGGTGTGGCCGAAGCTAAGGCGAGGGGAGAGGGGTTCGGCCGGGAGCGTTCTGGGGCTCCGTGGGGGCGGGGCCAGGCCGCTGTCACCAGGCAGGAGAGAACGTTGCGAACGTGCGCCCGGTGCCTATTGGCTGAGGTGGGCCACACTCCCGGGTCTCGATTGGGCTGCGACCTGGAGGGGGCGTGGCCTCGCCGGGAGAGCCCTTATAGGCTGCTGCTCGCTGGTGCTAGGGATCGCAGCAGGCAGGGGGGAGGTGCGAGAGGGTTCGAAGGGACAGGTCCGGGCAGCGATCGGGGGTTGGCACCAGTTCGCTCACCCTTCGAGAGGCAGAGCGCTCTTGTCCGCAATCTTCGCTGACCGCGCTAGCTGGTGAGTGTCCCTCCCGGGTGTGCACATCTTGTCGGGGAGTGACCTCGGCTCTTGGGGCCTCAGAGCCCTCAATCCTGTGCAACGCCGACACTGACGCCAAATCCTTGTCCCTCTTGTCTTTCAGCGGCTTCTGTGCGCCTTCATTCGGACCTTAGCAGCCAGCGTCCTGGCGTCTGACCCCGCCATGCCTAGCCTCTGGGATCGTTTCTCGTCCTCCTCTTCCTCTTCGTCCTCGTCTCGAACTCCGGCCGCTGATCGGCCGCCGCGCTCCGCCTGGGGGTCTGCAGCCAGAGAAGAGGGCCTTGACCGCTGCGCGAGCCTGGAGAGCTCGGACTGCGAGTCCCTGGACAGCAGCAACAGTGGCTTCGGGCCGGAGGAAGGTGAGCACTCAGCCGGGGCCGAATTGGGTTCGGGGATGGGGGGTGGGAGGGGTCCCGGGAGGTGGGTACGAAGCGAGCTGAATCGGCTCAAAGCCACCTTGGCTTCCCACCCCAGCACGAAAAAACAGATTACTCTAGGGTTAGAAGACAAGACTGCGGGGCGGAAACTGAGGCACGGAGTGGAAAGGGACACTGTTTGCTTAGGCAAACTGCACCTCCCCCGCCCGTACAGCTCCTGTGGAAGGCGCTCTAATACAATACCCTTTCCCTGTGTTCTCTCTATCCAGACTCCTCATACCTGGATGGGGTGTCCCTGCCCGACTTTGAGCTGCTCAGTGACCCCGAGGATGAGCACCTGTGTGCCAACCTGATGCAGCTGCTGCAGGAGAGCCTGTCCCAGGCGCGATTGGGCTCGCGGCGCCCTGCGCGTTTGCTCATGCCGAGCCAGCTGGTGAGCCAGGTGGGCAAGGAACTCCTGCGCCTGGCATACAGTGAGCCGTGCGGCCTGCGGGGGGCACTGCTGGACGTGTGTGTGGAGCAAGGCAAGAGCTGCCATAGCGTGGCTCAGCTGGCCCTCGACCCCAGCCTGGTGCCCACCTTTCAGTTGACCCTGGTGCTGCGTCTGGACTCTCGCCTCTGGCCCAAGATCCAGGGGCTGTTAAGTTCTGCCAACTCTTCCTTGGTCCCTGGTTACAGCCAGTCCCTGACGCTAAGTACCGGCTTCAGAGTCATCAAGAAGAAACTCTACAGCTCCGAGCAGCTGCTCATTGAAGAGTGTTGAACTACATCCTGGGGTGGGGTGCGGGGAGGGTTTCTCACTGCCCCCCAAAGTGAAGACAAGGAATTTCTGTGGTGGAGACCCGCAGGCAAGGACTGAAGGACTGTCCCCTGTGTTAGAAAACTGACGATAGCCACCTGAGGGGCGCAGGGCCAGGTGGGGGAAGGAAGTGTTCTCCAGGAAGTCTCTAGGTTGTATGCAGGTGGCTCCCTGTTGGGGCACACGCCCCTCAGTACTGTAGCATGAAACAAAGGCTTAGGAGTCACACAGGCTTCTGGCTGGATGTGTATGTAGCATGTACCTTATTTTTTTTTATTACTGACAAGTTACAACAGCAGTTGTGGGCCAGAGCCAGAAGGGCAGCTGGTCTGCACTGGCCTCTGCCCCGGCTGGGGGTTGGGGGCTGGGGGGGAGGCAGGGGGAGGTGGCCGACAGTTTGTGTATCTTCTGGTCTGAAAGGACCTAGTGTGTTTTGTCATTTGTTTTGTATCTTGGTTTTGGGGGGTGGGGATCGGCGCTTCACTACTGACCTGTTCGAGGCAGCTATCTTACAGACTGCATGAATGTAAGAGTAGGAATGGGGTGGGTGTTAGGATCATTCGGGATCTTCGACACTTGAAACAAAATTACACCTGGGAGCTGCAGCCAGCCCATCCCGGTGCCCATGTACTGGAGGATTCAACTGTGAGGAGAGGGGCTGGGGTGGGGGTGGGGGGCTGGAACCCTCTTTTCCCAGAGGAGTGCCACCTGGGTCTTCCATCTAGAACCTGTTTACATGAAGTTACTCGCGGTTCATGAATACACTTGATGTTCAAGTATTAAGACCTATGCAATATTTTTACTTTTCTAATAAACATGTTTGTTAAAACACTTGAGTCTCATCGGCGCCATAAATGAAAAGGGAGAGTGGTGGGTGCTGGTCACAAGTTTCATCAGATTTCAGGGGCCACTTGTGTGTCCCCTGACTGCCTGGTAACTGCCATCAGAGCTCCTGGACTGCCTGGCAACCTGGGAACTGTGCCATCAGAGCCAAGGTCCCTCAGTTCTGCTGAGTGGAGCTACCAGGAGAATGTGCTGGAAAGCACCCGAAGGTGAAAGATGAGTCAGACCTCCCTGGAAGTCTGAGTCTCTACAAGGAGGGTTACCTTGCTCTCCAGGTGAGAAGGCCCAGTCTCCTTAGCCTAAGGCCTTTTCTCTGAGGAAAAGTCTAGACTGATGTGGTACATAGTCAAGGGTATGGTTTTATCTCTGGGTATAAAAAAAGGTTAAGAGACCTTTGCAAAAGACAATTCAGTTTAAACCTCTCCCTAGGCAAGAAACCTAGGCTCAGGAGATGTGGCCCAGGCAGGAGCAGAGACCATACAAAGGCAGGGGGATGACGAGGGTGACCCCTGACTTCCTTCCCAGACAGAAGGCTGGAGTTGGGTTTCTTATCAGAAATGTTGGAGTTGAGCCAAGAAGGCCAAGGCCTTTCTCACTTGTCCCCGACTCCAGAGTCCACCCACACCAAGTGGCCCTTGGAGAATGACTGTCTCCTTTGTTTCTCTTCCTGATCCCAGACTGCCTTTGTGTGCCCCAAGACTGTAAAAAAACGGTTCTTGGTTTTGCATCCTTTTGGAGGGCTTAGTTAGAACAGTTCCCTCAGGCTGGGGATGTAGCTCAGTGTAAAGTACTTGCCTGACAAGTAAAAGACCCTAGACTTATCTCCACATCTCCCACCAACCACAAAGGAAAGCCAGATCCTTCCAGTGAGCTGAAAGCAGAGACTAAAAACATCTGGTTTTCCTCGGGGATTCTATCCAGGACCTGACCTTTGGGGTAGCCCAGGAGACCCACATCTCTTTCATAGAATCCTCAGAGCTTATTCCCCAAAATGAGTAAACCTGAGTTAGAAGCCAGGTGTGACAGTCAATGTACAACCGGAATCCCAGTACTTGAGAGGCGAAGGCAGGGGGATTGCCATGAATCCAACCTATATAGTGAGCTTGAAGCTAGCCTGGGCTGTAGAGTCAACTCCAGACTTGCCTGGACTAGTCTAGATGAGTTTGAGACCAGCTATAATAACATAGATTCTACTTCTCTCAAAAATAAAGTAAAATAAAATAAAGCAAGGGAAGGAGGGTGGGAGGGAGGATACAGACAGCCTCACCTATCTTAGGGTCCCTCTTAGTAACCATCCTAAGAGGGGTAGGTTGGGCAGGGGTGTTCTGTAATGTCTTTGGGCATGGAGAATGACCATCTCTTCAGACAAAGGCTGACCCATGCTCACTCAACCTGAGGGTGCAGCCCACCCCCACCCCCCTTTAGCTGACAGATGCTGTTCATAAAACTGAGACTATGACATTGCTTGCTCCTCTGTGTTCCTAACCCCAAGCAAAAGCCAGGAAAGCCACAGCCAGCCCTTCCCCTGCCTTGGTATCTCCAGGTCTGAGTGGGTCCTTCCATTTCAAAGCTGGTCAGATGGAGGTAGGAGGAAGGACTGCTTTCTTAGAACCAGTGTGACCCAGAAGCCTAAAAGCCGGCTCAGCACCAGACTCTACTCTCTCAAGTAACCTCTGCCAGGGACATGGGCCTCTCTGCCTTTCCTTTAAAACCCAGAGAAAAGTATCAGCCTTCTAGGTCTCTCCTCTGCCTCCCCCCCCCTGCATCCTTCACAATGGCCATGTTGAAATCTTGGCAGTCCTAGATGTTATTGTATCTGCTTCCAGCCCTGCGGGGTGCTCTAAGGTTCCTCTGGTGTATAGTGTCAGAATCATCAAATACCCACTCTCCCTAGGCTCAGGGAACACTAGGGCCTTCCAGCCTCGTGAGGAGAAAGTGCAGAGGAGTGTACTTGTTCTGTATGCCTATCAGCTAGCTTAGGGAAACAGTACAGGCTTTGGTGCAAAGGATTGAACCCAGAGCCTTATCCATGCTAGACATCTATCTGCTTTGCTAGCTGAGCCTAATCCCCAGCCCGGGAGCTCTCAGAGGAGGTCTGTTCTTTGTAGCTAGAGCTGCATGATTTAGAAGTGATGAGCTCTGGGTTCAGACCCTGACTCAGACATTTTGTAGCGGATAAATGAAAACAAGTCACTTGATCTTTGTGGTCTGTAAAGAGGTGATGACATTGGGAAATGACTCTGAAGAGGATGTCACTGGGCTCCACTGTGGGCAGAAAAAAAAGCCAGCTCTGGGTTCGAGCAGTCCTAGGGCTAGCTATAGAACAAGTCCCCTTCCACGGGGACTCCTTGGCTCTCTGCTCTTGTTTTCCTCTTACATCTTTTCAAATGTCAATATTTAAAAAAACAAAACAGGGGGCTGGTGAGATGGCTCAGTGGGTAAGAGCACCCGACTGTTTTTCCGAAGGTCCAGAGTTCAAATCCCAGCAACCACATGGTGGCTCACAGCCATCTGTAACAAGATCTGACGCCCTCTTCTGGAGTGTCTGAAGACAGCTACAGTGTACTTACATATAATAAATAAATAAATCTTTAAAAAACAAAACAAAACAAAACAAAAAACAGTCTTAAGGGACTGGAGAGATGGAACAGCTCTTCCAGAGGACCCAGGTTCAAATCCCAGCACCCATATGGCAGCTCACAACTGTCTGTAACTCCAAGATCTGACACCCTCACACAGACATGTATGTATTCATACATGCACACATACATCAGTGCACACAAAATAAAAATAAATAAATTTAAAAGTTTTAAATAATTGTGTTTGAAGCTGGGCAGTGGTGGCCCATACCTTTTAATCCCAGTACTTGGGAGGCAGAGGCAGGCAGATTTCTGAGTTCGAGGCTAGCCTGACCTACCGAGTGAGTTCCAGGACAGCCAGGGCTACACAGAGATACCCTGTCTGGAAACAAACAAACAAACAAACAAACAGAAATGAAGAAGAAACCACCACACTGGGGAGTGAACCTATACTGTCACACATGCTAAGCAAGCATATGCTTGATCATTGAGCTACCCTCCCTCCCTCCCAGCTCAATCTTGATAAGTTCTCATAAAAACCATCCTGCCGGGGGAACCTCCTCGTCCTCAGCCAGCCATCTGCCTGCCTTGTCTTCTGAGTTAGACACATAACTTTCCTTTTATTTTACCTTGTGGTTCAGAGGAAATGTTGAGGTCCAAAGTGTCTTAGGAGCATGTGTTTGGGGGCCTTGAGGAAAGGTGGTCTCAGACCTCCGGGACCTCTCATGTACCCCATACTCTCCAGGCTTCCAGCTCAGGTGACCTTAGATAGGCTGCATCCGGCCTTTCCCATTGGAGATGGCCAGTACTGGCTGGAGGATCCAGAGAAAGGTATCATTGTACAATAGATCATTACAAGACATTGTCATAATCTCCAAGTGAGGGCTGGAGAGATGGCTCAGTGGTTAAGAGCACTGACTGCTCTTCCAGAGGTCCTGAGTTCAATTCCCAGTAACTGCACGTTGGCTCACAACCATCTGTAATGGGATCCGTTTTGCTCTTCTGGTGTGTCTGAAGACATCTACAGTGTATTCATATACATTAAGTAAATTAATTAATTTTTTTAAAAAACCCTCAGATGAGGGATTTTTATGACAGTCACAAGTTAGACAGCAGGACACTCAGTCAGACACTCTTATACCAGGCACCAGATAAGGAGCCAGGGTGAGCCGGGCATGGTGGCACACGCCTTTAATCCCAGCACTCAGAAGGCAGAGGCAGGTGGATTTCTGAGTTCGAGGCCAGCCTGGTCTACAAAGTGAGCTCCAGGACAGCCAGGGCTATACAGAGAAACCCTGTCTCGAAAAAAAAACAAAAAACAAAAAAAAACAAAAAAACAAAACAAAACAAAAAAAGAGTCAGGGTGGCTGACTCCTTGCCTGACTTCCCATGCCAGTCAGGGTGGCTGACTCCTTGCCTGACTTCCCATGCCAGTCAGGGTGGCTCATGAGGCCATCTGGGCAGCCTGTGGCCATATGGTGTCAGCTGTAAAGATGAAGTTGCTGGAACCTTGATCATTAGAAACCCCACTCACTCACCCTATGTGAAAGTAAATGGATCTGTGGGGAGCTTCCTGAGAAAGACAAAGGGAGGAAGAATCCTTAAGAGATGAGACCAGCCTGGTGGTGGTGGCGCACGCCTTTAACCCCAGCACTCAGGAGGCAGAGGCAGGCGGATTTCTGAGTTCAAGGCCAGTCTGGTCTACGAAAAACCAAAAAGGAGAGAGAGAGAGAGAGAGAGAGAGAGAGAGAGAGAGATGAGACCAGGGACGCCATCCCTGTCCCCCAAACCCATTTCATTCACACATATACATTTACAGGCAAACCGATAGGTTAGGACACAAGAAGACAACATGATACACCCTGACTCTCTCTATGCCTAAGTGCCTAAGCAAAAACATTCCAAAAGTGTAGAGTGATTACAAGTTTATAAACCGAGGCAGGAGAGAAGGCTCAGAGGTTAGGAATATGTACTGCTCTTGCGGAGGACTAAAGTTCAATTCCCAGCACCCACACCGAACCTGGCTGTAACTCCACCTACAGGGGTATTCTGCAACTCTGGCTTCTTCAAGCACTTGCACGTGTGCATATGTCCATACTGAGACATGTATATATAATTTTAAAAAGAATAATAATTAAACCTTTTTTGTTATTGTTTTGTTTTGGGTTTTTTTTTTCTTTGTTTTTTGAGACAGGGTTTCTCTGTGTAGTCCAGGCCAGCCTGGTCTACAGAGTGAGTTCCAGGACAGCCAAGACTACACAGAGAAACCCTGTCTCAAAAAATTATTATTATTACTATTATTATTATTTTACCTTTTAAAAAAAATGAGTAAGTGGTTGCAGCAAATGCTGTGTGTGTATGTGATGTATGGGAACCAAATGATACGACAGATAAGACTTTGCCACACTCTAAACGGCAGCTACTTGAATGGGGCATGAAGACACATACCTGTATCCACACACTTGGGAAGCAGAGGCAGGAGGATTTCAAATTCAAGGCCACCTTGTGTTACATAGCCCCAGGCCCAGCCTTCAAACTAATCAAGGGCTGAGGGTATAACTCAATGGTAAAGCATTTGCCTGGCATGCTGAGACAAGCCCTCGGGTCCATTCTCAACAGCACGAAATAAAAGCAAGCAGACATTTTCAAAATGCAGCTACAGGGGCTGGAGAAATGGCCCAGCAGTTAGAGCACTAACTGCTCTTCCAGAGGTCCTGAGTTCAGTTCCCAGCAACCACATGGTGGTTCACAACCATCCATAATGAGATCTGATGTCATCTTCTGCCTTGCAGGCATACATGCAGATAGAGCACTCATATACATTAATTAATTAATTAAATCTTTAAAAAAAATAATAGGAAAAAGTGCAGCTACAGTTAGGCGTGGAAGTGCACCTTTTATCCAAAGACTCAGGTGGCAGAGGCAGGCAGATCTCTGTGAACTTGATTCCAGCCTTGTCCACATAGTGGGTTCCAGGCCCGCAGTGTGACCCCGCATAAAACAACCTTAAAAACAAAATGGCAGCTACTCAGAAGGCTGAGGCAGGAGGATAGCTTGAGCCAGGGGTTCCAGGTCACCCTGGGCAGCACTTGTTTCAAAACAATTACAAGAAGAGATGTGGTAGGGACACAGTCTACAGGGAACTGAGGGGCAGGCGCCATGGGGACAGGCTCCATGGAGACGGGAGATTGGGAACTGGGCATTCTGCCAACGGTGGAGTGACGAAGCAAGCTCAGGTTGCTGAGGCCAGATCGCTCATATTTACCAACCACTTTATAGTCAAATTACATCATCGGCCCTACAAAGCTGTTGCTGCAACTGTTATCTCCATTTTACAGGTGAGGAAAACCAAGAAACACAGCAACAGACAGAGCCTGGACCCGCAGAGGGGTGACCCGTGGCTTGTGCGATTTCATCATTATCCCGTTTCATCATTTCTGAATGTACAGGACAGATGACATCTCAAAGTGACTCTGAGACAGGGCTGGACCGCCAGCTGCCCTGGCTGCTCCTCCCTCCCCACCCCCACCGTCTCCTCTCTGATCACCCTCACCTAGATCCCAGTCTGGAGTGGAGGTGGCGAGCAGAGCCACAGCCACCTCAAAGGCAACTGGGCAAATGCTTGACTGCTTTCTTGGGGGAGGGGGAAAGTCCAAGTCGGGAAGAATTCCCGAAGAAGAAATTTCCGCGGCCCTTCCCCCTAGGAGGGATTTTCCACTCTGCCTAGGCAGACATGCCTCTCAGAGTCCCCAGAGTTGGGCGGTGGCAAGCCTTAGGTCTCCTTGAATAGCTTAGCCCCGCACTGGAGGGGGTGGAGGAGAAGGGTGAAATTGTTGGAGAGGCAGGACTGACCTAGAAAAGAGTAAAAGGAATGGGGGAGGGGCGGGCGCCCCATGATGTAGAGCAAAATAGTCTTCTAGAAGAATCTCAGGCAGGAACCACAGCGGCAGCAAGCTTCAAGGGAAACTTCCTAGGAGAGAGCAGGAAGCAAGGGAGGGGAGGACCAGATGGACAGCTGGAAGCGCTGGATGAGAAACGGAACAGCCTGGAGCTGTTGTCTGACAAGGTTTCCGTGAATGTGGGGACCATGCATCGGCCAGTAGTACTAGGTGCAAAGAAAGAAAACGATGTTGAAGCAGCGGATGGTGGTCTGTGGAGCATTTGCAGACGGTGCAGGGCTGACTGGGTAGCTAGTCTATGTACCACTCACTGTTCCTGCTGCCAGCCAGGACACACCGCCCCCCTCAGAGCTGCACCTGGCTGTCCCCTGAACCATCCGTCACGGTTCTGTCTGCAGGGAAGTGTTCCCTGGCCATCCCAACTAAAGCCTCCTCGTTTGAGTCTCTCCACCTGCCTTAGCCTGGGTTTTTTGTTTGTTTTTTAGCTATTGCTGTCCTTCCCACTGGAGAGTGGGAGCATTCTGAAAATCGAGACATTATTAAGCTTGTTCTTCACCAAATCCCCAGGGCACCCCCTCAACACACACACACGCACACGCACACGCACGCGCACGCGCACGCACACGCGCACACACACACACACACACACACACACACACGCACACACGCACGCACGCACACCCGCCCGCCCACACACATGCACAGCAGGCTGGGGAGATACTGTTGAGATCCACTGAACTGTACTTTCAAGCATCCTGGTAAATCTTTTTTTTTTTTCTGACACTTATTGCATGCCAGGCACCATGAGTGCCTACAAACCTCTCTCTCCTTGGAGCATCCCTGCCAGGGACTGGGAGGAAACACCTGTTCCTGTGTCCCACCCCCACAGCCAGACCAGAAGCTGGCTACATAACTTGAGGGCACACAGAGCCAAGATCTGATCATAAATGCTTACCTTCTAGGCAAGTCCCATCCAATCGAAATATAATGCCAGCCATATATGTAATTAAGCTTCTTTTCTTGTGGCCACACTTAAGTGTAGAATCAAGTGAGATTCATTTGTTTGCTGGATACAGGGTCTCCTATTCATGGTATCTCTCCTACCTCTACCTCCAAGCTGCAACCTGAGGGATGAGCCACCATGCCTGGCTCAGGTAAAATTAACTTTGATACATACAGCCAGTACCATGTCACCATGGCTCAATAAAAAACATTAACAAAGGGCCTGGAAGATGGCTCAGTGGTTAAGAGCACTGGCTGCTCTTCCTGAAGTTCTGAGTTCAATTCCCAGCGACCACATGGTGGCTCACAACCATCTGTAATGGGGTCGGGTGCCCATTTCTGATGTGTCTAACGACAGTTATAGTATACTCATATACACAAAATAAATAAGTCTTTAAAAATAGACATTAATGAGAGCATTTACATTTTCTTAGATTAATTAAGTCTTTTTTTAGTATGGTGCCTTCTTTTTCTTCTTCTTCTTCTTCTTCTTCTTCTTCTTCTTCTTCTTCTTCTTCTTCTTCTTCCTCCTCCTCCCCCTCCCCCCCCCTCCTCCTCCTCCTCCTCCTCCTCCTCCTCCTCCTCCTCCTCCTCCTCCTCCTCCTCTTCTTCTTCTTCTTCTTCTTCTTCTTCTTCTTCTTCTTCTTCTTCTTCTTCTTCTTCTTCTTCTTTCTTGGTTTTTCAAGACAGGGTTTCTCTGTATAGCCTTGGCTGTCCTGGAACTTGCTCTGTAGACCAGACTGGCCTCAAACTCAGAAATCCACCTGCCTCGGCCTCCCAAGTGCTGGGATTAAAGGCATGCACCATGACTACCCAGCTATAAAATTCTTATTTAGAATTTAAATAAGTTAGAACATAATTTAAAATTTCTAGTTTAAAAAAAAAAAAACAGATTCAGCCTGGTTGTGGTGGTGCACACCTTTAATCCCAACACTCAGGAGCCAGAGGCAGGCAGATCTCCCAGTTTGAGTCCAGCCTGGTCTATAGAGTATGTTCTAGGACAGCCAGGGCTACACAGAAAAACAGCTGGGCATGGTGGTAGGTACCTGTCATCCCTGCAGGAGGTAGAGACAGGAGGATCATGAGTTTGAGGCTAGCCCTGAACTACATGAAACCTTGTCTCAAACAAACTAAAACAGAAAAGTGAAGGGTCTAGAGGATGGCTCAGACTATGGTTAAGAACATTTGTTGCTTTTCCAAGTTCCATGCCAGGCACCGGCATTGTGGGTTTCCTAACTATAACCTCTGGTAATTAGCGGGGGTGGGGGTGGGGTGGGGGGTGGGGGGTGGGGTGTGTGTGTGTGTGTGTGTGTGTGTGTGTGTGGGTGTCCACTGCCCTCTTGTGGCTACTGAGGGTGCGGCACTCACAAGGCAGACATACATGCATGAATACACAAAAATAAATCATTAAAAAAAGGAAAGAGAAAAAAGTTATGTATGCCTAAGTTTGTCTAAAGATAATAAAAGTTTTCCAATAATTGAATTGTATGTCAGGCTTTTTGTTTGTTCATTTTTTTGAGAATGAGTCTCATGCTGTATCTTGGCTGGCTTGGAACTCACTATGAAGACCAAGAAATTGCAGCAAATCTCCCAATTCAACTTCATGAGACTGAAGGCCACCTTGTGCCACCATGCCTGACTGCATACTAATTTTTATAATTTACATGTGAATTAAATTAAACTAAATCAAATCTAAATTTTAGAGTCTCAGCTGACTCATTTCAAGTGGTTTGCAATTGTGGGTGGTTGGCTAGCATAGAGTTACATCTTACCTGGTGGGAAGGTTGGTTAGTGGAAGATGGTATGTGTGTGTGTGTGTGTGTGTGTGTGTGTGTGTGTGTGAGCTGGTTAGTGAAAGACAGAGGGAAGGAATCCTCTCTCTCTCTGTGTGTGTGTGTGTGTGTGTGTGTGTGTGTGTGTGTGTGTGTGGTGTGTGTTGGGTTGGGAAATCCTGACAGAGTGGGCCCCAGGGCCCCAACTGTGAAAGGAAGAATGTGGAAAGACACACAATCTCACAGGACAGCACAGGTTTGGTCCTCATCAGGGGAGGACTGCTGGCTTTCTCCACATCTTAAGTTTTTGTCTACTAAGGAAATGACAATCCTGAGCCTTGTCTAGAATAAACAGTGGCTGTTCTGAACTGTGAGTTCTGTCCAAGGCCAGCCCAAAGTAAAGAATCAGGGGTAGAGGCTGGATCTAAACAGGCTTGAGTTCTGTGGGCAGAGAGTCCTCTCTCTCTCCACTTCCTGACCTAAGAGGTTAGGTGTGCAATACTCATTCAATAATTCCGGAGTTAGGTCCCCTGGTTCCAGTCCCATCTCTGTCAACTTCCTGACAAGTAAGTGTCCTTGAAGAAGCTAAATTTGAGTGGAGGGCTCAACTAGGAGTGAGGGCTTGCTTACTTAAACTGAAAAATTGTTTCTTTAATGTTGGTTTTCTCATATGGAAAGTAAAAGGAAGGAGGAGGAGGAGGAGGAGGAAGAAGAGGAGGAAGAAGAAGAAGAGGAGGAGGAGGAAGAAGAGGAAGAGGAAGAAGAAGAAGAAGAAGAAGAAGAAGAAGAAAAAGAAGAAGAAGAAGAAGAAGAAAAGGAGGAGGAGGAAGAAGAGGAGGGGGAGGAGGAGGGGGAGGAGAAGGAGGAGGAGGAGGGGGAGGAGGAGGAGGAGGAGGAGGAGGGGGAGAAGAAAGAAGCAGTATTCCCCCAGGTCAGGCCCTTTTTCTATTAGCAATGGGGTGTGTCTGGATCATTACTGAGCTGTCAGAGCAAGTTAATCAGAGTGGCTGGGGTCTCTTTCGGCTCCACCATCTCCCCTGCAGGACATAGAGGTGGTTCAACAGAGGAAGTCATGATGAGGACCTGCCACTCCCCCAGATGTCAGAGCAGGAAGTAAGATGACTCAATCTGAATCAAGATCAGGTGGGCTCACCTTGGTCCTGGGGTTACTCAGAGTGACACCAGGACACACCTGGCAGGAGCAATGGGTGACTTGGGCTCCAGGAAAGTGGGTGGGGCTGGAAAGCACCTAGGACAAGGATACTCCTGTCAGGCAGGACACTGAGAGCCTTAAAATCACCTGGATAGATGGAGCTGTTCTGAGCAGCAGCTCTGACTTCTCTGAGCCAGACACACTGAGGTCTGGGACCCAGGCTTCCTCATTTCCACCCCCTACTCAGTCCTTTGCTAGTCAGGATCCTTTTCTGGGGGACCCAAGGCAGCCTCCTGATCTGCATCAGCCAAATCTGCCAAACCTAGTCACTGTGACTATCTAAACCAGTGGTTCTCAACCTGTGGGTCGCGACCCCTTTAGGGGTCAAAGGACCCTTTCATGGGGGTCACTTAAGACTTCCAGGAAATTCAGATTCCAGGAAACATTACGACTCATAACTAGCAAAAGTATAGTTACGAAGTGGCAATGAAAATAGTTTTATGGTCAAAGGTCACCACAACATGAGCAACTGTATGTGTTGAAGAGTTGTAGGGTTAGGATGGTTGAGAGCCCGTGATCTAAACCTTACTTCCTGTGTGTCACCTCCTCCCTGCTGGGATCACATTTCTATAGGTAGGGACAGACCTCCTTCATTGCTTTCTCTCTTAGGCTCCTCTCAGTTTACGGCATACAGCCAAGGCTTGGTAGATGCTGCGTAGGCTGATGGATGAGTGCCGGCTACTCAGCAGGCTGAGGCGGAGTGATTGCTGGAGTCTAGGGGTTTGAGACTAGCAAGGGACATCTAGCCAGATTCCATCTCAAAAATAAAATAAGGCAAGGCACAGTGGCAGGATTGTGGGTTTGAAGTCAGCTTGGATTGCACTGATCTGATTTAAACAGAGTGGCTGATGGCCTGGTGTACCATCTTGGTGGGCAATGTCTAGGTTTGGTCTCTGGAAACCATGGGGGAAACAGAACCAGCTTCCCAAAACTTGCCCTAAGCCATGGCATGTGTGTGATACTCCCTGCCCACAGCAATAGAAAGCAATAGAATAATGTTTGTTTGTTTGTTTGTTTGTTTTTTTGTTCTAGGAGAGGGAGCACTCTCTAGAAAGACCTTTTTTTTTTTTTTTTTAGATTTATTTATTTTATATGTAAGTACACTGTAGATGTCTTCAGACACTCCAGAAGAGGGAGTCAGATCTCATTACGGATGGTTGTGAGAGCCACCATGTGGTTGCTGGGATTTGAACTCCAGACCTTTGGAAGAGTAGTCGGGTGCTCTTACCCACTGAGCCATCTCACCAGCCCCTAGAATAATGTTATTTAATAAGAAAATTAAGGCTGAGCCGGGCGTGGTGGTGCACGCCTTTAATCCCAGCACTTGGGAGGCAGAGGAGGCGAATTTCTGAGTTGGAGGCCAGCCTGGTCTACAGAGTGAGTTCCAGGACAGCCAGGGCTATACAGAGAAACCCTGTCTCGAAAAACAAAAACAAAAAACAAAAACAACAACAACAAAAAAGAAAGAAAATTAAAATTGGCCTACTGGCTAGATGGCTCAGTGGTTAAGAGCAAGAGGTCCTGAGTTCAAATCCCAGCAACCACATGGTGACTCACAACCATCTGTAATGGGATCCGATGCCCTCTTCTGGTGTGTCTGAAGACAGCGACAGTGTTCTCATACATAAGATAAATAAACAAATCTAAAAAAAATAAAATAAAATTGGACTTGTCTGTTGGTTGGTGACTGTAAGCATAGCATTTGAGAGGTGAAAGCAGAAGGGTCAGGGGTTCAAGGCCGTCCTTAGCTTCATAGTGAGTTCAATACTCACTTGGGACACATGAGACCTTGCTTATAAAGAAGAAAATAATAAAAATAAAGACACATGCATGTGTATGCATATTTGTGTATGCGTGTGCACACACATGGATGCCTGTGTGTGGAGGTCCGACGTGGATACCAGGTGTCTTTTCTAGTAACTTTCCATTATATCTATAGGGACAGTCTCTCCATGAACCCAAAGCTCACCAGCTCCAGCTAGTCTCAGCTAGTTGGCTTGCCCCAGGGGTCTCCTGTGTCTGTCTTCTGAGATCTGGGTGACCACCATACCTGCCCAGATTGTAGTTGGGTTCTGGGGATCCGAACTCTGATCCTGGTGCTTCCAGGGCAAGTGTGTTATCACAGAGTCTTCCTGCCAGCCTCAATGTGATTCTTTTCTTTATTTCTTTTTTTTTTTAATTTTTATTTATTTATTTTATGTATGAGTACACTGTCGCTGTCTTCAGACACACCAGAAGAAGACATTGGATCCCATTACAGATGGTTGTGAGCATGTAGTTGCTGGGATTTGAACTCAGGACCTCTGGAAGATCAGCCAGTGCTCTTAACCACTGAGCCATCCCTCCAGCCCCTCCCTCGATGTGGTTCTCATGCCGGGCTGCAGGCAAGCCCTTGAGCCTTGTCTCTGCTTCTGCAAACTGGGCAGCACGCTGGAGATGAAGATCCAGGAAGTGAGGAAATGGGGGCGGGGCATTCACAGACCCTACGAAGTCCCCACAGATGGGCTTCAGGAACTGCTTCACTACACTCAGATGGGGAGACTGAGGCTCCACAAAGTCATTTTGAGACAACCCCTAAGAGGCCTTTCCAGTTTTGACTCTTCCTTAGTTTGCATTGCCATCAGCTAAGGAGTCCTGAAATCAGCTGGCCTGTCCCTGCCCTAAGGGGTGGCCTTCCCCACTTTCCTGCTGCCGTGGCTTGGTTACTGGGGATGGAGGCTTGGTTATCTCTTGTGCTTGAGGCTGGAGTCAAAGAGCAAGAGGCCTTGTGAATGTTGTGTGCAGCACAGACCAACCCAAAAGGACCTCCCCAGCTCTCTCTGCATCTCCAGCCTGGTGGCGGGAGACTCAGCTCTGAAGTAAGGCTGGGATTGTTCTTGGGTTGACCTCGGGTCAGTCTCTCCCCAGCTGTGCTGAGGAAAAGGGAAAGGCTTTAAATGGCAGCAGACTCTGCACAGGTCCCACCCCCCAGACACTCAAAACCAGAAACAGAGGCTGGGGCAGGAACAGGGGTGGGGTGGAATCCAGAGCCTTACATAGCCTAGACAATTGCTCTACCTCTGAACTACATGGCCAGCTTGTTTACAGACTGTTGGCTCTTTGGGGGGATATTTGTTCAAGTCTCCCTGGGTTTTTTCCTTAGTGGGTTCTCAGGGGCTAAATGAATGATTGGAAGGAAAGAGAGAAAAGAGAAGGTCAGAAGAAGAGACAAGCGAAGGAAGGAAGGAAGGAAGGAAGGAAGGAAGGAAGGAAGGAAGGAAGGAAGGAAGGAAGGAAAGAAGGAAGGAAGGAAGGAAAGAAGGAAGGAAGGAAGGAAGGAAGGAAGGAAGGAAGGAAGGAAGGAAGGAAGGAAAGAAGGTGAAATTTTTTTAAAATTTATTTTCTCAAAACAAAACAAAACAAGACATATTTTATGTATATGAATATACTGTAGCTATCTTGAGACACACCAGAAGAAGGCATCAGATCCCATTACAGATGGTTGTGAGCCACCATGTGGTTGCTGGGATTTGAACTCAGGACCTCTGGAAGAGCAGTCAGTGCTCTTAACCGCTGAGCCATCTCTCTAGCCCTGAGGTGAAGTTTGTTCCCCGGATCTCCCGCTTCTAGCCCACGGTGCTGCACGTCTCTGGGAGCCACTAAACAGACTCTGGTCGCTGAGCTGGTCTGAGCTGGGATACTGGGATGAATCCTGAAACTGTCAGTCACCAGCCACTTCCATTCTCCTCTGTACAGTGGGGTGGTCCTCGAGGCCTCCCTCATGAGCTGAAGGGGGTGCAGGTGTACACGCTTGCATGGATGTACCAAACAGTTGTTAGCTCTGTGCAGTCACTATACTAAACGGTAGAAGACTGGGTACAATCTGGAGCTAGACTTCCTGACATCTGGCAAGCGTCCTACCCTTCCCAGGCCTCAGTTTCCTGCTCTATAAGACAAGGAAAATAAAATCTGTCCCAGGAGCTATAAGAGTTAAATGAGATAATCCATGAGGAGATTTTGAGGGCTAGTAATATCATATCACACACACACACACACACACACACACACACACACACACACACACACAAGCTCATGGGGGGGCTTTGAATATAAATGCAGGACGCATGGTTAAACAATAAACCATGTTTATGATAACAAAACCTGCTCTCAAGATTTCTGTAATGTGGGGTTGGGGATTTAGCTTTGTGGTAGAGCGTGCTTAGCAAGGGCTCCACCCTGGGTTCAATCCTCAGCTCTGGGGGGAAAAAAGAAGAAAGAATTCTGTAATGTGTAATGTCAAAGAATAACATCCACTATTCTAGGTAGGCATGTAGGGAACTACAGCAGGAGGATCACTTAGGTTCAAGACCAGCCTGGGCTATATAGGTTGTTTAGAGGCCAGCCTAGATTATATAGCAAGAATAAATCTGTGATGTTGATGTAGGAACAATTTAGTCCTACTTATCTAATGATAGACTTTTGAGAAATAAAGGCATTTAAGGGACTTCCTAGGGGCCCTGCACAAGCATAGTAGCTGGCTGCTGTAGAAATCCTGCTTGCTTTAGAGAGAAGAAAGCAGCTGGAGACATGGAAGATTTACTCTTCTGCTTAGAAGCTAAGACACAGCGGCAAGGCCACCGGGGTAGCTCTAACTCTGGCTAAGTGTGGGATAGCCCCCCAAGGCTGTAGGCACTAACTTAGCTCCGGAAGGCTGCAGTGCCCTCCCACAAGAGGAACTGCAGCAGAGCAGCAGAGGTGAGGACCATGCTGGGCACAGAAGGGAAGAGCTGGGGACTGGAGGTCAGGAAAGGTGACCTCTGCCCCCAGGGGCTTGGTGCCAGGCCAGCCCCCATTAAGGACAAAGTGAACCAGTAGGGCGCTGGGGTTAGATAGCCAGCACACCATCCTGGCTCCAACTTGACAAATGGGTCTGTTCAGGATTTAAGGATGCCCTGCTGAGAAAGTTCCAGAGGTCCCTCTGTCCCTGAGCCAGCTGAGTCAGGCATTTGCAGCACATACTGTAGAGCAATCCTGAGCAACCCTGCTGGTGCACTGTCAACTTCTCTGAACTGCAGTCTGCAAAGTGGGCGTGTCCGGGTTTTCTTTTTTTCTCTCCTCTCCTCTCCTCTCCTCTCCTCTCCTCTCCTCTCCTCTCCTCTCCTCTCCTCTCCTCTCCTCTCCTCTCCTCTCCTCTCCTCTCCTCTCCTCTCCTCTCCTCTCCACTTCTCTTCTTTTTTCCTTTTTCCTTTACTGGAGAAAGGAATGACTATTTGGCAAAAAGGTTGATCAGAACCTAGCACTGAGCCGGGCAGTGGTGGCGCACGCCTTTAATCCCAGCACTTGAGAGGCAAAGGCAGATGGATTTCTGAGTTCAAGGCCAGCCTGGTCTACAGAGTGAGTTCCAGGACAGCCAGGGCTACACAAAGAAACCCTGTTTCAAAACAAAAACAAAAACAAAAACAAACAAACAACCCCCCCTCCCCCAGCACTGAACCTTCCAGCCTGTGGCATGCTGAGGCCTCCTTGTTTACTAAGGAGAACCGGCCCCAGGAAGTGAGGCCCAAAGACCTCTGGGTGGAAGTTTCTTTGGTTTGGTTGAGGTCCAGGAAAGCATCCTTCCTGACTTTTGACCAGCACAGGCCACACCAAGAAGCCTGTGCGTGTTGGTGTTGGTGATGATGCTAATGATTGAGACAGGGCTTCTCTGTGTAGCCTTGGCTGTCCTGGAACTCGCTCTGTAGAGCAGTTTGGCTCCAAACTCAAACTCAGAGATCTACCTGCCTCTGTCTGCTGAGTATTGGAGTTAAGGGTGTGTGTCACCACTGCCCAGCAAAACAGGGTCTTATGTAGTCCAGGCTGACCACAAACTCTTTGTAGCCAAGGATGCCCTTGAGTTTCTGTTCTTTTCTTCATCTCTTGAGTGCTAGGGTTCGAATTTGGGCATTGGATTTGAATTCATAAATGTTAGACAAGCACACTCTACCAATGGAACTACCAAGTTGTTAATTACCTAACTAATTAATCGTGCTGGGGATGGGATCCAGGGTCACGAATGTGCTAGACAAGCATTCCACCAACAAGCTATACCCCTGGCCCTCGGAGTTAATCTTCATAATCCTTACTTCCCCCCTCCGTTTTGTGAGACAGCCTTCCTATGTGTTCCTAACTGTCCAGGAACTTGCTATGTAGGTGTGGACAGACTTGAACTTGTGGCAATCCTTCCCTTCTTGTGCCTCCCAAGTGCTGGGATTATAGACATGAGCCACTCATGTCCCACAAAAAAAATCAGCCTTAGTTACAGCTAAGGCAAGTGAAGTTCACAGAAAGGTCCTGTTCAATATCAAGTCCAGGGCTCACCCCAAGCAGCCTCTCCCACAGAGCACACGTATGGGCTGAAGGACAGCTTCAACTGTGCCCAGAAGCCTGGTGTCCCCTTTTTGATCTTTCACAAGGCTGAGCTACCAGTTCCTGTCGGTTAACCCCCCAGAGAGAGTCTGACGCAGTTTGACTAAAGGAAACCACCAGTCTTGGCACGAACTGCCCTTCCTGGCAGGCCGACTGAGGTCAGGGTGGGTGGAGCTGGGAATGGCATTTCTTATTCCTTTCCCCAGATACCCATGGACTACTGCCTGGGTATTGGGCTCACCTTGAGCCTCAGTGTCTTCGTCTGTACAATGGGGTGAAGGTTCCACTCCTCTATTGCTGGGTCCAGTTGAGAGAGTTAAAAAAACAAAAATTCTTTGAGCCAGGCAGTGGTGGTACATGCCTTTAATCTCCAGCATTCAGGAGGCAGAGGCAGGCGGATCTCTATGAGTTCAAGGTCAGCCTGGTCTATACAGAGAGTTCAGGGATACACAAGGGAAACCCTGTCTCAAAAAAACGAAACCAACCAACCAACCAACTCTCTCTCTCTCTCTCTCTCTCTCTCTCTCTCTCTCTCTCCCCCTCTCCCACACGCACACGCACACAAAACAAACAAAATAACATTCTTAGGCCAGGCGTGGTGGCACACACCTTTAATCCCAGCACTCGGGAGGCAGAGGCAGGCAGATTTCTGAGTTCGAGGCCAGCCTGGTCTAAAAAGTGAGTTCCAGGACAGCCAGGGCCATACAGAGAAACCCTGTCTTGAAAAACAAAACAAAACGTTCTTAGGATGTTTATTCTGAGGATTAAAATAAAGTAAGAGGTGTTGACTCCTCCTTCGCCCCTGAGAAACAGAGACAATAGGTCACTGTATGAAGTCATGAAACGACAAGGGGATAAGGATTCGAACCAGTCACCCAGGGTGGTAAAACCCTTATCATCAGCCCGGCATGCCTTTAATCCCATCACTTGGGAGGCAGAGGTAGGCTGATTTCTGAGTTCGAGGCCAGCCTGGTCTACAAAGTGAGTTCCAGGACAGCCAGGGCTACACAGAGAAACCCTGTCTCGAAAAATCAGAAGAAGAAGGAGGAGGAGGAGGAGGAGGAGGAGGAGGAGGAGGAGGAGGAGGAGGAGGAGGAGGAGGGGAGGAGAAGAAGGAGAAGGAGGAGGAGGAGGAGGAGGAGGAGGAGGAGGAGGAGGAGGAGGAGGAGAAGGAGAAGGAGAAGGAGAAGGAGAAGGAGAAGGAGAAGGAGAAGGAGAAGAAGAAGAAGAAGAAGAAGAAGAAGAAGAAGAAGAAGAAGAAGAAGAAGAAGAAGAAGAAGAAGAAGAAGAAGAAGAAGAAAGGCCCTTATCACCTTCCTTTACACTCCCTCCTCATCTGGCCTCGGACTCTCCAACCTTGCAACCACGGCCTCAGTATCCATCTGGATTGTCTAGAAGAAATCCACCCTCCTACCCACTCCCTGCACCCCGCTCAGCGTGGGAAGAGATGTCGCCCCCCCCAAGCTTCCCCCCACCCCTGCCCTCCCAGCTCCAGGGCCCTACTGACATCCACATATTACAGCTGGCTTGAGGGTGCAGACCCGCACCCAGCTTGGTCTCACGCACTGTTTTTGATTGGTTCCTTCTGGTGGCATAGACAAGGTGTCAACTTTAGTAGCCAATGAGAAAACGCTCAGGGAGATGTGGTTGCTACAGCAACAGAGAGCAAAATCCGGTTTCTTTCACTGGGCACAGAGCCTGCTCTTTCCAGGACCTGCCACACAGTGGTCATATGCTCTACAGTAGAAAGAATCGGGAGACCGAAGTTGGGGGATTCCTAAGACCCAAACCCTTGACAAACGCTGAGTGTGAATGAGCCTCCACGCCAAAACTGATGAGAGCAGGCTGTCTGGAGGAGGTACTCAGATTTCTAGGTCTTTCTCTTGGATCGGCTGAGGAAGATGTTGTACTCCTGGCCCCCAGGACCTGCCTGAATGGCACCTTCTGAAAATAGGATAGGTAAAGATGCTTGCCGCCAAATCTGACAAACACTCATTTCTGGAAGACCAGAGTCCTCCTACACGTTGTCCTCAGGCCTCCACGAGCAGCTTGGCAGCGGCCAGCTTCCCCTAATATATACACAACTGAATTGTTTCTCTTCCTTCCTTCCTTCCTTCCTTCCTTCCTTCCTTCCTTTCTTTCTTTCTTTCTTTCTTTCTTTCTCTTTCTTTCTCTCTCTCTCTTCCTTCTTCCTTCCTTTCTTTCTTCCTTCCTTTCCCCCTTCCTTCCTTCCTTCCTTCCTTCCTTCCTTCCTTTCTCTCTCTCTCTTTCTCTTTTTAAAGAATAAATCAGAGAAGAGCTGGAGAAATGGCTTCACAGTTAAGAACCTTTGTTCTATTTTTTTAAAGATTTATTTATTTATTTTATGTATAATGACTACACTATTGCATTCTTCAGACACACCAGAAGAGGGCATCAGATCCCACTACAGATGGTTGTGAGCCACCGTGTGGTTGCTGGAAACTGAACTCAGGACCTCTGGAAGTGCAGCCAGTGCTCTTAACCACTGAGCCATCTCTCCAGCCCCAAGAATTTTTGTTCTTACTGGAGGTGGTGGCACACTTAATCCTAGTACCTGGGAGGCATAGGTAGGTGGATCTCTGTGAGTTCAAAGTGATCTACATAGTGAGCTTGAAGACAGCCAGAACTACATAGAAAGAAAAACAAAGAAACAAACAAACCCAAACCCAAAAGACCCTACAACAAAACAATAACAACAACAAAACAAAAAACCCACTTGTTTCGAGAGACCCTGGTTTGGCGCCTGGCATCCACATGGGTAATTCAGCCACTTGCAACTCTAGTTCCAGGGTATCCAACTCTCTCTTTCGAGTTGGCATGCATGCGATGCACATAAATATGTACAGGCAAAACACTTTCATGCATAAAAATAAGTAAAATAAAAATATATTTAAGGGCTGGTGAGATGGCTCAGTGGGTAAGAGCACCCAACTGCTCTTCTGAAGGTCAGGAGTTCAAATCCCAGCAACCACATGGTGGATCACAACCATAACCATCCGTAATGAGATCTGACTCTCTCTTCTGGAGTGTCTGAGGACAGCTACAGTGTACTTACATATAATAAATAAATAAATCTTTAAAAAAAAGAGAAAAATTTAAAAATATATATATTTAAAACGGACAAAGAAACTTGGTGTGGAGCAATGGAGTGGACAGAGCCACACAGGCCAACACAAGCGGCCATCTTGCTGAACCAGCCACTTGCCAGGCAGATCAGAAATTGCCAGCCAAAACCACCCAGGGCAGGGTGGGGACAGATGCACACCAAGGCTGAACTGTGCCTCTTACACTGCTCTAAGTCCGGCCAGGAAGAGAGGACCAGGGGTCAGTAGGGCCATGGCCTTGGGCATCTTGCCCTGGCTTTACGTTCAGTCATGTCCGGTGCTAGGCAGTCATTAACCTCATCCTCTTCCCAGGACAAAGGAAGGTGACCAGGTTCATTAGCCTCAGCTCATAGATAAGGAACGTTGATTGGGGAAGACGCTCACCCTCAGGCCCAAGGCCTGGCATTTGGCTTGGCGGGGCTGTGGATGCCTGTAACTCCTTGACGTAGAGTCTTGTCAAGGGAAGCTCTATGCCTGCCCATGCTGAGGAGGCTGGGACTATGGAGCTCCATGGTCAGGGAGGTCGAGAGCCCTGTCTCTGCTGGTCTGGGGCCCCAGGAGTTCTTCCTCATCTGCTATTCCTGTAGAAGTCTGGTTCTCCCTCCCAGACCCATGCTCTCAGAAATAAGACTCAGGCTCAAAAATATATTTACAAATACCTTGGCCCTATAGCTAGGCTCTACTCTGACTAGATCATAACTAAAATAACCCAATTATTGTAACTTACATTCTGCCATGTGGCTGGCCACCATGTGTCCCCCTCCTCACATCTTCTCCAAGCCTGGCTTTATCTCAGAATTCTTTTCCTCCTGGATGTCCCTCCTTCTATTTTCTGCTTAAGCAATAGGTCATAGGCTTTTTAATTGACAGATGATGTATCCATACAATAGAGAAGATAGTCTCTCTACATGTTCCAGTGGAGAGGACTCCTGGGCAGATGTAGCCATTTCCCCCAAGCCCTCTCTGTGTTCTGGACTACCTCTGTAAAAGCAGGGAGGGAGCTGCTTTTAAAGGTGGTGCACGCCTTTAACCCCGGGAGGCAGAGGCAGGTGGGTCTCTGTGAGTTTGAGGCCAGCTTGGTCTACAGAGTGTGTTCTTGGAGACCATGGCTTCTTTTGTTCCCACTGTGACTCTGCCTCCTTCCTGTCTAGGGCCTAGCACAGGGCCTTCAGGGACCTTTCTCTCTACAGAGCATCTTTGTGTATGTGTATCCCCAGACTGTGATGAGCAGAGGCAATCTGCTTAAGAGGTTGTGAGTTTCTGTCCTTGGCCGACAGACTCCCCGAGTGACACAGTAGGTGGATCCAAGGCAGGGGTAGAGTTGTCTGCTTGCCTTTTACATGGGAGAGGAGGCTTCAGGCCTCCCAGGCCATGAATGGGGATAGGACGCTTGGCCCTGCTTCGCTGGAGCTTGCAACCAACCGCCAAGTTCTGGATAGTGGTGGTGGTGGTAGACAGATTGTTCTAGAAACCAGAGAGGATCCCATTTGTAGACTGGATGCCTTCTCTTCAGTTTTCTATGCTGCTCTAATGCTCCCCTCAGGCTGAGACTTGTTCTCTCTTTTTTTTAAAGATTTATTATACATTTATTCATTTATTATATGTAAGTACACTGTAGGTGTCTCCAGACACCCAGAAGAGGGCATCAGATCTCATTACAGATGGTTGTGAGCCACCACGTGGTTCCCGGGATTTGAACTCAGGACCTTCAGAAGAGCAGTCAGTGCTCTTAACCACTGAGCCATCTCTCCAGCCCGAGACTTGATCTCTTATTGTTAGTGAGCATTCTCTTTAGTAAATGCATGCAAATGAATTATCCTTTCTTTCTTTTTAAAAAAAAATATATTTTATTTATGTGATGTCTCTGTCTTCAAACACACCAGAAGAGGGCATTGGATCCTATTATAGATGGTTGTGAGCCACTATATGGTTGCTGGGAACTGAACTCAGGGCCTCTGGAAGAGCAGTCAGTGAGTGCTCTTAACCTCTGAGCCATCTCTCCAGCCTGTAAATGAATTATTATTATTATTATTATTATTATTATTATTATTATTATTATTATTATTTTGGTTTTTCGAGACAGAGTTTCTCTGTGTAGCCCTGGCTGTCCTGGAACTCACTCTGTAGACCAGGCTGGGCTCAAACTCAGAAATCTGCCTGCCTCTGCCTCCCAAGTGCTGGGATTAAAGGTGTGCGCCACCACGCCCGGCTATGAATTATTCTTAATACAAACGCAAACAATGACTTAGTCTGGCGGCTGTATTTCTTTGCCTTACACTATTCCCCAGTAGTCACACAGAAAAACTAAATTTATCTAAAACTGCACCTCAATGGCTGAGCAGTTGAGTGATCTACCTTGACTGCCTATGCTATCGGGGCTAACATCCCATGACACTTGCATATTATTTTTGATCTGGCTCTTGGGGCTTCAGGTGTGCTTCCATAATCTTTCTCTGGACCCCTTCTCCATGGTTTCAAATCCTCCAGCCTTCTCGCTGATCTGAATCTCCCACTCTCCCCCATTCTCTTTCCCCTGGCTGATGTCCTGCCTTATTCTCTATTCTGCCCAGCCATTGGGTGATCAGCATTTATTGACAAGAGAATAAATGGTAAGAATTGTTTACAAAAACTTGAGACAGGAGATTCTTGGTATAAGCATTACAGGTCTGTGTCCATACTAAAACAGGATGGAGGGTGGGGGGGTCAGGAGGCAGAGAGATGAGCATTTGAATAACCCAAGGGTAAACTTTACACAGTGTACAAAAACAATGTGCCTACACACACCTCCTGATTCCTGCCCTACCCGGGCTGCCTACAGCATTACTTACTCTGTGACTGATCCATTTCAACTTGCTCTTACCTAGTTTGGGCTGGTCTCAAACGAGCTACATAGCCAAGGATGACTTTGAGCTCCTGATCTTCCTGCCTGCATCCCCCGAGTGCTAGCATCCCAAGCCTCATTTAGTTTATACAGTGTAGCAAGGGCATTGAGTCTAGGGCTTTGCCTGCTGTGTTTTCTTAAAATCGATGCTAAGTTTTGTTGTAAGTTAACTAATTATAAGCAAAGATACATGCATACATATACATACATACATACATACATACATACATACATACATACATACATATGTTTGGTTGTCTTTTTTGAGACATGGTTTCTCTGTGTAGCCCTTGGCTATCCTTGAACTCACTCCATAGACCAGACTGGCCTGGAACCCACAGATAGCCACTTAGCTCTGCCTCTTGAGTGCTGGGGTTAAAGACATAAGTCACCACTGCCCAGCAAGCAGTGATGTTTTTGAAATCTGGAACTGATGCTTGGTTTTATTTTATTTTATTTTATTTTCTGAATGCATAAATTTTAACAAGAGTGGAGAGATGGCTTAGAGGTTAAGAACACACTGGCTGCTCTTCCAGAGGACCTGGATTTGACTCCCAGCACCCACATGGCAGCTCATAACCATGTATAAGAATTCAGTGCCGGGCTGGTGAGATGGCTCAGCGGTGAAGAGCACCAACTGCTCTTCCAAAGGTCCTGAGTTCAAATCCCAGCAACCACATGGTGGCTCACAACCATCCGTAACGAAATCTGATGCCCTCTTCTGGAGTGTCTGAAGATAGCTACAATGTACTTACATATAATAAATAAATAAATATTAAAAAAATAATAATAATTCAGTGCCTTCTCTGGCCTCTACAGGCATCAGGCAGGCACATGGCACACAGACATACATGCCAGCAGAACACACTTACATATAAAGTTTTAAAATTTATTTTTAGTGTGACACACACACACACACTGCACAGCATGCATGTGGAGGTCAGAGGGCAACCTTTGGCAGCTGTTTCTTTCCTTCTACTATGTAAGCCCTCAGGATGACGTAGGTCAATAGGTTGAGTGGCATCCACATTCACCCACCTAAGCCATTTTACCAGCCCTGCTCTCCTACTGGGAGAACAGTACCTTACTATTATTTCAGCGGGGCGTGGTGGTACACGCCTTTAATCCCTGTCCTCCAGAGGCAGAGGGAGGCAGCTCTCTGAGTTTGAAGCTAGTCCAATCTACAGAGCTAGTTGTAGGACAACCAGGGCTACACAGAGAAACCTTGTTTTGAAGAAAGCAAAAAATCGATAAAATAAAGTGATTTCGTGTACTGCTACATTGGGAATGGTCACAAGCAATGGCAGCGCCAGATCTGGTTAACATTTATTAATAATGACAGGAGGGCTGTCGAGATGGCTTAGTAGTTAAGAGCCCTGGCTGCTCTTGCAGACTTTGGTTCCCAGCACCCACAGAGCAGCTCCCAACATCTGGAACCCCAGTTCCAGGGGTTAGATTCCTCCTCTGACCTCTGTGAGCTCCTGCACACGTGTGATGCACATTCACACACTCAGACTCACACACTTACACATGAAATTAAATAAATATTTAAGAAAGAATGATCAGGGAGGGGCGGCTGGGGTGTTGCTCAGTGGCGAGATGGCTTAGTAGTTAAGCGCACTGGCAGATCTTGTAGAGGATCTAAGTTTGGTTCCCAGCACCCACATGGCAGCTTACAACCATCTGTAACCCCAGTTCCAGATGTGCAGAGCCCTGGTACATCCCCAGCACTGCAAAGCGGTAATAACAAGAACCTTCCTTTCCACGGTAGCATGCTTTACACATAGGATCCTGTTCGTGCCCTTCTGAGGACATCTCTGGCCACATTGTACAGATTGAGAACTGAGGCTAAAGGGTGATTGTGACTTATACATAGTGAGGACTTTGACCAAGTCCCTGGTAGTTCCTGACCCACATAAAGGGAAGAAGGAAAATAGCCTCCAACCAGACCCACAAGGAGTTTGGATTAGACAGGAGGAAGGACTTCCTGGAAAGAAATGTTTAGCCATCAGAAAGAGCGTCCACGGAAGGGTGTGGAGTACCTGCCTTCGGAAGTCCTCAAAACAAGATATAGGCTTGCCCAGCTGGGCTCATCCCAGTGCTGCCTGAAGGCAGGGGAATGGACTAAATGACCTCTGAGGCCCCTTCAGCTCCAATGATTAGTGTACCCTGCTATCAAGGTAGTCACCCTTGACACTTCCCCCAAAGCAGCTATTAAGCAAGGGAGGCCTGTGGAGACTCTAACTTCAGGGGATTAAGAAAACCTTGTCTTGGCCGCCAGCCACAGGAGGGGGTGGCTAAAAACAGCCTCCTGTCCAGAAGGCTTGAGTCTGAGTGGTTCCTCTTCTGCTCTCTCCTTTGCTCAGTCAACCCTCCCACACTCCCGGCAGGGGGTCCAGGACCTGGCTCCTGAGGCCCCACCTCACTTAGGGCCGCTCTGCCTGTGGGACTGTGGTACCTGAACCTCTTACATATTCTCCAGGGGAGGTCTCATAATTGCTAACTCAGGAAGGTAGACAGGCTGACTTTAGTTGTCTCTCTGGGCCAAAAAGTTTTTTTTTTTTTTGAAGGCAATGTGATTATTTAATTTTAAAAAAAATTTAAAAAAAATTTAAAAGATCTATCTATCTATCTATCTATCTATCTATCTATCTATCTATCTATCTATCTATCGTATGAGAGTATGCTGTAGCTGTTAGACACACCAAAAGAGGGCATCGGACCCCATTACAGATGGTTGTGAGCCACTATGTGGTTCCTGGAAATTGAACTCAGGACCCCTGGAAGGGCAGTCAGTGCTCTTAACCTCTGAGCCATCTCTCCAGCCCCAAAATTTTGTTTTTGATTACACAAAAATATACTAAAAAAAAAAAAAAAAAAAAGTCAAAGCACGGTGTGATGGTAATCCCAGCATTCAAGAGGAGAGGCAGGAGGACTGCTGTGAGTTAAAGACCACCCTGAGCTACAGAGTGATACACCCCACTGCCTGCCCACCCCCTCCCGTCTCAAAAAAAAATGGACAAAAATATAAAACTAAGCCATAAAAGTGGTTCTTTTGAGTTGGGACTGTGACTCAGCAGTAGAGACTTGCCAAAGCCAAGAAAGGCAGTTTCCCCTACAATAGTAAATAGTAAAGCATGATGCTGTAGGCCCAGCCCCTGGAGGGATGAGGCAGGAGGATTTGGAGTTTGCCTCCAGCCTAAACTATAAGACAAGATCATGCTTTAAAAAGCAGCCAACTGGGAAGTGGTGGTGCACACCTTTAATCCCAGCACTCGGGAGGCAGAGGCAAGCAGATCTCTGTGAGCTTCAGGCCAGCCTGGTCTACAGAGTGAGTTCCAGGACGGCCAGGGATACACAGTGAAACCCTGTCTCAAAAGCAAACAAACCAGCAAACGGAAAACAACCCCCACAAACAGACGGACTACTGGGGTGACCCACTTGGCTGGTGGATGAAGGGGTATTAGGTGCTTAAGGGGTACAGCTAGATGCTGAATCAGGGACCAGCATGGCATACTAGAAACCTTGTGTCTCAAAACCAACTCCAAGTCCCTCAAACAAATAAACAGCCCCTAAAACAAACAAACAAACAAACAAACAAACAAACATCACAGGGGTGGCAAGTACTGGGCAGGTGGGGAGTGTGGGCCTATTGAAGTACAAAGGCAGACAGTGGCTCTTTTGAGGTACAGGAGGAACAGGGCCTGGCCCATGACAGAATCTCACAGAGAGCGGCAAGGGTCTCTTCACCACACTGCCTGCAATCAGTCTGTTAGGTAAGGACTGTGACATTCATTACAGTCTCCCGTGGAAGCTTCAGAACACGGCTTGCTTTCTGAGTCTCCAGGTACCAACCAAGGATTTTGGGTTTTGTTCCCTTGTGCTGTTGTGATGTAATGAGGGCTTCAGGCACACAGGGCAGGCAGAAGTACTGCTGTATTACCCCTGGCTCACCAAATGGGAACTTCAGATGGTACCAGACTTCAATCAGGCAGCCACAGGCCTCTCCTTGAGGGGGGAGGGGGTAGACACTGGGTTCAAGAGGACCCCAATTAACTGGGTGTCTTAGTCAGGTTTTCCATTGCTGTGAACAGACACCACGACCAAGGCAACTCTTATAAAGGACAACATTTAATTGGGGTTGGTTGCAGGTTCAGAGGTTCAGTCCATTATCATTAAGAGAGGAGCATGGCAGCATCCAGGCAGGCATGGTGCAGGAGAAGCTGAGCGTTCTACATCTTGATCTGAAGGCAAACAAGAGAAGACTGGCTTCCAGGCAGCTAGGATGAGGGTCTCAAAGCCCACCCCCATAGTGAAACACTTCCTCTAACAAGGCCACACCTCCTAATAGTGCCACTCCTTGGGCCAAGCATATTCAAACCACCATAATGGGACAGGGTGGCTTGTCTGCTCCCATGTGTTAATGTCTCTTTCCAAACCAGGCCAGACCACTCTTGTTGATATAACACCACGTTTAAGTGGCTTCTATTGGTCCTTGTCACATGCTAATCGATGTGCACCCAGAACAGGAAGATATTTTATTTATTGTAATGGTGCACGCGTGCGTGCGTGCGTACATGTGTGTATGTGTGCGTGCGTGTGTGTATGTGTGCGTGCGTGTGTGTATGTGTGCGTGCGTGTGTGTGTCTGCATTCCTGCAAGGGGCTGCCAGAGGTCAACCTTGAGGGTCATTTTCAAGGGTCCCTCACTTGGCTTAGAAACTCCCTGAGTCACCCAGGCTTAAGCATCAGCGTGCCTCTGCTTCTGCAGTGCTGGGATTACCGAAGCATGCCACCATGCCCAGCATTTCCCATGAACCCCATGGGAACTCTGGTCCCCAGGCTTGCATGGCCAGCACCTTACGAACAGAGCCATCTCCCCAGCACTGAGCTGGAAGTCCTATGTAAACACTCCCTGGGGCTCTTCCTGGGGTCTCTCTCCTCACTACGTCCCATCCAGTGCCCTGCAGGAGCTCACTAGACAGTAACAGTGAGCTTTGGGGGATCTTTCTGAAGACTTCTTAGGACGACCTGGAGGGCTTCCAGGTGGAGGTGAGAAACAAGGCAGGCTCAGAGATGGAGCAGAGTTAAATTAATGGAAGGGAAGCTACTGGAGGAGTTTCTGGGAGGCAATAATGAGGTGAAGTAGAACCCCAGAACTCTCTCGGGATTCAGATGTCCTTTCAGGCCACGCCTGTGCCAGATGGCAGGCTCGGGTTAGCAATCACGAGCCTTGCTGGGCTTGGAGCTTCAGCTTCTTCCAAGAGACTGACTTTTGAGGAATCCTCCGGCTTGGGAGGCATGACGTATTTGCCGTGGTTCCAGCTGCTAATGAAACCTATGTCTAACAGCCCAGGAAGAACACCGTCTTCCTGACACAGTGTCCTCACCCCTGTTTTCATGTTTACGGGCATCAGGTGCTTGGCACAGGCTGCCACGCCCAGCTGAGAAAACAACCTGCCAGAACTTCCAGTCCCTCTGCCACTCCTGGCTAGCCTGCCACCCTGCGCCACGCCCCTACTGGCCAGAGCACCGCCCGCTCGCTCGCTTTTCTTTTGTCCCCTGCTTGGTCTATTTGCTTGCTTAGACTGTTGTTTATCAACAGGGAGCAGAACATTGGGCTGGCAGCAGAAATGCACGTGGCAATGGTGGCACCGCCCCACACCCCGCCATCAACACATTCCTACGAGCTGTTTGCCGCTGTCTAAGCTGGGTGCGCACACATTTGCATCAGCTCCTGCCAACACAGCTGGGCCTCCAGCTCGTGCACGCAAAAGCCCCCTGGTTTTGCCAAACGTATTCCCGAGTTCACGGGTACAAGAACATCACATGCTCCTCCCTCTGAACTGGGCGGGCCAACCAACCGTTGCTTGCTGCTGCGAGATCTCGGGCAGTGAATTTAACCTCTCTGGGCACCAGATGCTTCGTTGTAAATAGGAATAATAATTACTTCCAGAAGGTGAACATATGTGGCTTTCATGAGGGCGTTATGACCTCTGTGAGGGCTTTCCTATAGGCTTCGAGGCTTAGGAGGGAACAGCCACCCACCCGGGCTGTTGGGACTGGAGTTTCCACTCTAGAATCTGGTCCTGGGCTTTCTGTGTCGCCCTCCCGCTGTTAGATAGCCTTGTGAACAGACAGTACCAGCTGAGAGCTTTGAGTCAGGCCCATCACCTGTCCACAACCCTTCTTAGGAAGAACGGGTATAAAGACTGTGTGGACTACTGTGATATGAACCAGAAGCTTGGGAATTCTGTCCGCAGCCGCAGGGGCTTGTGGGGGGAAAGCAGAGGCACAGTTTGAGCATTGGCCACTTCCTGTCCCCCTTCTCTTGGCCTCTGTGAGCCCAAGTCTATGCTTTCATTCTATCTGCTGGAGACCTGATTTTTGAATTGGGGGCTACCCCACTCATCATTGCCACATCTGGGGGCCTCACTCAAGCTGTCCTACCTGCCACGGGGACCATCTCCTGCTCCTGACTTCTCCTCTGTCTGTCTCAGCCCTCAGGCCCCTTCCTGGCAGTAGCCACTTTGTTGCTGTTGTAGAAATTATGTTGCCTGCTTGCTTTGTTGTTATTGTTTTTATTAATTAGAGTCTCAGAAACTGCACGCCTTAAATCCCAGCACTCAGGAGACAGAGGCAGGTAGATCTCTGTGAGTTCGAAGCCAGCCTGGTCTACAGAGAGCAAGTTCCAAAGACAGCCAGGGCTGCACAAAGAAACTCTGACCTGAAAAAAAAAAAAAAAACCGACAAAAAGCCAGCGTCTCTTGTATCCCAGACAGGCTAGAACTCACTAAGGAACCAAGGATGCCCTTGAACGTCTGATCCTCCCACTTGTACTGCCTGAGTGTCCTGACAGGGTGTGTACCACCACACCCAGATTATGAGGTGCCAAAGATCGAACACAGGGCTCCTTTCTAGATGTGTACCACGAACCACACTCCTAACCCGGCTAGCAACTTTCTTGTTTTGTTTTGCTTTTTTTTTAAAACCGTGGCTCCACTCTTGCAGGAGGGAGGGGAACCGAATGTGCAGAGAGGCCTGAGAAATGCCTGGAAAGCCGGGGCAGAGCACGCTGGACAGCTGTTGCTGCAGAGGCAAAGCTGGAGACTGGCACTGACTCAGGCTTTTCTAGCAAACAGGATGTCGGCTCCCCCAGACTGTAGTGACGTACACTGATTCCTGCACACGGGATGGGATGATGGGAAGCTGGTGGTGGTGGGCAGATCCCGACCTGACCCCTGCTGAGGCCATGCTTCCTTTTTTCTACATGGAGGGATTCCCTCAGAGAGCCCTGTTGGCCTAGCAGAACTGTGGCAGATTGTCCCTCCTTACTCTCCAGAAACCCAGCAGGAGTACAAACAGGGAGACTCACATGTCAAGATTCCGCTGGACTCAGTGGCCCAGGCCTGCCATCACAGTTTAGGAGACTGTGGCTAGAGAATCCCAAGTTCAAGGCCAGCCTGAGCAACTTATTAAACTTCTAAAAATTAAAAGGAAAAGGAAGGGCCGTGAGGTGGCTCAGCTGGCGACGGAGCCTGCAGGCACCACAGCTTCAGGTCCTCGGATTCCACAGCCTAAGTAGTGTATTTAGTAGTTTTTTTCCTTGGGATTATTTTTCTACTTTTTTTTTTTTTTTTTTGAAACAGGGTTTCTCTATGTAGTCCTGGCTGTCCTGGTTATGAGCAATGATATGTATGCTTATGTGTATGCTTGCGTGTATGTGTGTGTGAATATATATGTGTGTGTGTGTGTGTGTACATGTGTATGATGTATGAATATGTGTATATATGCATATACATATATGATATTTATGTATATGATGTGTATTTGTATATGTTTATGTTATTTGCTTTTTCAAGACAGGGTTTCTCTGTGTAGCCCTGGCTGTCCTGGAACTCACTCTGTAGGCCAGGCTGGCCTTGAATTCACAAAGATCCCCCTGCCTCTGCCTCCCAAGTGCTGGGATTACTAGTGTGCACCACCACTGCCTGGCTTCCTTGGGATTTCTTTTGTCAGAGTTGTTGGGAATTATGTTGAATCTGGTGCCTCAAACAACAGACATAGGCTGGGCACGTGTCTTGGCTGTTAGAGTGCTTGCTTAAAACACGTGAAATCCCTGCTCAAGCTCCAACACTGCATAGCCTGCCTAGCGGTGCACACCTGTGATCCCAGTCTTTGAGAAGTAGATGGAGGAGGAAGTTCTGGGTTATCTTTGGGTACACTAGAGGTTTGTAGTTAGCCTGGGCTACTTAAGTCTCTGAATGAAACAAAGGAAAAACAAGACCCAGCAACATGCTAACAAGGACTGGCTCCGTCCAAGGTTGTGAGAGAGTCTCTGTCTTTAGCCTTGATCTGAGAGTTTGCTGGCAACCTGTCTCATGACTTGGCATCATAGAAGCGTCACCGAAAAGTCTGTCTATCTCTTCACATGGTATGTCCCCTGAGTCCCTCTTGCACACATACTTACATGTGAATGTCCATTTGACTCATAATGACCTCAGTCTGAACTGTGGCTTCCCTGACGGCAAAGGCTGAAATGCAGTTTGTGGCTTTCAGGGATTTTTCTCACAGTAATGTGTCATGACCTGCTTGCTCTCTGCCTCCCTTCTGTGCCAGGGATGGAACTCAGAGCCTTGCCAGTTCCAAGCAAATGCTCAAAAGCTAGCTATGGCCTCAGTCCTTGTTTTGTTTTTTTGTTTTTTGTTTTTGGTTTTTTGAGACAGGGTTTCTCTGTGTAGCCCTGGCTGTCCTGGAACTCATATTGTAGACCAGGCTGGCCTCGAACTCAGAAATCTGCCTGCCTCTGCCTCCCGAATGCTGGGATTAAAGGCGTGTGCCACCACGCCCGGCCTTGCTTTGTTTTTTTGTTTGTTTGTTTTGTTTTGTTTTTAATTTATTATTAATGTAAGTACACTGTACCTGTCTTCAGACACTCCAGAAGAGGGTGTCAGATCTTGTTATGGATGGTTGCTAGCCACCATATGGTTGCTGGGATTTGAACTCAGGACCTTCAGAAAAGCAACTGGTGCTCTTAACTGCTGAGCCATCTCACCAGCCCCTTGCTTTGTTTTTTGAGGCAGCATTTTACTATGAAGCCCAGGCTGGCCTTAGAGATGGGATCTTACTATGTAGGCCAGGCTGGCCTTGAACTCATCACCCTTGTCACAGCCTCCCAAGTGCTGGGAGCAGAAGTGTGTACCTCCACGAGGTGTCCTACAAATCAGGCTGCTTTATTTATTATTTATTTATTTTTATTTTTTATTTTTTTCCTTTTTCGACACAGGGTTTCTCTGTGTAGCCCTGGTTCTCCTGGAACTCACTCTGTAGACCAGGCTGGCCTCAAACTCAGAGATGCCCCTGCCTCTGGCTCCCCCCAACCCCCCTCCCCCCAGTGCTGGGATTAAAGACATGCAATAGCACTGGCACTGCCTGGCTATCTGTCTGTCTGTCTATCTATCTATCTATCTATCTATCTATCTATTTTAATTTTAAATTAGCTAGTTATAATATTCGAATCTTTCATAGCCAGGGTAATTGCATAGCACTGAGGAGGCTGAGGCAGAGACTGCCCCCTAATGACTGTCTAATCTACTCCAAATCTAATTATTGTTTTTCTTCCTCTGCTTCCCTCCATCCTTAAGCTTTTCCTTGTTTAGCTCATTTATCTGTTTACTATTATCGATTATTATTGCGGTGCCGGGTGATCAACCCCACCACCACCACCACCACACACGCACTCACGCACGCGCGCAATCAAGGCAGTGCTGTCCCACACAACTCAGTTCCCACGTCGTTTTTTTCTGAGCTAAAACCCAGGACAAGGCTTCTTTTATTTTTTCCTGTCTTGGGGTGGGGTGCTCCTGGGGCCCCTCGTGTGACAATGTCTTTTTTTCTCTCTTTTTCTAGGCGTACTGGGCAGGAAGACTTGTTAAGACTGGCCTTAGGACCTCCTAGACTTGTCTGAGACCTACCTCCCTGCAGCTACAGGCAGAAGCGGGGTAGGGGAGGGGCATTGCTCTTGACTGAGGACCGCCCCCTTCGAAGCTGGTCCTATCCCACCCTGGTGTGGCTGTCTGCTGCTATAGTCATGGACCCTTTCTGGGAAGTCTCACGAAAAGGGCAGGAGGAATGCGCGGGGTGCACTAACCTGAGTAAAGGGGCGGCAGGGGCAGGGGCGGGGGCAAGAGTGGGGGTTGGGGTGAGGGTGGCGCTTCCCTCAGTTCTCTGCAAGGCTTGAAGCCTTGGGTTTTAAAAACTAGGTCCTAACAGGCAACAAGGGCATTAACTAGTAAAAGGGGAGAAATTTCTGCAGCAGCCAGTGACCCAGACTGCTTTCCGCCCCCAGCCCCGGGCTTGCTCCAGCTCGCCAGCAAGTTTCAGCCAGTGTGTTTCTGGTTGGGATGGAAGCCAGGGGTCAGATAAAGTCCCAACGTATTTTGCAGCACTGTTGACATTTTGCCCAGTGCCTCTGCTGGTGACAGCTGCCAGGAGCATGTGTTGGGAAAGACTGTCTAGAAGTGGATTTAGTTGGGTTAGAGGGAGCCAGAGAAGTCAGTAGTACCATGAACCCCATTAGGCTACTACCCCAGAATTTCTAGGGTCAAGGTCCAGTCTTATTCTTGCCTTGTTTTCTTCAAGACAACTAACCTTAAGGTTCCATCAGAGTTGCAGGAAGAGGGTTTGTTAGTTATCTCAGCCACGGGGGTAGTAGCCAGAACATACAGATGACAAGACACCGTGTGTCAGAGGACTCTAATCTCTCCCTATGTACTGTCTCATTTAGGCACAGAGGGATAGGGTCACATGAAATCACCGACAACTCAACTAGGTGACTTCAGAACAGAGAGTCACCCATGACTTCCCAGATGGGCTAAACAGGTTCTGAGATGGGCTGGAGAGAGACCAGGGTGAGGTGAGAAGGTGCTTGCAGTAGGTCACGCAATAAGAATGAACAATGAAGCTTGCTGCTCTGTGCGCTAACTTTGATCCCTGTCTGTTTTGAAACAGAGTGTCAAGTCGCCCTAGCTGGCTTTTGAGCTCACTGTGTAGCCAAGGATGCCCTTGAACTTCTGATTCCTCTACATCCACCTCCCAAGTGTTAGGATAAGGGCATACCTCACCACGCCCAGTTCATTCAGTGCTAGGGACCAAACCCAGGGCCAAGCACTCTACCAACCAACCCTCAACGTTAACTAAACGGCAGCAGGCCAAAGGTTTGCACATCCTTGCCTCTGGACCAGCAGCAAGCATTGCACCCAAGGGGACAGAAGCCCAGACAGATGACCCCAAGCCTTGGCAGCCTTTCTTTCCTGGCCCAGTTGGTCTAAGCCAGTTGTTCCAGGTCTTGTGGGAGCTATGTGAGACAGACAGTGGGTTAATGTGCAAGCTGGAGACACCTGCTATGTTGTATATGTCCTACAGCCCAGCCTGTGTCCACAGCCCTGGTGTGAGCCAGCTGGACCCACCCTTGTCCTAGGCCACGTTCAGCCACCCAGGAGCTCGGGTGATAGCCCACAGGTGAAAATGGCTGTTGGGTGTCAGCCTGCCACTTCATTGTTAGCTGTGTGTTCTCATCCACACTGGGTAGCTACTGTGGCACCATAGTTACTATGCTCAGAAGCAGCTCCTGAGCCAGAGGACACTCACCAGGGGACAGTCCTTAAGTGGGGTTTCCTGCGCACAACAGGTTGGGACAACATCTCCACTGTCCTCTTGGAGCAACCAGGCTTGCTCTTTGTTGCTTAAAAACCTTCCCAGAAAGAGACAGGCAACAACATTTACTCCTCAGATCCCAAGACAAACCAAGACACAAATCCACTAAAGTTCACTTTGGAAGACCCCGTGAGTTTATTTGGCTTCTTTATCTAGACTCGTTGAGAGTTCCTTACAGAGGTGTGTGTGCTCCTCCCATAAGGCCACACCTAGAAAGCCTTACCATATGACCTGAGGAATTCCTATCCCCATGCCATCCCAAGGCCTCTTCTAACCACTCTGCAGGGTAAACAGAATGAAGACAGAGTTGCAACAAACAGGTGACTGAGCCAGGCGGTGATGGCACACGCCTTTAATCCCAGCACTCAAGAGGCAGAGGCAGGCAGATTTCTGAGTTTGAGGCCAGCCTGGTCTACAAAGTGAGTTCCAGGACAGCCAGGGCTATACAGAGAAACCCTGTCTCAAACAAAACAAAACAAAAACAAGGCTGGCAAGATAGGTCAGTGGTTAAGAGTGCTGACTGCTCTTCTGAAGGTTCTGAGTTCAAATCCCAGCAACCACATGGTGGCTCACAACCATCTGTAATGAAATCTGTTGCCCTCTTCTGGTGCGTCTGAAGACAACTACAGTGTACTTACATATAATAAATGAATAAATATTTAAAAAAAAAGAAAATAGAAAAAAACAAAAACAAAACAAAACCCCCCAAAACAGGTGACTAAAGCATGTATACTCAAGTGAGGGTCCACTGGTCCTCTCTATTCCTCTCTGTTGAGTGTGCAGACCTTTGACAAGCCCCACTGGGATAATCTTTTGCAAAGGGGTATGGCGGAATGCCCCAAGACGGTGGTTGCTTGGCTTGGAGGACAGTCACTCATGACCCTGTCCTGTCTGTATTCCCTTCTCTTAGCTGTAGTCCAGGCTGGTCTTGGACTCACGATGATTTTCCAGCCTTGCCTCTGGGATGCTGAGATTATAGCCATGCCCTGCTATACCAGGCTTTCTTCTTTTGGTACCAGGGTTTACACCTAGAGTCTGGGGCATGGTAGGTAAATGTTCTACCAGAGTGGAGTGGTTAGGTTAATGTGTACTGTCTTATTTTAAATCGTATTTCTTTAAAATCTACTTTTATTATTTATTGTATTTCACAATAAGGCAGACGTTCTAACCCCTGAGCTATAGCTCTTGAGTTTTTTGATAGCAAGCCCTTTGACTTATGTTTAAGATACATGCAAGCTAGGCATGGTGGTGCATACGAAACACTTGAGAGGCTGAGACAAGAGAAACAGGAGGAGTTCTGCTATGTAGCTAGCTAGCTCTGACTATGTAATATATTCTAGGACAACCTGGGCTACATAAGACCTTATCAGGAAAAAAAAAAAAGCCAAAATTTGGGAGTGTTCAGTTGGTAAAATGTGCATAAAGATCAGAGCTGGATGGAAGAAGTCAGAAAAAGCCAGGTGCTTTGTCTGTAACCCGCTGGGGAGGTAGGGACAGCAGGATCCGGAACTCAGCCTAATTGCTGAGCCTCAGGTCCTAGGGAGAGACCTCTCCCCTAGAAAGGAAGAAGGTGAGGAGTAAATGAGGAGGACTCTGTCAACTTCTGGCTGTGACACACACAGACACACAGACAGACAGACACACACACACACGCATAGACACATAGATACACACATACAGACACACACGCATAGACACACAGATACATAGACACACACACATAGACACAACTTATACAAGATACACACAGACACACATACACAAACACACACACATACACATAGACACAGATACACACACAAACACACACAGACACACACACATATACATAGACACACACACACAAACACACAGCCACACCACAGACACACCTCACCCAGACACACATACATACATACACAAACGCATACACACAAACACACACAACGCATGTGCTTCTCCCCATTTGTACACATGGACACACATACATATGCACAAACAAATACAAGCAAAGAAAGTGAGTTTTTTTGTTTTTGCTTTTAGAGGTACATTCAATACCCCTTGATTGATTGCTTGGCTGCTTGCTTGCAGTGCATGCCAGGCACGTAGAGTTGTATCCCAGTCCCCTTAACGTCATAAATGACAGTCTATGCTGGTGGCCAGCTGGGATTGATTTGCATCAGTCAGTCACATATCCCTTCTTTCCAAGGTGTTAACTGAACTCTTACTGTATCCCAGGCACCTGGGGAGAGGGACGGAAAACACACCGTGTCTCCTTTACAGACTTTCCTGTGCAGAGAGGGGGGGCTCTGGAGGAAAAGATCGGGAAGCAGGAACCAGGACCCCTGAACGAAAGCAGTTTTGTGAAAAGTCTTTGTCTGCAATGGTGACATTAAAAAGGCCATCTCTTTGTTTGTTTGTTTTCAAGACAGGGTTTCTCTGTATAGCCCTTGGCTGTCCTGGAACTCACTTTGTAGACCAGGCTGGCCTTGAATTTAGAAATCCTCCCAAGTGCTGGGATTAAAGGTGTGCGCCACCACCGCCTGGCTAAAAAGGCCATCTCTACGAGGAGCCAATTGATTGAGGTACAGAAAAACTTTCTGTGCAAAGGGAATAGCGTTCGAGAAGGTGTAGGAAGTCTCAGACTTATTCAGGAGTGTAGGTGATGGAGAGGCTGGGTCGGGTGGTGAATACCCAAGGCTTTGAACTGGATGCTATAGGTGACCACGACATATTCCTGTGACATGGTTTTAAATCATAGCCCCAGGCTGAGGGCATAGATTATAAAGCCTAGCCTATATGAAGTCCTGGATTCCGTTCCCAGCATTGGAGGTGGGGTGGGGTGTCCAAGTGGAACCCAAAGCCTGCTCTGTGCCTTGAGTTGCCCTATGGTAAATTTACAGAATTGCCACCCAGAGGTCAAGAGATTTGCCCAAGTGAAGCAGCAAACCCGCAGCAAAGGTAGGGTCCCAAATCAAATGTCAGCGGTAGAACCCTAAACCTAAGCCACCTGCTCCCATCTGGAGAAGTCTGTGGACACCCGTTCTAACAAGAATTTGTGAAGCGTCTCTGCTCTCTCCCCCTCCCTCCATGCCTGGCCCTGGGAGGTAGCAAGACCTAGCAGGAGGGTGCAGGCATTCGTGGGGTGCCCCATGCAGCTTAGAAATCCCCGCAGGAGTCACGTCCCCTTGCCACCCCCTCTCACCACCACCCCACCCCCCAAGTTGCTGAAGAACACAAAGGGCGATTGTTTCCTGCCGGGCCACCGGCTAACTCCATTTCCCTCGTTTGTCTGCTAGGCAGCAGGAGCAAAGGGCAGCAGCCCTCAGAGGCGTCTGGGAGAAGGCGCTGGCTGCCTGGTTAATGGGCCGCCTGGGACTCAGGCTGAGGAGGCTGGGGGGATCCAGGTCCCGGGACGACCTCGGCGGCCACGCCCCACGCTGTGTGCAACGTGAGGAAGATCTAGGAGCTGATGGGGCAATCCCAGGCAAACGTGCTGACCGGCCTGTCTGCGGGTTCTTGGGCGGGAGGTGGGGTGGGGGTGAAGACAGGAGTTGGTGCAGAGATGGGGGGAGGTGCAGCGGTTGTCCCTCTCCAACCCTGGGTTTCCAGGGTCAGCTGGGGGAATACCCAGGACCTTAAGCATATGGGGTGGGGTTGGGGGTTCTTACTCACACATGCCTGAAGACCCCTCCCCCTCTTTGCAGTTCTGCTCTTCTGATTTTATTCCCCAGGCAACAGTTGTTCTGTTCCGCTCCTATCCCTCCACCCCCGCAAGCACTGACAGACACATGGGGACTGGGTGCCAACCCTCAGACACACCTGGGCAGCCACACGTGGGCGTGCACGCGCTGGGGCACTTGTTTGGAGAGAAGTTCTAAGCCCTTTCTTGCCTTCCCTGGTGTATCAGGCCTGTTGGAACAAGGTCTAGGCTGTGTGTGCTTACATAAGTTGGTTAACCTCTCTGAGCCTCAGATAACTGAATCTGCTCAGTAAGGCTGACAGAAGTAGTATTGGATTGTTGTAGAAATTTAAATAATTGCTCAGCAACTAAGAGCACTGGATCTTCCAGAGGACCACAGTTCAATTTCCCCAGCACACCATACAATTACTCACTAGGGTCCGTAATTCTAGGTCCAGAGGATCTGACACCCTCTCTGGCCTCTGCAGACACCAGGCATGTACGCTGTGCATAAACATCCATGCAGACAAAACATACACACACATAAATAAATCGAAATTTAAACAAGAGTAGCTAAAACGTTAAGCCCCATTAGTCACTAAGACTCACCCAATCCATGAAGGGATAGCATCCATGAACTGTAAGGATGCCTCCTGCGGCCCATTTTGTTCCCCTTTGGATTCATACTTATGTTTTCTGAACCAAAATAAGGTCACACCCACTCCTAGGTAAGGTTGAGGGAGAACTGTTTTATGGTAGATGAGAGGAATAGCATACCACAGCCAGGGGCACCTGGAAGGATACAGACTGAACGGGGCCATGAGGGGTCGAGAGAGGAGGCTGGGAGGGAGAGAGAGGAGAAACAGGAAGCAGACCAAGAGAGGAGTGGAGGACAAAGAGGCCAAGAGAGGACCAAAAGAGTGACTGGCCCAAGTCTTTTATATGGGAACGGGAAGCTGCGGGGAAGGGAAGCCAAGCTCGGACTCTGCGCTGGAGGGGTTTCGGGTAGGGGGCGGGGTGAGAAGTGTGGGAGGAGCCACAGGTACCAAGTGACACTTGTCCCGAGTTTCTTTGGGATCTCACATTTTCTGCATTAGAAATGATATCTGTAGATCCAGAGTTTGAAGCTAACTGCCTGCCTGCCTCCATTTCTCTCTCTCTCTCTCTCTCTCTCTCTCTCTCTCTCTCTCCCCCCCCCCCTCTCTCTCTCTCTCCCCCTCTCTCTCTCTCTCAGATTTATTTATTAAGTATACTGTTGCTGTCTTCAGACGCATCAGAAGAGGGCGTCAGATCTCATTATGGATGGTTGTGAGCCGCCATGTGATTGCTGGGATTTGAACTCAGGACCTTCGGAAGAGCAGTCAGTGCTCTTAACCGCTAAGCCATCCCCCAGCCCCGCCTGGCTGCCTCCCTCCCTCCCTCCCTTCCTCCCTCCCTCCCTTCCTCCCCCCTCCCCCTCCCTCCCTCCCTCCCTCCCTCCCTCCCTCCCTCCCTCCCTCCCTCCCTTCCTTCCTTTCTTCCTTCCTTTCCCACAGATATTTGGGAGGCAGAGACTTGAAGACTGTTCACTGAAGACTCACTGAAGACTGGCAGCCTGGGATCAGCCTCCAGCACTTGTGGCTGTACCTGTGACCTGCCCGCCTGGGCAGCTGCCAGCTCTGACCCCTGACTCATTGTTGGAAACCTCTTCCTGCCCGGCTCTGCATCCATGCAACAGGGACCGGAAACCTGCTCTCCCCTGTCTCCTGGGACTGTTGGGGGATGAGTCAAATAACGGGCGGGGAAAGCTAGAGAAGTTGAAAGAGGTTCCTTACCAAAGCCGACTGATGCAAGGTTTGGGTTTTTCCATAGAACCTAGTGCGTGCAAACAGGGATGGTTCCCAGCAGATGCCAGAATCCTATTCCCAACAGACTTCCTGCGGCAAGGACTATGATGCGGCTCGGTCCAGGCTGCTAACCCCTAGCTCTGTGACTGGAAATATGCCCAGGACCGCTTAGTTCTGCCGGTCTCCGATCTGTTGGGATGGGGCGTGGCTTCCCAGGCTGGGATGTAGTCTGAAGGAAAGGAGTAGTGGGTCTCTATGCTTCCTAGCGGGGGGTGGGTGGGGGGTGTGGGGGGTGTGTGTGGGGGTGTTCCTGAGGACTTGGGACTGCGAAGGAGGGAGGCGGGATAGGACAGAAAGAAGGCAGCCTCTTAATCAGAGGGGCCATTTCCACAGTCCTCAGGCATTGACAAATGCAGAGTCAGAGATTAGTGTCTCCCAGACGACCTTGGACATGACTGACCCTCTTCCTGGACCCTGTAATGCACAGGGAGCTGTCTCTCAGATGGGATCCAAGTCTGAATCCTGTTACCAGTTTATGTGTCAGGCCTCTCCGTGTAGGGTGGAATAGCCACACCTATTCAGAAGGCAGAAGTGTGTGTGTGTGTGTGTGTGTGTGTGTGTGTGTGTGTGTGTGTGTGTGTGTCAGGGGTGGTGCACCTGAAATCCCAGTGCTCAGGAAAGCTGAGGCAGGAAGATCATGAGTTCAAGGCCAGCCCGAGCTACACAGCTGTTGCTATGTCACCCATACAGCACCCCTTACTCTGTCCCCATCACAGGGGAGCCCAGGCAGGCTCTTGTCAAAGGTCCCGGAGGTGGCGATAAGCCCTGACAGCTTCAGGACTGTGTATCTTCTACCGAGCTTTCCAGCTTCATCACAAGCTTTTCTGGGAAGAGATGCTCAACAGAGCATTTGAAGAGTCTTCTATGTATCCTGCATACTCTCTGACTCGCTGTGGATGGGTAAATGGAGGCAGGGAGAGAGACAGAACAATGTGTCTCAGGTCACACAGACAGGATTTGAACCCAGATCCACTGAGTGAATCAGATGATCTACCCCACAGGGTTTGGGACCCTTTCTTTCTCTCCTGAGAAAGATGCGCAAATGGTCTTAAGCGCAACATCCTTGGCTACCAGAGTGGGTCTCAAACAGGGGTAGGGGAGTCCACAGCAGGTCTCTGTCCTGACCACGGAAATGGAGGCCCACTTAGAGGGACTGTGAGGAGGGGAAATGATTCAAGCTGCCGATAGCAGGAGGGCTCAGTCTGTGTGTCCCTGTGGGTGGGTGGGAGGGAAAGAGGTGCAGCTTGGAGCTGGGACAAGAGGGAGTCCCTCTCTGCCAGCCTCAGTGGGGCGGAGCACGCTGAAGCACACCGCAGCCTCGAAGCCCTGCCTGCTTCAGTCTCCTCTTTTCTCCACCCTGTGCCTTAGGCTTTCTGAAGGCCTCACGCTCAGCCCACACTGAGCCAGGAGGGCAGGGGTCCGGGTGGGGGCCACAGCTGGTGTAGGTCCCACCAGAAGCTGGATCCTTGCCCGGGCAGCTTTGGCCATCTTCTTTAGTCTAGGGCCTGGCTATTTTTAGATGTCTCTCACCCCTCCCTTCTTGCCTCTGCCAACTGAAGGAGGAAATGACTCACTCAAACCCAGACAGGTAGCTGCACCCCCCCCCCCCACACACACATGGGGCCCCTAGCAGGCTACAGCTGCTGTGACCCTGGGGAGGCTCTGTTCACTGGGCCTGAAAGCAAAGCTGGATTAGGATGGATGTCCAGGGCCCAAACAACCCCCCCACCCCAGGTTTCTTTTGTCATTTATTTCCCAAGACCTAGGACAGGACTGGTTTAAGCCAGTGAAAGGGCAGGGTGGGCCTGTCATCTGGCTGTGTGATTCCAGAAGTTGCAGCTGGGGTGTAGAAAGTCATTGACATGGGGAGGGGGCGACATGGGGAGGGGGCGGGGGGGGGTCGAGGAATAGCAAGACCCAATGACAGACAAGCTTTGTACCAGGGTAGCCTGGTCCCAGGTGGCTGCTTCCTGCCTCAGGGCTGTGCTATGAACTGGGGGATGGGTGTCTAGGACTGAGTTGCTTTCTTTGGACCCCAAGACTCCTGACCCAGAGGTCCAGCCTCTTGAGTCCCTGTTCTGGCGACTTGTGGCAGGGGGGCCTTTATGAGGATAACCCACCTCCTTGTCTTTGTCACACACAGGGTGACAGAGCTCTTTTTCCTTAGGCCAGAGCTGGGTGACCCGGGCAGCGGCTGGCTCTGACACACCTGAGCCACCTGACCCTGGCAACTCCCTTCTCTGGGCCTCTGTTTCCTCACTGGCAAGTGGGGTGACAGGTGATGTCAGGTCTTTGTTGTTTATTCTTGAGCCAGAGTTTCACTATGTACCTGTGGCTGCCCTTAAGCTCCTCCCCCTGCCCCCTCCACCATGTGTGTGTGTGGGTGGGTAGGGGGAGGAGGTAGATTTGAGACAAGTTTTTCTGTGTAACCCTGGCTGTCCTGAAACTTTTTTTTTTTTTTTTGGTTTTTGAGACAGGGTTTCTCTGTATAGCCCTGGCTGTCCTGGAACTCACTTTGTAGACCAGGCTGTCCTCGAACTCAGAAGTCCGCCTGCCTCTGCCTCCTGAGTGCTGGGATTAAAGGCATGCGCCACAACATACAAATTATGACTCTGAAGGTCTTTTTTAAAATTACATTTATTTACCTTGATGTGGCTAGAGAGATGGCTCAGTGGCTTGTTTCTCAGTACCCATGATAGATGGCTCACCCCACCTGTAACACCAGCCCCAGGAGACTGACACCTCTGGCCCCAGAAGCGCAATACCCACACACAGGCACACACAATTACACATAATCAAAGGTGGACGACACAAGAGTTTTATTGTATATCTCTGGCTGGCTTAGAATTTGCTATGTAGACCAGGCTAGCCTCAAACTCACATACCTTTGCCTACCTCTGCCCCTTGAGTGCTGGGATTAAAGGTGTGTACCACCACTACACAGTTTAAACGTTATTTTTTAAAGTTTTATTTATTTGTTTGTTTGTTTGTTTATTTATTTATTTGTTTGTTTATTATATGTAAGTACACTGTAGCTGTCTTCAGACACACCAGAAGAGGGCATCAGATCTCATTACAAATGGCTGTGAGTCAGCATGTAGTTGTTGGGAATTGAACTCAGGACCTCTGGAAGAGCAGTCAATGCTCTTAACCGCTGAGCCATCTTTCCAACCCCTTTAAACCTTATTTTTAAGGAAAGTTACTTATTTTATGTGTATGAGTGTTTGCCTGCATATATGTATCTCTATATATCTATATATATCTAGTGTCTTAGAAGACCAGAAGAGGATGTCAGATGCCTGAAACAGGAAATACAGATGATTAAGGGGGCTGGGAATTGAACCCAAGTCCTCTGCAAGAGCAGTAAGTGCTCATCACCTATGCTCATCTCTCCAGCCACACTACATTTATGTGTATGCTACTGTGTGCAAGTGGGTATGTATGTGTGTTTAGTGTGTCTGTGTGTGGGAGAATGGGTGTATGTGTATGTGTATGAGTATATGTATGTGTGTGTGTACGAGTGGATATGTGTCTGTGAGAGTGTGTATGTGTATATAAGAGTATGTATGTGTGTGTGTATGTGAGTGAGTAGGTATGTCTGTGCTCTTTGAGTATAGGTATGTGTGTGTGTGTGTCTGTATGTGTGAGAGTGGGTATGTCTGTTTGTGAGTGTGAGTATTGTGTGAGTGGTATATGTGTGTGTATGTGTGTATGATTGTGTGTGTGTGTGTGCATGCCTTGGGGTTCTGTGGAGGTCAGAAGACAACTTACTCCAATGTGGGGAGCCTGGGATGGGATTCAGGGAGTCAGGACTAGGAACAAGCACTTTTGCCCACTACTGATGCATCTCATAGACCCCAAGGTTCTGGCTCTTAAGTTTTTTTGTTTTTTTGAGACAGGGTTTCTCTGTGTAGCCCTGGCTGTCCTGGAACTCACTTTGTAGACCAGGCTGGCCTTGAACTCAGAGATGCCCGAGTGCTGGGATTATAGGCGTGCGCCACCACGCCCGGCTGGCTCTTAAGTATTTTAAGTGGAGCAGGGTGAAACACATCCATGATCCCAGGCTTGGGAAGTGAAGGAGGAAGCTCAGAACCGCAGTGTCAGACACACCAGTGGGACCAATGGGACGATTCAGAAGATAAGAGCACCTGCTGCCAAGCCTGGAGACCTGGCTTTGACCTCTGGGATCCACAGAGTAGGAGGGAAGTGACTCCCACTGGGTGTCCTCTGACCTCCACATGCACGCACACATGAAATAATAAACAAAAATGTAATTAAAAATCAGCAATGAGCCGGGCGTGGTGGCACATGTCTTTAATCCCAGCACTCGGGAGGCAGAGGCAGGCAGATCTCTGAGTTCGAGGCCAGCCTGGTCTACAGAGTGAGTTCCAGGACAGCCAGGGCTACACAGAGAAACCCTGTCTCAAAAAAAAAACAAAAAAAAAAAAAAAAAAAAAAAATCAGCAATGTTAAAGTCAGTCTGGGTCACGTGAGACTCTGCCTGAGAAACCCAAACTTCTTAAATCTATCTATCTATCTATCTATCTATCTATCTATCTATCTGTCTGTCTGTCTGTCTGTCTGTCTGTCTGTCTGTCTGTTTTGGTATTTTGAGGCAAGATTTCTCTGTGTAGCCCTGGCTGTCCTGGAACTCACTCTATAGTAGACCAGGCTGGCCTTGAATTCAAGAGATCCACTTGCCTCTGCCTCCCTAGTGCTGGGAATAAAGATGTGTGCCACCACTGCCCAGCTTAGTACTTATTTTTTTTTAAATATTTTTTATTACATATTTTTCTCAATTACATTTCCAATGCTATCCCAAAAGTCCCGCATACCCTCCCCCCCCCCACTTCCCTACCCACCCATTCCCATTTTTTTGGCCCTGGCGTTCCCCTGTACTGGGGCATATACAGTTTGCATGTCCAATGGGCCTCTCTTTCCAGTGATGGCCGACTAGGCCATCTTTTGATACATATGCAGCTTAGTACTTATTTATCAGTGGACTCTTTTCAGCAAAGCTCTGTCTGCACCAAGGACAGGCAGAGGAGGGAAGTGTCACTGCAGGCTGAGGCTCCTATAAAGGTTTTGGAGGCATGGAGAACTACTCTCCATAGAGTCAGCCGCTTTTAGCTCTCTGTTCTCCCCTCCCTCCCTCCCTCCCTCCCTCCCTCCCTCCCTCCGTCCCTCCCCGCCCCCCCCCCCCCCACCAGACAGGGTTTCTCTGTGTAGCCCTGGCTATCCTGGAACTCACTCTGTAGACCAGGTTGTCCTCAAACTCAGAAATCCGCCTGCCTCTGCCTCCCAAGCACTGGGATTAAAGGCGTGTGCCACCACGCCTGGCAGCTCTCTGTTGTTTATGTCTTCATCTCCATTTCCCGAAGGTTTCAGGGTTTCTGGAACCTTCTACCCAGGGATGAAATCTTCTGGTTCTATAATCTTAGCCCCCTTACTAAGCAGCCATTGCACTAGTCTCCCCTGCCCCCAGAAACCCCAGGACTGAATCTGTCAATAAGGCATCAGGGGTCTGTGACATCTTCAAGAGTCACATGTGACAGCTCAAGAGAAGGGCTCCAGGGTTCTGCCCTGGGTGCTGAGCTGGGAAGAGCTTGTCCCTGGTACTCTCTAGAGGAATAGGCTGGGGCACATGGCCCAGCTCAGGTTCTCCTGGTCTGTCCCTAGGAAGATGACACCTGCAGGTACCCATCATGCAAAGTCAGGGTAGGAAATGCTGGCAGAGGGAAGGAGGAAGGAAGGAGGGAAGCTGTCCTCATCCTGATGGGAGGCTTGTCACTCAGGCATTGGTCAGCCTGGGGCAAGCCAAGTAGCATGGTTGGAGCAGGAGGGGAGGCCTGGTCTCAGATCAGACCCAGTATAACCCAATGCGCAGGTCACCCAGGGTCCCAGAGGGCTAGGCACATGCACTGACATCAACAGCTCCCTGGAGTGACATCCAGTCTTCAAGCTATGCTCCTGGGTTCTCAGGACACAGAATGAGAAGCTGTAAGAAGTCAGGGGGGTCCCCTCCCCTCCCCTATTTCTTCCACCATAATCCCTGCTCACTCGCTGTCCCAACCTTTCCCATGTCCCTCCCAGCCGCCTTCCTAGCTGGAAACAGAGCTAAGTCAACAACAGTTCCTCGAATTGTGTTTCAGCTCAGGCTGCGGCAGCCCAGGCAGCCAGGCTCTGGAGCTATTAATATTGGCAGATGTAGCTCATGCTATTTGATCCCGTGGGCTGTGATCCCACCAGGTTCAGCAATGAGCTAGCGAAGGCAGAGCTCAGGGTCCTGAAGACTCGTGACCCTTGGGGTTTTGGGGTCCTGCACTGAGTCATGCTAGTGTCCAGGAACTTGAACACCTGCAAACTTGGTGGCTGACAGAGGTTGGCAGGCTAGATGATAAATGGGGAGGCCTGTGGGAGAATGATGGCAGTCATTATGATGAATTTTACAAACACTACCAGCGGCGAGTGAGTGTTTTCTGTTCCTGCTGGGACTGGACCTTGGTATCCATGTGGTCTTTTACACATTGCTTCAGATCCCACCCCCACCCCCCAGCCTCCCTCGCAGAGACAGGTCCGCAGCCTTCCGGGAGGGCCCCGTGCCTTGGAGGCTGACCCTCTTACAGAACACATCTGCTACCTGGGTGGCTCTTGCAGTGCTGGTGGTAGCTCTCCGTTGTGGCTAAGGACAGTTTGGGGTCTAGGATGTCAATGTTAGAACACAGGGCCATGGCTGGTCGCCAGTAGGTGGCAATGATGCCAGAGGTAACCTGGAGGCTACTGGCCAGGATAGCACTGGGGAAGCCGAGAACAGAACTGTTTCTGATTCCAGACATGGGTGGTGCCGCCTGGCACAGGCTGAGGGCAGGAGACAGTGGCTGCTCCCTGGCCATTCTCAAACTGACTCCTGGTTCTGAGTTCTCTTAGGGAGAGGAACTGGGGACATTTTCAGTAGGATTCTGCTTCCCTCAGGAGGTGGGGCAATGGAGAAAGACCCTCCTTGCTAGTCGTGAGGCCTACTATCTGGTGGGTCTTTTGCCTTAGACACACCCTGGTCTGAATTTGTGGCTGCAAAGTGGCCCACAGGTGCTCTGCAAAGGAGATGGTAAGTCAGACAGCTGTCTCTGCCCAGGGGTCCCTTCTGTCCTCCCCCACTGTGGAGTCACACAGCTGGTGTGTGTGATGTGTGTGTGTGTGTGGAACAGAAAGGGTGACACACAGCGCAAGCACCCGCCAAGCCAAAGGAGGCAGACACTGCTAGGCCACTGTGCAGACACGGCTGAAGGTTGGGGCCCAGGCACTGAAGGCTGGAGAGGAGAGAATCTGTGCATGTCTCAGCATCCGGGTGGGCGTTCAACACTGCAGGTGGAGGAAGGGCAGCCCCAAGCTGCAAACAGCAGGAGGTGGGCCAGAGGCAGAGAAGGCTTCGAGGCTTCAGTGTGCATGCCAGGGCATGCTGTCTGCGTGGAGCCAGGACAGCATCACTAGGAGTGACATGGTCAGGGCAATTTGGGTGATGTCACTATGGAGGAAGAAGGCCTGGCTGACACACTCAGCATCCCATAGGTTTAAGTTGCTGTCTCTTGTGCTTCCTCATCCAAAAGAAAGGTGCACAATAAGATAGGATACTGGAACAGCCAACCCGAGTCCCCTAAAGTCCCAAGCTTGATCCTTGCCCTTTTTGGGGTCAACCACACTGAGGCATCTCTCCCAAGGAAAGCCTACCCAGTGTCTGAGCTAAGACAGCCAATCCAGACCTTCCTAGGGACTTCATTTAGATCAACTCAGAAGGGCTGGGTGGGCAAGGTGTGGCACCAGACCTTGGTGGGGTTGCCTGGCTGAGTAAACCTACACAGCTGCCTGCTGCCTCTGACTGGCCTGTATGCTGGGCCTTATTTCCTGCCCAACTGGCTAAGGAGGTGACAGTAGGCCTGAGCCCTGGCTTTGGGGAACATATTATGACTGGAGTTTGGGTAAATGATATCCCAGTCTCCCCACGTTCCATATAGCTTCTCTTTTGCCTTACAGAACCACTCCTAGACCCTGGCCAGGAAAGGCACCAAGGGTGGCTGAGATGTTTCTGGGATGACATAGGGGACAGGCAGGAGGAGGTATGCGCAGGTTTGTTTGTTTGTTTTTTTTTTTTTGTATTAGTGACGTTTCTCTCTGCCCAAGACTATTGCGAATGACTGGTGTGATAATTACAGGCAGCCATCTGGCCTACATGCTGCCCCGTGCTTTCCTGCCCCTCTTCATCTTCAGGCCTCTGTCACACTGCTCCCTCTGGCTGGAATCTCCGCACCAAGAGAGTGCCAACCAGACACACTCCCCCCTCCCCCACTTCCTCAAGAGCACCGGCTCCTCTGTCATCTCTGTGGTTACAGGGTCTAGAATAGGACTTGACATCAGTGTCAGGTAATCTTTGTTGACAGGACAAATGGCGCTTGGATGGAGCTTGCTGTGACCAGACACTGTGTGAAGCACTTCTTGGGAGCTGACTCCTATCCAACATGACCATCCAATAAGCCCAGTGTCTGTGCCCCACTCATTGTGTACATGAGGCTGAGTGACATGCCTGAGGTTACCCAGCCACTGCATATGAAGGCAGTCTTGAGTGGGAAGCAGCTGGAGTCCACAGCAACACTAATAACTTTTATAAATGCTGCTTCTGGGGCTGATTCCAATGGAGGGACACAGTCCTGAACGGCAGGTGGACACCCACGTCATGTCCAGGAGAGACACCCACCCGTTTTGACTGCTCATCCCTGCTGATACCCATTTTCCAAGTGTGGCCTGGAGTAGTGGTTCATGCCTAACCCTGGGATGCTGAAGGTACAGGCAGGAGGATCAGGAGTTCAAGGCCAGCCTTTGGTACACAGCAAGTCTGAGACAAGCCTGACCTAATGAAACCGTCTCAAAAACAAAGAAGAAAGTCAAAATCCTTAGAATGACCAAGACAGCAGATACACGGTTTCTACCTGTAATTTCTGGTACTTGGGAGGCAGAGACAAGAGGCTCACTATTGTAAACTGAAAGCCAGCCTGACCTACATAATGAGTCCCAGGCCAGCCAAGCCTATATAGTGAGGCTATCTCACACACCTCAAACCAAACCAAACCAAACCAAACCCAACCCAACCCAACCCACATGGTCACGTCCAACACAGTAAAATCTGACCTCAGTGAATGTCTGCAGAATGATCATTTTGCTAGACTCCAAACATGCAAACACACAGCTTCCAGAAGACCCTTGCTTGGGCCTCCTGCCTTCTGGCAAGTTTGTTCCCAGCTCTGGGAAAGGGCTGACTTCACAGCCAGACGGCGTGAGGTCTGACAGGGAATTCTGAGCTGCTCCTGAACCCGTGTCAAAGGTTGGCACTATGCACACCTGGCCCAGACAGCTGGGTGACGTGACTGTCTGGCAAAAATCCGGCCAGGTGCATGTTCCTGGTCCCATGGTGCCCCTTCTGCTCCAGACCAGAGCAGGGCAGGTCAAGGAGATAGCAGGTAGGTCCCTGAGGCCCAGACGGGCTTCTCTTGCCACCTGACAGTTGGAGGGGCATTCTGCTCAAAGCTTCTTTTCTGTTGCAGATGGATGACGTCCCTCTCTTTCTGGCTCACTGAGCTCTTTTAGTCAGTCAGAGAAGGTGGGGGCCAGGAAGCTGGCTACCCCTCTGCCAAGTGTAGCTAACAAGTGGCAGCTTGCAGGCCTGGGCAGGCTGTGGTGACCCTGCTCGGGGACAGCCAATGAGCTCCCGGGTTGTGGTGGCACCACCAGGCAGCCCGCCTGCCTTTGGCTGGCGCGCCAGCGGGAGGGGCCTGGGCCTGCCACTCACGGCTGCCGGCCCTGTCTCCGGGAGGCCGGGCAGATCTGCCGCTGGCTCACCCTGAGCCCCAGGCTGCCTCAGTGTTAGCTTTCTCCGTCTCCCTGGGAGAGGAGGCTGTGGCTGGCAGACTGTGGACACAGATGACAAGAGCCATTTGGGAATTTTCCCCAAGTCCCAGATCAGGAATGGGCTGCAGCCCAGCCCGGTGACAGGGTGGTGGGCAGGTCCCCATCTAGGGCTGGTGTCAGGGGCACCGCATCCTGCGGCCCCACAGCCATCTGAGCTCCTCCATACCCTTTGTTAGGAGGGCCAGGCCTGTCACTTAGGAGCTCCGGAGGCACAGGCTGGGCGGTGTCAATAGCAGCTGGTGGGAGCTTCCTGCCCCACCCCCTGTTCAATGCAGACCCACCACTGCCAATCACATAATAAACATATATTTATACATGTACAGTATCAGAATTCTAATTCAAGAAATACAGCTTCTCAGGGGATCCTTTAGGATCTGTGTTCTTATTGCACATGGCTCAGCCCCTCCAGGGACAGCTACCAAGACTGGACAGGTGGGGTGGCAGGGGCAGAGCACCAGGCCACTACGGGTGGGGTACTCTGGCCCACACCCAGTTATTATTATCTCTCTAGGCCAGGGTGGCCACTTCATTGCAGGGTGGGACCTTGTTTAAAAAAAAAAAAAAAGAAAAAAAAGACCAATTTGACAATTCCTAACCAAGCTTCCTTTCCCAGCAAGCATCCCATTCGTTAGGGGGTTGTATGAGAGAGACACCCTTGGTGGGGGTGGGGGGGTGGGGGTGGGGAGTGGTGGTGGTGGTGTCAGTTACCACCTCTGGGCTGGCAGCTTGGGGAAGTAAGGCTTTGGAAGTCTGTAGGTGATCGGCACACCCGTGGCCAGAGGAAAACTGGGGGAAACGGCAATTCCCAAAGGCCCGTAATAAACGCAGGAGGAGTTGAACCTCCTCCTTCCCCTGGCAGCAATGGCTGTTTTGATAAAGAGCCTCATCTGAAGGGGAAGCCATTCTGGTCGTAGTGGATTCTTCATCCAATGAGTGGAGCCCGGTGGGCCCACTGTGGAGTGAAGACAGGCGCTCACAGCACTGGCTCTCCACAAGCTGGGCTGCACTCAGGGCCTGGCTCAGCTCTGGGAGGAGCAGCCTTCTGGAGTCCTTGGTGCGCAACTTAGAAAACCTGTTGGCAATGGTGGAGCTGTGCCCTGTGGCACCTGTAAGGCAAACCCACCTGGGGACTTGGGTGGGGAAGAGGTATGGGCAGGGGAGTGGCTGCAGGGCTCCCGGGCATGAGGGCGGCGAGCCCACCTGAGGCTGGCCAGAGAGGAGGCAGCTTGAGGAGCTGGCCCCATCCCAGAGGGCTTTGTCTGGGATCTCTGCTGTAGCCCAATACTGAGCAGCTATCTCCAGGGGCACCATTCCCTGCCCCAGGCTCTTCCCCTACCTTAACCATAAGCCTGGAGACCTTTGCAAGTTTTCTATGGATTTATACCACCATGATTACTGCTGCCATCAGTCAGGCTGGGGCTAAGGGCGACACTAATATCTGATTTGACTTTCCGTATGCTGTCGGCTACGGCTACTGTCTAGCTTGTGAAAACCAGGCTGCCTTCCCAAACAGGCCCCGTTTTCTAAATTATGGAGCAAGTCAGCTGAACATCTTAATTGAATCCCTGAATAGTTTTAAAAGACTTTATATATATATATATATCTTTATATATGTCTATTTACATATAAATAGATATATATATACATACATACGCATTTCTAAGTTACGTTCTCTGGAATTCTCTCCTCTCTGTTCCTTGGCCCATGCCTCAGCCTGATTTCTCCTTGAGTGACTGGTGGCAGCTCAGGGAGGAGGGAGGAGACACAGTGGGGTGTCCCCTCCCCCAGTCCTTCCCCACAGACATTTGCTGCAAGTTTTACATTCTACTTTCGTTGCCATGGTTTCGGTATCCTAGGAGCCAGTGATGCGGAGCTTCTTGCCTGCCCTGGGAGAGGAGGAAGCAGCCCGAGGTAGGCTGTCTGTCTGTCTGTCCTAAGAGCTTTCTGCATTCACTGTCTGAGAGAGGATGGCTGTGCGGTGTTTGGCTTCCAGTTCCATTTAAATTTTTTCTGTGTATGTCTTTCCTTAAATATACAGTCCATCACTGTGGCTGGCTCAGTGTGTGTCACCAAAAATTCTCCAGGGATTTCATAGTCTGGGGAGGAGAGGGAAAGAGTTAGGTGAGCGGTTGTGGCAGGCACCTCCAGCTTAGCCCCACAGCCCAGCAGCTGGCCCTGGTCGATCCCTCTGCAGTACAACCACTGCCCCAGAGCTGACACTAGCTATCGAGTGGTCTTGAAACAGTCTGTGAATGGCTCTGTGACAGGAGACACAGGCAGAGGAGGGGGAGGACAGGGTACCAGTGCAAAGAACTTCTGGCTCTGCCCACACTCCTTTAGGCTTGAGCCAGGCTCCCTGCTCTGGGCACTGGGCACCAAGCCCATTACCCACATACAAGGGAAGGGGTGGAGGGGGTGGGGTGCCTGTTAATAGCAACTTTCACTTTTCCCCACCTCTCCTGTGCTCAGTAGCTTCTTTTGACCCTGAACTTGTGACTTTTTGTTCCCTTCTTCAAGACCACAGGGGAGATGCCTGGGCGGGGCCGGATGCCCGTGGTTTCCTGGCTCCCAGGTTTGGAGCACTGGAGTGAGGGCCTCAGGTCCCACCAGAGAGGGAGTGGTCAGGGCCCACAGACCCCTCCTGCCTGCTGATGGAACTGGGCATCTTGCTCCATTTCCTCCTTCCTGGGTGGAGAGAGAAGGATGCTCTCCTGCCCACTTAACTCCCCATGGGTTTTTCTGACTTCCGTGGGTGACTGTGGGTGACCCAGTTACGTGTGAACGCACAGGCAACAAAAGCCAGGCTTGGGAAAGGGCTGAGGTGGTTTGATTACTGGAGTAGTCGAGGAAGCACAGGTCCTCACTCTGCCTGGCTTCTGCCCCCGAATCCTTGCAGCCCTGGGGAGGGGACAACGGGGTCAATGGGGCTGGGGGAGGTGCCCAGAACTGCCTCGTCTCTGGAGGTTGGAAGTGTGAGGATGGTGAGTCTCTGCCATCATCACCAGGTTCCCTCCCTCCATCCTCTGCCCATGACCAAGGCCAAGGCTGCCAGGAGTTGCAGCAAAGAAGCAGTCCTGGCTCATACTTGGACCTGGGTGGTGTGGCTGGCCCAGAACTATCCATGCAGGGAGGCCTGCACCTCTGACAGCCGATTGCAACTCGGGGTGCCCATCTTCTGTGCTCTGTGGTACATGTCTGTGTCACCAAAGTAGCGGGCTCGGTACAGCAAGCCTTCCTCTGCAAAGAAACAGGGTGAGGTCAGAGCCCCAGGACTTTGTGGCATTTACCTGCCTGAGTCCATGGGGAAACAGGAAGACAGGACCAGGGGTTGGGGCAGAATTGGCTTCCCAGGATGGAACAGGAAGTCAGGACTATGGTCCCAGACAGACTGGGTACACAACCAGTGGGTGGCTAGGGGTTTGCAATCTGTCTCTAATACATTCATCTCTAGCAACCTTAATGATAGGCACTAGTGACACATGAGGACCTTAACGAAACCATCAAATGGTTTGCAGCTTAGGGGAACTCCAGGAGTGGAGTTCAGATCTTGGCAGGGAGATGACTGCACAGGGCACTTCTTTGGTCCACGAAGAACCAAAGAAGGGTTTTTCTGTTCTCAGCACACACACACACACACACACACACACACACACACACACACACTTAATGTACCCATTTGCATGACATACACACACATGCATGAGTACATACACATACACACATCAATGCATACATATGCATGCACACACATATTGATGCGTGCGTGCCCACACGCACACACACACACACACACACACACACACACACGCACACACGAGACACTCACTCTGCTGCTTCTCCTTCCAGCAGTTGTTGCGCAGGTTGGCGATGTAGTCATCCTCTACATTCCGTTCCACTGTTTTGAGGCTGGAGCCCGTGTACTCTTCGGAGAAGGTGTCTGCCACGTAGTAGGCGACGTTCAGGTGGTCAGTGACTCGCTTGTGGATGTGGCCCACTGACCTGACCAGAAACACACCAGGCACAGAGTGGGCAGCTGGAAGTGCCACCCAGGCCACAGGAAGAGCTGGATCCCTTCTGCACTGCAGCGGGAACTCACTGGCTCCCCAAAATGAAGGTCTGCAGCAAAGGCAGAGCACCCCAGTGCAGGAATAGCTCAGTCTATGTCACGCCCTCCTTTTCAGGGCTCTGAGGGGAACCGGGCAGATGGGGAGAGAAGCTCTGGTCTGGGAAGCTGGTCTTGCCAAGGGTGTGGGCTCTGCCTTCCATGCCTCAAAGCTCCTAGATGCTGAGGGCCGGCCTAAAGTAATGAGCCTCGGGTCAAAACAAGAGGACAGAGCTGTGTCTCTAACAGCATGGCACATTAGCATGAGTTAGTAGTTCATTCCCAACCCCACAAGAAGAGAAAATCCAAAAAGGCACAAAATGTCAGGAAGCATACGTGGGCACAAGACCTGTGGGCAGCAGGAGCCACACCTCCCAACAGGAGTCCCTGCTCCAGGGAGGCAGCTCCCCAAAGTGCATTCTCTATCTCTAGCTGGAGAGCGGTTACATCTGGCTCTAGGCAAGCAGGGCAGCTGTGGCAGCAGAGACCAACTCTGCCCCCTGCTGGCCGAGGGAGCCTGCTGGGTCCTCAGGCAGCGGCAGGCCAAGGGATTGGAGCTCAGGGCTTGCACCAGCAGAAGCTAGAACCTGCTGCTCCAGGTCCTGGGAAAAGAGAGGCCCTGATATCTTAGAGGGTCAACTAACTCCCTGGAATCAACCACTGGCAGCTGAGCTTGGCAACCACTCAACAAACACTGCTGAGCACTTCCCTGAGCTGGATACCTCTCCTTACACGGGTTACTTAGTAACTCTTACTAGCAGGTGGATGCTATTGTTCCCATTTTACAGACCAGGGACCTGAGGTTACATAACTTATGTGGAGTTAGGGCTCTCAATGCAGAAGCTGGGGCGCAAAGCCACCCTCCCCCGATTGACTATACCCTGTTCTTTCTTTCTTAGGGCTTCAAACAGACTTCAAGAGCAGAGGACATCTCAGCGTCAGCAAAGGTGGGGACAGTGGCGGGGAGTCACGCTTCTGAAATCGCGTAGGACAGTGCATGTGTGCTGCCTTAAGGAAAGGGCTGGAGCTTCGTCTGCATTCTCTGCGAGGCCTATGATCCTCAAAAGTCTAAGGGGCCCGGCCCGGGGACGGTATGCAAGATGGCGAGGGGCCCAGCCCGGCCCTGCCCGGGGCGTGCACTCACGGTCTCGGGCTCAGGCTGTAGGGAGGACTGGACACCATGAGCTGGCTGAGCGCAGACACGAGGATGAGGATGAGGATGGGCATCAGCTGCACGAACACTCCTAGCCCGCCCTGAGGGGAAGAGCAAGAGCAGTGGTCACAGCCCTGAACAGTGTCGTGTCGCCTGCCTGGGACAGCCCCCTCTCCTCCCTTCCCTCTGACAGCTTTCCCAGAGGACAAAGCAACCGCTTTGGAGCACACGTGTGAGTGTGAGAGCAAGTGGCAGGCCGGGGACACAGACCCTCACCATCCACAGCTTTCTGAATTCTGAGCCACACAAATGTTCTGCAGACAGCAAAGCATCTAATTAAAGGGCTGGGATGCAGTCTGTGGCATGGAACTGTTCTAGTACCCACAAGGCCTTGGGTGTGATTCTTAGAACAAAGACAGGACAGCCAGAAATAAAGGCATTACACATGAATCTGACTTTAAACTCTTCTGTACGTTAGATGTAAAGATACACTAATCCCAGCACTCAGGAGGCAGGGACGGGAGAAGGGTTGGGAGTTGCAGTTCCAGACCAGCTAGTCTGTACAGCAAGTTCTAGGCCAGCCAGAGCTATACAGTGAGACCGCGCCTCAAAATCCAAAGCCAAACCCACCCCTAACAAAACGGATGTGCTGGGCGTTATGCTAGGTCGATGAGGCATAATCCCAGTATTTGGAAGGTGGAAGTAGGGCTTCAAGGTTGTTTTCAACTGCAGGGTAAATCCAAGGAGACAGAGAGGAAGAAAGGAGGAAGGGGAAGAAAAAGAATAGAAGAGAGGGAGGGAGGGAGGGAGAAGGAGGAAAAAGGGCAGGCATGCGTAAGGACGTGTCCCCCTGTTCAATGCTCTTCACTGGCTGTGTTGATCCGTGGCATCCCAAATGTGTCTGAAGCACACTGCCTGGCTATACAGCTTTTCCTCACTCTCCTAGAAGGCTGAATACCCACACGGTCCTCTTTCTTCCTCTCATCATGTTTTAACTTTCCATCACTCAGAAAATGTTACGTCAGTCTTAAGAACAAATAGACTCCATAGAAGCTGTTCCCACTATGCGTTGCCTGGAGGTGAGGCTTTGTTTTATGCCCCCAACAGAAGCCAAAGCATCACGCAACACGGAGTGTGGCTCCCTCTGGTGTCCCTAGGCAGAATGGCACTGGGAAGGAGCAAAGATGGCTACTTGGCCTAAGAATGCTGGGGGGGTCTTAAGTGGATCAAGACTCCCTCCTCCTCTGGGGCCCATGCCCTGGGGGGTGGAATGGGGTGGGGGGCTGGAGTGTTACTCAGCCTCTGGCAACTCACATCACCCTGGTTGTCTCTGCGGTCTTGCCTCTGCTGGTAGGTGTACCGCATTCGGCCATTGCTGTAGACATGAACGTTACCTGAAACATGGAGATAGAGTCAGGGGCTGCAGCAGTCAGACCCCAGAACCACCGCTAAGGAGAACTGGCTGTGGACTTACTGGAAGGAAAGCCGCCACCAAAGAACATGTTAAAGAGGTCTTCTGGGGAGATGTCAGCCTCAAAGCCTCGGTGGAAGTCCCCGTGGCTGTGGCCGTGCCGGGCAGCCTGGCTCTTGTCATCACCAAACTGGTCGTACTGTTTCCTTTTCTCTGGGTTGCTGAGTACGGCATACGCTGTGCCAATGGCTGCAAGGGGAGAAACAGCCTTAGCACAGCCAAGAGCTCGCTTCTTTCAGGTCTCAGCGGAAGTGGGGTCTTAGGGGTAGAGGGTTTGCCTGTTGGGCAGGCAATCCAGAGCACCTCTAGGCAAGGCTAAAGTCGGGGCTGTGAGGATGCTCTTTCCTTTTTTGAGTCAGGGTCCCTGCTACATCTCCTAAACTGAAACTGCCAGAATGGTCCAGGAACTTGCCCAGGTTGCCTTCCATTCTTTATCCTCCTGCCTCTGCACTGGGGTTGTGGGCATGAGCCTATACACCTGCTTCAGGTGTGTCCTGCTCAAGCTCTGCCACTGATGGTACAGAAATGCCCCTTGCACACGCTCATCTTGTGGGGTGCCAAGGAGACAGTGTAATATAATCCTGCAGTCATGGTGCGACCCACGAGGTCCTGGTTGTAAACGGGAGTGCGGCAGACACTGCGGGGAAGACACAACCCCACCCCCACCCCCCGGTTTTTGGTGGAGACACCCGTGTGTCTGCTGTGTGGCCAGGATGAGTCTGCTGCCCCCAGGGCCCAGGCCTCAGCTGCTGTTTTCTATCTGGCGCTGGGGCCTCCTCACCAGAGCTCCCAGGGCAGAGAGCTACAGCCTCCCAGGGCTTGCATCCCCTACGCTCCCCTCGCTCACAGCAGTGGGCTGCAGACTAGTTTCAGAGCTGGGAGCCCCTGGGAGGGAGGATGGAATCTTCTTTCCCCATCTCACAAGGCCTCTCCACTTTGCCACAGGCTAATACTCAGTACTGCACAACACGGCTCCCAGTCACTACGCTACTCTCCAGAGGGACCAGTACCCAGGGACCAAGAAAACGCAAGGCCCAGCACCAGAGGGCAGGCATGGAGCCAGTGCACATGAGTACCAGGGAGAGGGAAGATGGAGCTCTAAACGCATAAAGAATGACTTAGGATTCTGGCCAGAGGTGACACATTCACGGCACAGATCAAGGGGCTGTATGATCACAAGTCTCTCTGTCCCTAGTACAGGCCTGAGGTGGGCTGTGGGAAATAGGAAGCTGGTAGCCTGTTCTGAAGGCGCCCTCCTGGTATGCGGTGCCCTGCCCCTCGGTACAGGGACTGTTGTCAAGAGTCTGCTCATGGCCTAGGTGCTGCTGACCCTGGAGAAGCCACTGGAACGCCTCTGGCTCCTCTACTGTAAGCCGGAAAATGAGGAGGAGGCAGGGGCACTGTGTGAGAGCTGCTAGTTTATATGGCTAGGGGTGGCTCAGGGAACAGGTCTTGTACAATTACACTACAGACCACATTCGTCTAGCCCCACTTCCTGAGTAAGCTGCCTCGGCCCTGAATTTTTTTTTCTTCTTCTTTTAAAGACTTTTCTTTTTTGTTTTTTCAAGACAAGAGTTTCTCTGTATAGCCCTGGCTGTCCTGGAACTCACTCTGTAGACCAGGTTGGCCTCGAACTCAGAAATTCGCCTGCCTCTGCCTCCCAAGTGCTGGGATTAAAGGTGTACACCACCACTGCCCAGGCTTGACCCTGTATTTTAAGACAGGAATAAAAACACTAAGCTGTCTGGACATAGTGGTATACACCTTTAATCCCAGTATTTGAAGGCAGAGGGATCTCTGAGTTCTAGGCCAGCTCAGTCTACATAGGGATACAAACTAACAAACAAAACCTCAAACAGCCCAGGGCTGCCTTACCTTTGAAAGCTTCAGTGGCCCCAGGCGCATGGTTCTTGTCTGGATGGAACTTGAGGGCCAGCTTGCGGTAGGCCTTCTTTAGGTCCTCATCTGAGGCACTTCTGCTTACCCCAAGGATCTCATAGTAATCTTTACACTGCTTGACCCTGGAATAGGGAGAAGAGTGTGACAGGGGGCCTGAGGGGAGGTGTGAGGCATGCAGCTCAGGGCAGGGCCTGCAGGAGACACCATGACTACTCAGGACACGATGGCTGGCTTGCCAGGAGGCTTGACCTCAGAAGGATTGTGAGGCTAACTGGTGGGAGAAAGAACGGCTGGGAGGGTCTAGTCTGGAGTGGTCCTAGATGGTGACACAAGCCTGGGAAAGCCTCACTCTGCAGGGCTGAATTCCCCCCCGCCCCCCATGCCCCGGTGGTGACACAGCTCTGCCTCTGCCTCTTGGCCACAGGCTCTGGTCTGAAAAGGTCTTTGTTGGGGGTGGGGGTGGGGTGGGGGTAGAATCTGGAAGGCAAGATGGCAGAGTCTTTGTGTGACAAACAGAGTTGTGGGAGGCCTAGGGCTGGTGGCCAAGGGCAGAGGAAGGCCTGGGTCGGTCCGCAAGGTCTCCAGTCTGCAGTGTCAGCAGTTGTGGGGGTGGGCAGTGAGGCCCTGGCTCCCACCCTGTGGGAAATGAAGCTGGACCTCCTCCAACTTCCAAGACCCTTTGAGTCCACTGGATGAAGTGAGAGGCTTCCCTGACACCCCCCACCCCCATCCTATCCCCCCCACGGTCCCTACCTTTTCACAGCTGCCACCTGCTCTGAGGTATAGCCCTTGGCGCTCTCCCCTCCTCCTGCCTCGCCGTTGGCTGAGGGGGTTTCGGTCCCGCCTGCCTTCTTGGTGGTGGTATGGGTAGTGTCTGTGGGTTGAGGGTGATCACCGGTGGACTGTGGTTTTTGGTTGAGGGACTCGATCAGTGCTGCAAGGTAAAAGAAGCCACTGAGGGGTCTGCCTGCCATGCCCACGGCCCTGGTACCCCACTCTCCACCCTTCCAGCACGGCTGCTGCCCTCTCAACTTCGGCCTGTTCTTTTAGGAACAGGAATAGGAAGATTATAGCTTTTAAAATATAAGCAATATTAATTTCATTATCAAACTCACAAATTCATGAAACTGAAGTAACTGGTTTCCTTCCTTTCAGATACTCTGCTTATTTATATATGCATTCATTTTCTTTCTTAACAAGTTATAGGGAAAAGCACTTGGCAGTGTTTGCTAACGTGCCGGGAGCCAGCACCACTACATAAAGTGCCATGGTGACACGCACCTTAGCCTCAGTTCTTAAAAACCTGGCTCTCAGGTGTCCCTCTACTCCACGGGGGAGTGTGAGAGCTCCTGCCTCAACAAACAAACTGCAAAAGAGGAACTGGGGATGGTGGTGTGCGCCTCTGACTCAAGTACCCTGGAAGCAAAGGAACCTAAGTTTCAGGCTAGCCCGGTGAACACAGGGTGAACACAGCCGTCCTGGGCCAGCCCAGTCTACAGGCTAGAGACTGCAATAACTGTCTCCTCACCCTGCACCACAAAGCACCACAGGAGGCCCTGGGGAGATGGCTCCACAGGAAAATGAGCCTGACTCCCAGATTCCAAATGGTAGAAGAGAGGGAGGGAGGAAGAGAAGGAGAGGGGAGGGGGGCGAGCACACACAACCGAGCATGGTGGCACATGCCTTTAATCCCATCCAGGCCAGCCAGGGATACACAGTAAGAGTGTACCCCCCGCCCCCCACGAGTTTGACTAATGAACCCAGCAGTTTATGATCTAGAATTCAGTTACTTTTCTTTTTGATGGTGTTGTTTTTTAAACAGGATTCTGCTATGCAGCCCAGGCTGGTCTCATATTCACCATCCTCCTGTCTTGGTATTTTTTCATTGTGCTTGTTTGTTTGACTATGCTCTTTGTTGTCTTATGAACCTCTGTTGAGCTCAGCTCTCAGCAATTCTCTCAGCGCTGCCTCACACCACCCAGAACTCAGGCCTCATGGCTACTCTTCCTGTTGTCTTCTATTTTATGCCTGTTATTTAGAATACTTTTAATAATTAAGTGAATATTTTTATTAGTGCAAACTTAATATTAAATTGAAGTTAATGTTAATTTTAACGTTCCCTAGTTTGAATATTTGTTTATTAACACAGTATATCAGAATTATAAACTGTGTAGTGCTCCTAGCTTAGGTTTTTGTTTTGTTTTGTTTTGTTTTTTTTGAGACAGGGTTTCTCTATGTAGCCCTGGCTGTCTTGGAACTCACTCTGTAGACCAGGCTGGCCTTGAACTCAGAAATCCACCTGCCTCTGCCTCCCGAGTGCTAGGATTAAAGGGGTGCGCCACCACACCCGGCTGTCCTAGTTTAGATTTAATAGTGCCATCTTCTTTTAGCTGAGAATACCACAGTTTTTTTCCTCATTGTGGAAATCACCAGAGGTCGATGTGGGGTGCCTTCCCCAGTCTCTCTCCACACTAGTTTTGAGGCGGAGCTGCTTGCTTAGCTGGGGCCTGCTGATCTAGCTAATGCCCTCCCCACCGTTCTCCTGTCTCCACTGCTGTGTTTGTGCACAGTGAGCCTGGGCTTTGCTGGCTGCCAGCTGGAGTGGAGTCTGATTTCAGGTCTTCATTCTTTACATGTCTAGCTCAGGCTGGCCTCGAGCTCCTGACCCTGCCTCCATCTCCTTGCGCAAGCTGTGCTAGCGTGCCCCACTTCAAGTGACCTGTGCTTCACAGACTTTTCCGATCTTGACGCTTTAAGCATACAACTCTGAAGAATAGGTGATTTTACGTTTTGGACATTTTTGAGTCAGCATCTCAAGAAGCCTAGGCTAGCCTTGGACTCCCTCTAAAGCGAAGGTTAACCCTGAACATCCTGACCTTCCTGCTTCTGCATATGAAGTGCTAAGATTGTAATAAGCACGAGCCACCTCACGTGGATCCATCTTAAATCAATTGTATTTTCACCTCACTGGGAACCAACACGGGCCTCACTTAGGCTGAGCAGCCACTCCACCAAAGAACAACATCCTGGCCCAGTCTTCCGATTTTTTTTTTCTTAATTTTACTTTTTAAATGGGTATTGGGGCTTTGGTTGTATGAATGTCTATGCACAAGATAAATAAATGCCTGGGGTACCTGAAACTGGAGCTGTAAAACGTGAGCCATGCAGTGCAGAGGATCAAACCGGGTGCTGTGGGCCACTGCTGGACCTGTTCTCCAGGCTGGCCCTTCAGACTTCAACACACATCCTCTGGTGGATACAGGGAGGGCAGTGTCCTCTGTGGTGGCCACTAGCAGCCTGTCTGATTCAGTGGGAGTGGAGGGAAGGCTGATTCTTGGAGCCTTTGCTTAGTAACGCTGAGAAATGGGGAAGTATGTCTGTCCCACCCGGCCCACAAGGATCCCTGGGCGATTATTTCTTTGCCAGGTTTTCCTCTGTGATGCTGGGGATTACACACAGGACTTAAATCATGCAAGGCCAGTGCTCTACCATGGAGCAATCTCCTTAGCCCTATTGTTACATTTAATTTAGACAGGGGCTAATGTAGGCCAGGCTAGCCTTTAAATTCTCCACGTAGTTGATAAACACCCTGCTTCTGCTTTCACTTCCTGGGTATTGGAATTACCAGTGTGTGCCAGCAAGCCCCAATTATTATTACATATACATATTTATTTAATTTCACCTGTACAGTCATTTTCTCTGCACATATGTCTGTGCACCATGTGCAGTCCTGGTACCCAGAGATCCCCTGAGACTGGAGTTACAGCCAGTGAGCTGTGAGTCACCATATAGGTGTTGGGAATTGAACCTGGGTTCTCTGCGAGAGCAGCCAGTGTTTTTAACAACTGCTGAGACATGTCTTCAGCCCTATTGCTATATTTTTCAACTAGCTGGCAATATCGAATGATCTACTTCATTGGGGTCTATATGAGATGTTTGCTGTCACCCTAAAACGGGATCGTGACGATTCAAATGTAAGCTCCTGACTCAGCATCTACAAAGTCTAGCAAACTACGGTGTCCTGGCTCGTCAATTCCAGAGCCATTGACAGACCTCTGGGCAAACATGTTACCTAGATCCTTGTTGGGACCCATGATACCTATGGGCCAAGGAAAAATGATGCCACCACTCAGGCTAGATCCCACTTCCTTCTCCAGTGTCACAGCAGTGTACCAAGTACCAGACACCTTCCACCACCACAGATATAGGCCACACCTATGCAGGGGACCACAGCACTATGGCCACGGCTACCTCAGTGCAGAAAATTCCCCAGACTGGGCAATTCAAATACAGAAGCTGACCACAGGACCCCGTGAGGAGCACAGGGAGCGAGGCTTTGACTGAGGAAGCAGGACTTGGAGAAGCATTAGCGGTTGGGTGTTGTAGTGCACAGCTATAACCCTAACACTCGGGATTTTTGAGACAGGGTTTCTCTGTGTAGCCCTGGCTGTCCTGGAACTTGCTCTGTGGACCAGGCTGGCCTTGAACTCAGAGATCTGCCTGCTTCTCCCTTCCATCTGCTGGGATTAAAGGCATGCGCCATCACCTCTCAGCCATGATCCTAGTTCTTGGCATGCTGAGGCAGGAGGATTTTGAATTGGAGGTCAGTCTATGCTACATAGAGAGTTGGGCCATGGGATAGAATGCTATCTCAAACAAAGAAGATTAGTAGAGGGCTGGAGAGATGACTCAGCAGTTAAGAGCATTGACAGCTCTCCCAGAGGTTCTAAGTTCAATTCCTAGTAACCACATGGTGGCTCAAAACCATCTGTAATGGGATCTGATGCCCTCTTCTGATGTGTCTGAAGACAGCTACAGTGTATATAAAGTAAATAAATAAATCTTAAAAAAAGAAAGTTTAGCAGCAATCATCTTTTCTTCTGTTTTGGAGGAAGTGCCTTGCTAAGTAGTTGAGGCTGGCCCCAGAATTATGATTCTCCCACTTGTAACAGCCATTTCTGTTACTGAGTGTTCAATGTGTGTTGGGGAGGCAACGCCACAATGCTCTGTAAAAATTAGCTCACGTAACCATCACAACAGCCTCTGACAGGAAGTGGCATCATCCACTGCCATTCCCCTTGGGGAGAAGGCGCCATGGCAGCACTGTCCTGGCAGAGGTGCACAGGTCTCCATTCTAACTCCGTGGTTCTCCCCGACTGTGTCTCTAAACGGGAACTCTGCATGTCATGTTCTCAGAGGCCGGATCCCGTCTGCCACTTCCTAGCATGGTACCATGACCCTGGCTGGTCTAAGACACCTGCTGGCACCTCAGTTTCCTCACTGATAGTGTGGGGATGAACTAAGATAACATGTGCACGTGGTCTGGGACTGGCAAGGCATCAGGTTCTAAATATCACAACCCGGGTGAGCAACTGGCCAGAGGAGCAGCTGGCTGGGGAGGGGAGGGAAGCTATGGGCCTGGGTGCCTAGCGTGGTCCAGGCTAAGGCAGAGATAGCCAGATCTCAGCCCTGAGCAGTACCACAAGACACCAGGCAGCAGTGGAGGCAAAGGAAGAAACCAACAGACAAGAAGGGGCTGGTCCTGACAGCAGAGGAAGGACCTGGCCCCTGGGGGTTTGAACCAAGTTGCCTGTTTTGATCTCTTTGGAAGTTGTCTCTAGTCCAGGCCCAGCCTGCTGTGCATGTCCCAAGAGCAACAGCACCGGTGACCCAATCAACACAGCTGCACAGGTCAGGAGGCAGAGGCCTGCACACATATTCCTCAGCCTCAGTCTGGAGGCTTCTCAGGCACTGGTCGGTCACTCTGATTTCCCTACGCTGCAGAACCAAAAGGAGTGGATTCTTCAAACTCAGCACCACTCAGAAGGTTCCAGACTGAGCAGAAAACAGAAGAATTCTGGTTGCTGGCATGCAGGCCTCCCCACAGGTCTGGATGCCCCCAGCTGGCCTGTAGCATGCGACAGTCTCATCCTGACTCATCATTACATCTCCTGTGACACAGTGGCTGACAAACAATGTTCAATGGCACAAAAGGGTTGGGGAACAGGCAGGCCAGCATAATGCTAACCTTAGCTTTGGGTGTGCTTACTGGATCAGTGAACCTCGAAGGTGTGACCCATGGTCTCTGCTACTGCGATCTGAGGCATGAAGACGGCTCAGGTCCAAGGTTTGAGGCCAGCCTGGGCACTACAGTGAGACGCTGTTGTTTGAACAGTAATTTATTTAAAGAAAAAGGGCCTGGTGTGGTGGCACACAGCACACCTCTAATCCTAGTGTCTGAGAGGCAGATGCAGGTGGATGTTTGTGAGCCTCAACATTGCCAAGCCTACAAAGCAAGTTCTGGGCCAGGCAGGGCTACATAGAGACCCTGTCTCAAAGACGAACAAAAAGGTAGGACTCAGTAAGAGAAGTCTTAGGGCAACTGACACTTACAGCTGCCAAGACCTGCCCTTCCCCACGCCAGTGTGGAGCCAGGCCCCGACTTGCACAGACTGGGCCAAGGGCACTTGCTAGCAGGTTCATATTGGATAAATCAACCTAGCTTCTCTGGGCGCTTCCGTCCTAAGGGCAGTGTGAGGAGGTGTGAGGTGTATACAGAGCTTAGTGTGTGGCTAGCAGCTGTTCTGTTCTTAGGCCTCTGGCACTCAAAGGGAGTCAAGGGAAGAGCTCAGAATGGGGAGAGTCCAGGGCAGTCAGACAAGACTGGGGCCAACAGCATCTGTTACTGTTCACTTGCCGCCATAGTTAATTCCTCAGGATACCTCGACCCTGCCCCTGGCTGCTTAGAGAAGCAAATAAGATTCAATAAAATAGAGAGAATGGAAGGACTGGGGACCACCAAGGTGGACGGATGTAAGTGGACAGCTCCACCCTGTGCCTTGTTGGTACTAGGATTCTCTCTCCCACTGACTGTGAAGGGCCAAATGCCCTGGAATGCAAGCTTCCCACGGCCTTGTTGGATGGCCTCTCTGACTTACCCAGACTGCACAGTGAGCCGCTTTTACAGACGCTTGGGTCACGTGAGCTGCAGGCACCTCACCCAGCCACCTCTCTCTTTGCTAGGGAAACCGAGGCCTAAATGTATTCTCAGGCCTCCCTGCAAAGTCTGCTAACTTCTATTTTCTCGGAGATGGGTTCTCACTATGTAGTCCAAACTGACCTGGGATGTAAGACTCCTTTGTTTCCTGTCTGCCCTCCACACGCTGTGACTATAGATGTGGGCCACCATGTCCCCACTGTGCCCAGTCTTTTCAACCCCTTCACTAAGTATCAGGTGAAGCCAGTGACCACCAGGCCAGCAGATGCTGGATAGAACATCCCAGATAAAGGTCGGACATGGTGGTGTATACCTTTAATCCCAGCATTTGGGAGGTGGAGGCAGCCAGACCTCTTTAAATTCCAGCTCAGCATGGTCTACAAAGTGAGTTCCAGGCCAGCCCTCGCTACAGAATGAGGCTTTTTACAAAAGAAACTCCCAGGAAAGGATACTCATGGTATTGCTTCTGCTGTGGCATCCCCAAGGTCCTGTTCCTGTCCCACCATGCAGTTGTCCAATGGTGATGTCCCCCTGTCCTGCCTCTACAGCAGGGGTTTCAAGGCCCCTCCTCTCTTTTCCATGGAGAAAGCTGACACAGGAGGGCCTTCAACTCCTGGTCGAGCCTCTTCCCTGACCCCTCCTTTACCTCTCAAAGACTAAGCTTCTCTTTTGGCTCTCCATCTTCTCCCTTCTGGTCTATGACTTGTCCCTTGCCCATCTGGCCTCTGTGGCTCCTGGCATTTCCAGGTCTACAGCCTCTGTCTTCCCCCAGGACTACTCTCCTGGCTAAGCACAGGTGTGCTGCAGGGCTGCTCACCACCAGCTTCTCCATGTTCCCCACTTTCCCACAGTGACCCCAGCTATACCTGTTCCCAGAGAGTGCCAACAAGCTAGCGACAGCAGCCTTTCATCTGGAACCTGGTGCTTTCCCCTGGCCTTTAGGCTGGTGGCTCCCAGGAACATCCCACTGGCCCTTCCCATGCTGTCTGTCCATCTCTTCCTGTCTAGTTTCTTAGCTTGGGCCTTTTCCAGTGACAAAGGTTGACCCCGATTCCCTACCCTCCCCCCCATCACATCATCATTTCCCGATGGCTCTTTGCCTCTGCATCCCCCTTGGGTCATCATCCCTCTCATCAACCTTTCTAGGAGTCCCCTCCCCTTTGCTGGCTTACATTTTTTGTTTGTTTGTTTGTTTTGTTTTTTGGGGGGTGGGGGACAAGAGTGTCACTAAACTACAGTTCAGACTGGCCTCAAACAATCTGCTGCCCCTGTCCTCACTGCTGAGATGTCAGGCACGCACCATCACACTTGGCCTCATCCTGTTTTGTTTTAAAGAAAATTATCCCTTCCCCCTTTTTAGTCTCTTCTAGCTCAGGCTAACTCAAAGTCAAATTGGCTGCATAGCCTGTGCTAGCTTCATTATGCTTGGTATTCTGCCTTCTAAGTGGACTTGGCAGGTCCGGCAGACCTCAGCAGACTCTTCCAGTTTCCTCTACGCAGAACAAGTGAAACTAAAATGTCTGGCAGGAAAGGAGTTCTACAATCTGGTCCCTACTTTGCTTTCTAACTTGAATCCTCTATATAAATTCCTGTGTCACCTGGCTCTAAATCTCCTACACAATCCCTGCCCAAACCTTTCCAAGCTTCCGGCCTCACCTTTCTAGAACCTTCCAATAAAGTGATGTTTGGCCGTTGCCTTATCCTTACAGCCTGAGGCTGTTCCCTCTGTATGATAACATTATTCGTGTGGCCTCATTACAGTGCTCCCAACAGCTTACAATATGACGGCCAGGAGATCATCTTCCACACGTTCCCTCAACACTGAGCCCGCAGGTGGCAGGGACTGGATTTTTTATGACTACCCTTAGAGACCTCAGCACCTAAACTGTGCTCGCTCGCTTGCTTCCTTCCTTCCTCTCTGTCTTTCTTTCTGTTCGATTCCTGCTATCGCCTGCCCTGCAACCTTCTTCCCTGGAAGTCTGCATCCTTGCAGATCTTGCCAATCCTGCTGTGCCACTCGGCATCAAGCAGTGAACAAAGAGATTCAACATCAGTTTACTTTTCTCTAGATAAAGATAAGGTCTTGCTAGGTAGCCCAGGTGACCTCAGACTTGAGGCAATCCTCTTGCCTCAGGAGTCACAGGCATGGATCACCCTACCTGCAACCATCTAACTCCTAGCTAAACATTCAGTGTAGACAGCCGTCTAAGATTTCCTGGGCCTAAACTAGCCTTACATCCTTGTCCGTTTAGGCGAGGTTGCTGTTAAGTTTAAGTGCATGAGGCATTTGTTTTTTTTATTTTTTTTAAAAAGATTTTTATTTATTATGTGTAAGTATATTGCAGCTGTCTTTAGACACCAGAAGAGGGTGTCATATCTCACTACGGATGGTTGTGAGCTACCATGTGGTTGCTGGGGTTTGAACTCAGGACCTCTGGAAGAGCAGTCAGTGTGCTCTTACCCGCTGAGCCATCTCACCAGCCCGGTATTTGTTTTATCCATCAGAGATATAACAAATATCCAAATCGTGGGCCTCTGAGATGACTCAGACAGCGAAGGTACTTACTGCCAAGACTGACTACCTGAGTTTGATAGACACAGCCGACTCCACCAAGTTATCCGCTCATGAGCATGAACACATGAATACACACACACACACACACAGAGCAAGCCCTGCAATGACATCCTATCTAGATTCCTGAACTAGCACAGGTGGCCTCTGCCATGCCCTAAAGCTCTATTTCATCAGCTTTCTTAACTGCTCCTGGGCTACCAGCAGTAATCAGAATTCTGACAGTCTGCACCCCGCCTGGTGCTATCCACTTATAAAAAGGGAATTATCCCATAGGGAAGCAGTTACCAGAGCAGATCGAAACTCTCTCCTAGCAGAGGCAAAGAGACCAAAGATCAACCTGCAGAGTCAGGAGGGAGGAAAGTTCAGGAACGCAGCTGCCTCTAAGGTCAGCACTCCAAACCTGGGCAGGGAAGGTGAGAGGCTGGCTGCTGCGTCTTCATTTCATTTTAATAAACACGTATGGAATCTCAGGGTTTTCCACTTTCTAGCTGTGTCACATCCTAAGACGCTTATCGATGAGTTAGTTCCTCATCTTGAGAAGATAGAAGGGTGGTGTTCTGTCTTCCTGACTTTACAGGATCAGGTGGCAAAACACACGAGAAAGAACTTTCTACACAGAAAAGCACTATGGGTATTCTTGTTTATATACATTATCTGTTCCAACTTCCTGAACTTCCAGATGGGGAAACCCAAGCTCACGATGAGATGTGGGTCTCTTAATTCTGAAAGTCTGCTACATGTCAGAGAGTTTACTAACTCCACAGAAACAAATCCTGTGTCTTTCTCCTTCCCAGCTGGTATTAAAATTTTCTTTGGTCACTTCGGTTACAAACGCAAAAATGAGGGGGAGGTTACCAGGTAAAGTGAGACGATTGGGTAGCGAAGACAAGATCACTATTCCCTCCCTGGGTTGGGAGGTCTCAGACCTAGGCTATTAGCTACCTGGAGCTCAGCAGCCGTAGCAGTCCATAAGACCCGCCACCCGGGCTTGCTGAGGAAGAAGGTGGGATAGGGTGGCTGACACTGGGATCTTCAACAATCCATCCACTCCGAAACACCGCTTTCAAGAGACTGCAGGAAGGACTGCGAGTTGGAATGTCTTATTTCGCTAAGGGTTCTCTGATTGGAGCGAATGAATTCCTTCCCTCTCTAGAACCCATTCTCCCTTAGAATAGTTATGTTTATTTTCCTGAACTATAATATTTCCCAGGCCGGCCAGTGGCCCTGAGCCACCGAACAGCCCTCTGGGAGAAGTAGTTCGCTTTCGCGTCCACAAGAGTCCTCTTCACCGGGTCTCCCAGCGCGTCTCCTTCCCAGAAACCTCACATTCCAGAGGCCTCCACAAGCACTGGGAAGGGGTTGGGAGCCGGGCCCTCGGGGGTCTCCAGGGGGCCAGCATCCTAGAGACCGCGGCACCGCTGGACTACGAATCCCAGCAGCACCCGCGCGCGCCAGTGCGCAGGCGTAGCCGCGCCTCGCCACCCCTCCCCCCTCCGCCAACTGCTCCCGTCGGTCCGTTCCCGTGGTCCCCCGATCCGTGCTAATGCCCCCTTCGGTCCCTGCGGCGCCTCCCACTCACCGCTGACTCGTGGCGTCGGGTAGAGCCGCTGCGCCTTCTCCAGGAAGCGCAGCGCCCGCTCGGGCTGGTTGCTTTGGATGGCCTTGAGGGCGATGCTGATACAGCGCTCGGCTTCATCCTTGTTGGATTCCATGGCGGAACCCGAGCACGGAACCAGGGAGGGGGAGGCCGGGCGAGCGAAGGGCTGCGCCAGCCGCCGGCGCGTCGCGGGGCAGGCCGGCGCGGAAGGATGACATAACCCTCCGCCCCTCCTTCCCGGGATTTGAGTGAGGGTTGAACCCGGGCGGAAGCCCTACCGTATGTCTCCTAAGAAAGGGGCGTTCGGTTCGGAGGCGCTAGAACGCGCGGGCGCTCTAGAGCGCAAATGCTGAAGTTGAGTGTGCGCGCACGTTCGGGTGGTAGCCTCTGCGTTCCAGTCCGACTATCTGTGAATCGTACAGATGTTTACCGATTGTCAGACGCTGCTGTCTGATGTGGCAGTGGTATCAAAACAAAACCGTGTCCTCACAGAGCTTTCGTGGGTGGGGAGAAGTCAAGTAAACGGAAACATTCAGATAGTGACACAGTCAAGGCAAATATCGAAAAGTAGAGGGATGGAAGGGAGGGCTACCATTTAAGATAGCTTAATATATCAGAAACTCATTTTACAGGCTCTGAACTCTAAAGAAACAGGAACATGTGATTGGAGGAAGGGTGGTTCGACTGGAGGAAATAACAGATGGAAAGGCTCCGCATAAGGATTTTCGTTGTGAGTTATTGCGGGGATTAAGGAGGAGTTTACAGGAGTCACTACAGAGTCACACCAGTCAGGATGCAGCTCAGCCTACCTCCCACTTAAGTGACAGCAACTTAGTGAAGGTTGCCAATGACTTCCACTAGGCTAAATCTCCTGGCTATTTCTTAGCCCTTGCACTATGGTCTTTCACAAGAAACTACAATAAACCAAATGAATGTTAAAGGGTGCAATGCGATGGTGGTGTAAGCCTTCAATCCCAGCCCTTGGGAAGCAGAAGGACTCTGAGTTCAAGGCCAACCTGGTCTACAAAGTGAGTTCCAGGACAGCCAAAGGTACAAAGAGAAACTCTGTCTCGAGAAACAGACACAAACAAAAGTTAAAGAGCAGCTGTTATAATCAAGTGAGACTCGGTGAATATATATTCATCGAGTTGCAGATACACACACATATACATATATATAAAGCATAAATATATAACATAAACATATAAAACATATAAACACACACACACACACACACACAACTAGAAAAGATCATCCGAGTGAGATAATCCACACTCAGAAAAACAAACATGGTATCTCACTTATAAGTAGATTATAGCCATAGATAGAGTACAGGATAACCATTCTACAATCCACAGACCCAAAGAAGCTAAGTAACAAAAAGAGCCCAGGAAAGGATGTTTGAATCTCACTGAGAAGAGGAAATGAAATAGTCACAGGGGTAGAGGGAGGGATGGAGCAGGGTTGGAAAGGAGGTGGGCAGGGGAAGAGGAGGGGTGAGTGTTGGGAGAACTGCCATGGAGACTTAGCTGGGTCGGAACTCCCTCTGAGAAGTTTGAATATTAGATGTTTGATATAGGGAGGATGTATTGGCGATGGGAATGGCAATCGGGATTGTGCAACCATACGGTGTAGGGAAGACGGAGGGAGGGCTGACGGTGGAGACCATGCTTAGAAGGTGTAAAACCCTGGCTTTAATTCCCCAGCAATGCCCCTTTCCACCAAGACAAAAATAACAGAACAAGAAGCTTGAGCAGAATCCTAATTTTGAAAATTATCAACGGATGTGAATTTTTTTAAATGTACGAATGCCCTCTCTGCATGTACACCTGCATGTCAGAAGAGGGCATTAGATCCCTTCATAGATGGTCGTGAACCACCGTGTAGTTGCTGGATATTGAACTCTGGAAGAGCAGCTAGTGCTCTTAACTGCTGAGCCGTCTTACCAGTCACGAATGCTTTTAAAGCAAACCATGGGATTAGATACACCAAGATGTAAGTGCGGAGCAGAGGGGAGCTGGATTACAGAGCCCTCCATTACTCAGAGGGTCGGAGGGAGAGGGGCTTGAGGAGAGGAGAGTACACTGAAGTGTGGTGTGAAGGAAGAAATATGAGTCACTTAGGGGCCAAGTGAAGTGGATGTTTCTAATGGAGGAAGGTTTCACATGATGAAATTTTATGTCGAGGCCAAGCAATATAAGCACGGAGAGATGCTGGCGGTGTGAGCCGCTGCGTTCACTGTGATGCAATTGTTTCAAGTGTGTTCCCAAGGGGCTCTGTGTGCTCTTAACACGGGGTGTTCTGTAGCGTTTTCTTCTTTTAAAGAGCATGTAGACCATGTCTTCTCTTTTTCTCTATCTTTGATGCAATTGTTTCAAGTGTGTTCCCAAGGGGCTCTGTGTGCTCTTAACACGGGGTGTTCTGTAGCGTTTTCTTCTTTTAAAGAGCATGTAGACCATGTCTTCTCTTTTTCTCTATCTTAAAAATTTTATTTATTTTTATTTTATGGACATTGGTGTTTTGCCTGCATGCATGTCTGAATGCGAGTGTCCTGGTCCCCTGGAACAGCAGTTATGGGCAGTTGTGAGTTGTCATGTGGGTACTGGGAATTGAATCTGGGTCCTCTGGAAGAATAGCCAGTGCTCTTAACCGCTGATCCATCTCTTCAGTTCACTATAACATTTTTTTTAAAAGATTTTTTAATTTATTGATTATATGTAAGTACACTGTAGCTGTCTTCAGACACTCCAGAAGAGGGAGTCAGATCTCGTTACGGATGGTTGTGAGCCACCATGTGGTTGCTGGGATTTGAACTCTGGACCTTTGGAAGAGCAGTCGGGTGCTCTTACCCACTGAGCCATCTCACCAGCCCAACATTTTCTAATAGAAGATATTTAATTGGCTTAGAAATTTTGACGATGCAAATAAAAGAGGGAACAGTTTGACATAAGGTGTAAGATCTGGGGGTACAGGGACACTTGGCCTTGGACAGACACATGGACACAATAGTTTTTGGGAGAGGCAGCCTAGCAGGTGTGGAGGCAGAGGCATTAGGAATATTCCCTTCTGTTATTTTCTCAGTTCTCTGAGGAGCAAGGCCGCGTGTCCCCTTTCACAAGACAGGCCTACATTTGAGTAGATTAGTGGGTTCCTAACATGTTAATGTTTAAATCCGGAACAGAGAGCTTTCAAACAGCCCTTCTTGACATTTGTTGACCTAGGACTGTAATGTCTGCCTTCCATCTCCTGCTAAGTGCCTGAGTTCTATTCTCTCATTTCCCGAGTGTCAGAAGTCCCCTCTTCTGCTGGCCACAGGTGCTTCAGTCTGTGGAAACGGTACTTCGCTGGGGTGGGGTTATCAGTGTGCTAAGGACTGTAGATTCCATTACTGCCCTGCAAGCCTTCCCTCTCTTCCTGCCATAGAAAATGACAGAGTCATTTAAAATCTTAACCAGGGGCTGGAAAGATGGTTCAGCGGTTAAGAACACTGACTGCTCTTCTGAAGGTCCCAGCAACCACATGGTGGCTCACGACCACCCGCAATGAGATCTGACTCCATCTTCTGGAGTGCTGAAGACAGCTACAGTGTACTTAGATATAATAAAATAAATAAATCTTAAAAAAAAAATCTTGCCGGGCGTGGTGGCGCATGCCTTTAATCCCAGCACTTGGGAGGCAGAGGCAGGCGGATTTCTGAGTTCGAGGCCAGCCTGGTCTAGAGAGTGAGTTCCAGGACAGCCAAGGCTATACAGAGAAACCCTGTCTTGAAAAAAAAAAAACAAAAACAAAAAACCAAAAAATCTTAATCAGTTTTGGTTCCTTGGCAGGTTGGCCAGAATCTTAGACGTTGTTCCATTGATGTGAAGAGGCACCAGGACCAAGTCAATTGGGAGCTGGCTGAGGGTTTCAGAGGCTCAGTACATGATGATCACGTAGGGAGCACGGTGGCAGGGAGTTTGGTGGCAGAGAGCATGGTACGGCAGCAGGCAGGCAGGTTGTGTGCTGGGGAAGGAGTTGAGAGCTAATCCTTTTGTGTGTGTGTGTGTGTTGGGGGGGGGAGGCTGGCATAGGCTTTTGAAACCCCACAGCTCACCTCCCAGTGCCACACTGCTCCAACAAGGCTACCCCTCCTGAGCCCTCTTAAATGGTATCACTCCCTGATGACTAAGCATTCAAATATAAGAACCTATGGGGCCATTTCTTATCAAACCACCACAGCAGGTCCCAACCTGTAAGGACCTGGAGAGGAGGCTGGGCATTCTCTGTGAGGATCTGCATGGTTTTCAGCAGGGAGCACCTCAGCTTCCCACTTTTCCCTCTGCTGCTGGGCCTGGCTCCCTCCCTCCTCCTCCCTCCTCTTCCCTCCCGACCCCCATCCCCTTTCTTCTCAACCCCCCCTCCCTTTTGTGGTGTGGGGAACCAAGGGCATCATGCATTGTGCACAGAGCAGGCAGGTGCTCCTGAGCTAGGCTCCTTCCAGACCTGCCTGTGTCCTGAACAGAGGCTCAGTGATGAGCAGAGGCAGTGACCTGGGCCCGAGGGCTTGCCTAAACGGACTCTGTGCTGATACCCTTACTTTCAGCATCCAGTCCTGCTCCTCAGCTCATGCTAACCAACTTGGCTCATGGTTTCAGGTTTTGTTTAAAAAAATAAATAAATGCAAGGCTGAGTATGTCGGCTCATACTTGTTTTTGTTCGTTTGTCTGTTCAGTGTTTTGTTTTTTTTGAGACAGGGTTTCTTCCTCTGTGTAGTCCTGGCTGTCCTCAGACTTGCTCTGTGGATCAGGCTGGCCTTGAACTCAAGAGATCTACCTGCCTCTGCCTCCTGAGTGCTGAGATTGAAGGTGTGCGCCGCCGCCGTCACCACCACCCAGCTTCATACTTGTAATCCTATTACTTGGGAGACTGAGGCAGGAGGATTGCTGTGAGTTCCAGGCCAGCCTGACCTACACAGAAAGTTCCAGGGCAGCCTAAGCTACAGAATGAACTCCTGTCTCCAGAACAAACCAAGAATCCAGCAGGGATGAACTACAGCCACACCCCTTTCTCCCTAGGGCCCAGGCTTGCTGTGGTCCTCCTGTCCCAGCTTCCCAAGGGCTGGAATTACAAGCCTGCATACCATGGTGTTCTGGGAGAAAATCTGAAAACTTTTCTGAAGAGTTCTGGTGGCCTCCTCTGAGTACCCCGAGGTCACTGCAAAGCCTCACCTGGATCTGCCATTGGACCTGAACCCACCCTTGTGATAGGCTGCAGTTAGCTGCGTCTGTCTCCAGCACCACATCTGGCTGTCCCTTTATTTATCCCCCCTTCACCCCCATTTCCTCCTGGTATCTAACGCATCTCTCCTCACTCTCCTCCCCACCCCCACGCCTACCTGAACATCCTCAGTTACCTTTCCTGTCTGTCCAATTGTCACTCGTTCTGTAGGTCTCGGCGGGAAGCATCACTTCTGTGAAGTGACAAATCTAATTTGTCATTTCAGTTGTCGGAAGCCAGAGCTTCCGAGATGCACCATGAAGAAGATTAGAGGCTGACTACAGGGGCCCCAGGTGAGTGAGAGGAAGAGAATGACATGGGACTGCAAACTCCAGAGGTGGCTCAGATGCTGGAGTCGACCATTCTGTGCAGGGCTGGAAGAATTCTTTCTCCTCAGGGCCTGGGTCTCAAGCTGAGAAAGTGCCCCCTTCCTCCTGGACCCCCGCCATGCTCCAAATAATTCTATCATTTAAGTGTGGATCCCAAGAGAAGTCACCTCCCCTGCCTCGCACAGTGGTGCTCTCTGCCTGTGACTCTTCATACCCTGCTTTCAGCCAAACCAAGACAGACACTTTAACCCCATTCCCCGTGGCCTGAGTGCAGGGCCTACCAGGTTTGTTTTGGCCCCTGGTTACTGCCTGTGGTTGGCTTGCTCCATTGCTGGGGGCCTGTAGCAAGGCAGACCATCCTGGTGGTGGTGTAAGTGAACTTCACATCATGATATCCAGGAAGGAGAGAGAAGGAACGACGAATGGACTCCGCCCTAAGTGGTCTGCTTTTTCCAGATAGGCCCCACGTCCTGATAGCTCATTCAGGAACTGTCTTAGTTAGGGTTTTACTGCTGTGAGCAGACACCATGACCAAGGCTATTTTTATAAGGACAACATTTAATTGGGGCTGGCTTACAGGTTCAGTCCATTATCATCAAGGTGGGAGCATGGCAGCATCCAGGCAGGCATGGTGCAGGAGGAGCTGAGAGTTCTACATCTTCATCTGAAGGCCGCTAGGAGAATACTGACTTCTGGCAGTTAGGAGAAGGGTCTTAAAGCCCACGCCCACAGTGACACACCTAATCCAACAAAGTCACACCTCCTAATAGTGCCACTCCCTTGGCCAAGCATATTCAGACTATCACATGAACTTATCAGTGGTGGCACCCATTGATAAGTTATTCCTTCCGGATCCCCAGTAACACCACTGGCTGTGGACCAAGCCTGCGAGGGGACACTGTGTACCCAAACGTATCCTTTCAAGAAGTTGTGAGGCTCAAAATCTCACCTTCAAATATTCTGCCTGAACTACAGTATACATAAGCACACAGGCAGACAAAGCACAGAAGAAGACTGTGGTAACAGGGGCACAGGTCTGGGTTCCCCAACTACCGGGTGTTCAATCTAACCCTGCCCCACAATAGTAGTTCCTGGGCCTGCTACAGAGCAGCAGTGTGGGTCAGAGTGGGGCCTAGCATGCAGGAGACCCTGAGGTCAATTCTTCACATTACTAAAGAAGAAAAGAAGCTGGGTGTTGGTGACCCAGGCCTTTAATCCCAGCACCTGAGAGGCAGAGAGGCACGTGGATCTCTGTCAGCTGAGGCTAGCCTGGTCTACAGAATGAGTTCCAGGACAGCTAGGGCTACGCATAGAAATCCTATCTCAAAAACAAAACAAAAAACAAAAAGAAAAAAGAAAAGAGGAAGCGAGGGTTGGCGAGATGGCTCAGTGGGTAAGAGCACTGACTGCTGTTCTGAAGGTCCTGAGTTCAAATCCCAGCAACCACATGATGGCCTGTAACCATCTGTAATGGGATCAGATGCCCTCTTCTGGTGTGTCTGAAGTCAGCTACAGTGTACTTATTTACAATAATAAATACATTTTTGGGCAGAAGCTAGTGGGGCCGACTGGAAAGAGAAGAGGTCCTAAATTCAATTCCCAACAATCACATGAAGGCTCACAGCCATCTGTACAGCTACAGCGTATTCACATACATCAAACAAACAAATAAATATTAAATAAGTAAATAAATCTTTTTTTAAAAAAAAGAAAAAGAAAGTAGACCTAAACTTCACAAGGCAGGTGATGAATATAATTTACTCCAAAGCATGAATGGGTAATAGGTGGCTAGGTCATTGGCTTTTTACTAATACTTTACTTTTGGAGGCTATGAAGTCTAGGCTGGCTACGAAAGTGTGGTGAGTTCTTTGTAGAGTGGATTCATGGATATGCTGGAGGCAAATCTGGAGCTCCTCACTGGCCCACGTTCTCTGGATGCTGGAGAGAGACAGGCGCGTAGGCAGTCATCCTTCCACCAGACTCGGCTGTCTCCTGGCTGGCCTATCATATCTAATTCTTTTTAAAGATTTATTTATTTATTATATGTAAGTACACTGTACCTGTCTTCAGACACTCCAGAAGAGGGTGTCAGATCTTGTTACAGATGGTTGTGAGCCACCATGTGGTTGCTGGGATTTGAACTTCAGACCTTCGGAAGAGCAGTCAGGTGCTCTTACCCACTGAGCCATCTCACCAGCCCCTAATTCTTTTTTAAACTCAAAGTCCTTTGGTCTCAACCCCTGTTTTGGTTTGTATGTGCTTGGCCCAGGCACTATTAAGAAGGTGTGGTCCTGTTGGAATAGGGGTGTCACTGTGGGCGTGGGCGTGGGCTTTAAGACCCTCATCCTAGTTGCGTGGAAGCCAGTATTCTGCTAGCAGCCTTCAGATGAAGATGTAGAACTCTCAGCTCTGCCTGCACCATGCTTGCCTGGATGCTGCCATGTTCCTGCCTTGATAATGGACTGAACCTGTAAGCCAGCCCCAATTAAATGTTCTTATAAGACTTGCATTGGCTTTTCACCAAGATGTCGACGAACGCGAAGAAGGAAGCTCCTGCCCCTCCCAAAGCCGAAGCCAAAGCGAAGGCCTTGAAAGCTAAGAAGGCGGTGCTGAAAGGCGTCCACAGCCACAAAAAGAAGATCTGAACGTCACCCACCTTCCGGCGGCCCAAGACCCTGCGGCTCCGGAGGCAGCCAAAATATCCTCGGAAGAGTGCGCCCAGGAGAAACAAGCTTGACCACTATGCTATCATCAAATTCCCACTGACCACTGAGTCAGCCATGAAGAAAATAGAGGACAACACTCTTGTGTTCTTTGTGGATGTCAAGGCCAACAAGCATCAGATCAAACAGGCTGTCAAGAAACTCTATGACATTGATGTGGCCAAAGTCAATACCCTGATAAGGCCCGACAGAGAGAAGAAGGCGTCTGCTCGCTTGGCTCCTGATTATGATGCCCTAGACGTTGCCAACAAGATTGGGATCATCTAAACTGAGTCCAGATGGCTAATTCTAAAAAAAAAAAAAAAAAAAAAAGACTTGCATTGGTCATGGTGTCTGTTCACAGCAGTAAAACCCTAACTAAGACAGCCTCTATCCCAGCTTCCCTTAGGGGAGACGTGGAACAGCTGTCAGTGGTTCATGGTTGGAAACTGACCCTAGAGAGTTCATGTGTTAATGGGTGAGTGGACCTGAAGTTGGAAGTGTGTCCTTTTTGGGGGGAGACTCCTAAGCCAGACCTCCATTCTTGACATCTTTCCTGGGTTTTGGAGCCTCACCATGGCCTACCTGTAGGACACTGCTTTCTCGATGTCTTGCAGGGACCCCTACATTCTCTCTCTTTTTAAAGTGTTTTCTTCTTTGTGAGTTTGACAGCATGCACCCAGTCCCACTCATCTCCCTGTCCCCTCATATCTGCCCTCTGCCCTTGCAACCTCCCCCCCAAAATAAAAAACACACAAACAAAAACCAAACCAAACCAAAAACCCAAACCATTTGGGAATCTTGTGGAAGCTATAGTGTGTCTCAGTGTGTCTCACAGTACACCCCTCTGTCCACACATCTTCACTTGTGAGTGTTCATGGTAGTAAGTTGTTGGTCTGGTTCGAGGTCTGTGACTTCTGTGACCTCATCAATATTGGATCCTCATCCGGACTCCTCCCAGTTATTGCCTTGTGTCATGGAGATCCTGTGGCTTTGGATCAGCAGGACCAGCCTTTCATGTGCTCCAACAGTTGACAGGCCAACTCAAAGCCCTGGGTCTGCACCAGGGTGGTAGCTGAGCTGGCCAGCTGTCTGGCTATACCTTATCCGAACCACCAGGGCATGCTTTCCAGTGCCATACCAGCTAGGCCACCCAGTGGCTGCCATTGGCAGGGGGCAGAGGCAGCTCTCCTACTCTCATGCCCAGGGGCCAGTTCATCCACACCCAGGCCTCCAGAGCAGCTCCACTATGCTGCCCATAAGGTGTGAGGCCCATTCTCCCAAGTGTTGCAGCCAATGAGGGGCCACGTCAGCTCTCCTGCACCCACACCCTTGGGCAGCTCACCAGTGCCCCCTCCATTAAGGCCAGTTCTACTGTGCTGCCCAGGCGAGGTGCAGAGCCTGCCCTCCCACTTTCATGACAGCGGGGGCGGGAGGGGGGAGGTGGGGGAGGATATCATTACCGTGCCCTCTACACCTTATGGCAGACAAGTGGTGGGGCCAGTTCTACTTTCATCCTTGGGGGCCAGCTCACCTGTGCCCCTGCCACCCGGGCCAGCTCCACTGTGCTGCTCTGGTGAGGCACAGGGCCCACTCTTCCGAGTGCTGCTGCAGGTAAGGGGCAAGGGCATTTCTCCCCAGTGCTGCTGGGGGTGGTGGTGGTGGGGACAGTTCTGCACAGCCCCTGGACACCCATGTGGTCCCAGGTGGCCGCCTGGATCGGGGGAATCACCATAGTGGTAATGTGAGCCAGGGACATTGACACCAACCCCTGTCACTGCATAGCCGTGGACCCAGACATGGCCCTTGGTGGCAGCGCGGGTTGGTGCTTTATCATGATCTCCTACTCCATCTTCCTTCACAGGACTCAGGCTGTTCTGCTTCTCTTCCTCTCCCATCTGTCCATCAGAGGTCACACTGTAGTGGCTCCTGCTGCAGGCGGGCCATGGGCTACTGTGCTGTGTGACAGAGGGTGGGTCTGTGGGCATCTTTACCTTCCCACACACCGTGTGGCATGGCGGCTGGTCAGCAGGTCTCTGGATGTCTCCTGAGCTTATTTTTAACTTTCGCTGGCATCAGCAGAGCCCAGCCCAGCCCTGGGATACCTCCTTGCTTCTGACCTCCGCTTTCTTTTTAAAATATTTATGTGCACGTTTCATCTGCATCGATGTGTGTGACATGCATGCCTGGTGCCTTTGGAGCCTAAAAGGAGGGCTTCAGATCCCTGGAACTGTAGTTTTAGAGAGCTGCCGTGTAGGTGCTGGGTACCGAACCCAGATTCTTTGCCAGAATAAATGCTCTTAACTGCTAAGCTACCTCACCAGCCCCCGACCTCCGTTCTGAAGAAGGGCTCGTCTTCTGTCTAACCCTGACTCTTCTCTCAGCTTCGCAGGGCCATGAAGAGCAACCACAGCACTATGTTACCCAATTACAAGTCATGACTGACAACCTAGCCATCTTCCGTGATTCGTGCCTCATGCTTGCCCCTTATCCAGTCACAAGATGCTGTGGTCTCGCCTTCCTCTAAACCTTCCTTCCGGTGCTGCAGCCTGATACAACCTGGGCAGTGATTCTTAACCCGTGGGCCACGATCCATTTGTGGGGGTCAAATGACCCTTCCACAGGGGTCGCCTAAGACCATCTGAAAACACAGATATTTGCATTACGGTTCAAAACAGTAGCAGATTACAGTTATGAAGTAGCAATGAAAATGTTATGGTTGGGGGTCACACCATGAGGAACTGCCTGGCGCTGGACGTGGGAAAATACAGGGGTGGGAGAGACCCGAGTCCCAACTCAGGAAGACGGGACAGGTGGATGCAGGAGACTGGACAGGCAGATGCTGGAGACTGCCGCGGGACCCCATAGAACCACCTTGGGAAGGGTGTCGGGCGGGCCGTGTGAGGCCGCCTGACCCTGCTCGGAGGTGAGTGGGGAAGGCACAGTCCGACTCTCAGGCACCACAGAGAAAGAGCGGGCTCTGGGGTCTCTGGGCCTAACGGAAGTCAGATACAATAGGTTCTCATTCTCTGACATTCCAGTCTCGGCTGGATGTCCAGGAAGAGCTGAGAACAAAGTGTGTGTGTGTGGAGAAGGGGCAAGGGGAGAAGGTGCTGGGTGGTTCCTGCCATGGTTTTAGAGCTTTATTGTAGAAAAGGAGGGAGGGAGGGGAGGAGGGAGGGAGGGAGGGGAGGAGGGAGGGAGGGAGAAGAGGAGGAGAGGGGAGGGGAAGGGAGGGGGGAGGAAGAGAGAAGAGGAGGGGAGGGGAGGAGAAGAGAAGCGAATCAGAGGGTGGCCATGGCCACATGGAGAAAGAGGAGAAGGGAGGGGGAGAAGAAGAGCAAGAGGTGAGAGTAAGAGAACAAGAGCTTGCTGGGCAGTGGTGGCACACACCTATAATCCCAGCACTTGGGAGGCAGAGGCAGGAGGATTTCTGAGTTCGTGGCCAGCCTGGTCTACAGAGTGAGTTCCAGGACAGCCAGGGCTACACAGAGAAACCCTGTCTTGAAAAAAAAACAAAGAGGAAGGGAGGGAGGGAGGGAGGGAGGGAGGGAGGGAAAGAGAGAGAGAGAGAGAGAGAGAGAGAGAGAGAGAGAGAGAGAGAGAGAGAGAGAGAGAGAGAGAGAGACCAGACAGCTTACCTGACTGATGGCCACAGAATTATGCAGCTTGGGTCTCGTTAGGAGCCTATGTCTGGGAGCATGGCAAACGGGCCTTCTGTCCCTTGCAGATTCATCTGCTGGGTCTCCAGGGTTTGAACTTAGCTTGACCAGAAAACAGGCTGCCTTTCACCGTCCCACAAGGAACTGTATTAAGGGGCGCAGCATTAGGATGTTTGAGAGCCACTGTTCTGGGGGAGCTTATGACTCACTGTGGACTCCACTGAAGCCCACTTAATGCATCGCAAGAAAACTGACCATTCAAAAATGCAGGGCTGGCCTTTGGGAGTGCAGCCCAATGTGCAGTGCTTGGCTGGTATATGCACAAAATGATGGGTTTTAACTTCAGTACTGAAGAAGGTAAACACAGTGCAGTTTATTACAGCATTTTCCCTCTTAGTGCCCCCAGTGGCTCCTAATTATTAATATGGCTGTCCTAACTTATTTACAGGGCCCTATAGTTGCCTTTCTTCCCCACCAGTCCATCTGTGATTGGCACTTTTTGTTATAATTTTTATGGATTAAATATATTGTGGTTTGGCTACTTGAATTTTATGTCTGTCTGGTAAGATATGTTCGAGAAAATAGTAATTTCACAGTTATTGGCACAGAGTTGCTTACAGTACTATTTATTGTTATTATTATTATTATTTTGTTTTTTTTTGAGATAGGGTTTCTTCATGTAGCCTTGGCTATCCTGGAACTCACTCTGTAGACCAGGATGGCCTCTAATTCAGAGATCTGCCCGCCTCTGCCTTTCAAGTATTGGGATTAAAGGCTTGTGTCACCACTGCCCAGCCAACACCCCTCTCCCACCTTTACCTACAGCGCTATTTTTTTAAGCTGTTGATTATTGGTAATTTTATGCATTTTAAAGTTCCTAATACCAGGATGTAGCTCAATTGGTTGGGTGCTTGTCCTGTCTAGCATGCATGAAGTCATGGGTTCAGTCCCCAGCACTGTATAAAACTGAGCATGGTGGTACATGCCTGTAACCCCAAGTTTATTTACATGTGTGTTCTCTATGTGTCTTGTGTTCAGGTGCACATACTCCATTACATGTATGTGGAGGTCAAAGGAAAATTTTGGGTGTCAAACCTCACCTGCCACCTTGAGACTGGCTCTCTCCTGTTCATTGCTTGCACATGCCAAGGGAACTGTTGCAGGGTTCTTCTGTCTCCACCTCCCACCCTCCAGGAGAGGCTCATCTGGAACTAGAGTCTTGTATTCTACTGAGTTTTCAGGATCCAAACCAAAACTCAGGTTGTCAGGCCTGTGTGGCAAGCATGTTACCCACTGAGACATTCCCCCAGTCCTGTGACTCCCCCCACTTAGTCTGTTGTGGCAGGTGCATAGCATACTGTCAGCCTGTCTTCTGCAAGAATGGAAGTATTTATCCATCCATCCATCCATTTATTTACTCATTCATTCACTCATTCATCTATTTATTTATTTGAGACAGAGTCTCTTTAAATAGCCCCAGCTGTTCTGAAACTCACTGTGCAGACCAGGCCAACCTTCAACTCATAGAAATCTGCCTGCTTCTGCCTCTCGAGTGACGGGATAAAAGGCTTTTGCAACCATGCCAGACCTAATAATGGAGATTTATAATTTTTCCTTAGGGTTTTTTTTTTTTTTTAAATGGTGCTAGGGACCAAACCCAGGACAGCACGCATACTGAGGTCCAGCTGTCAGTGAGCTTGCCGCTGCCTCTGTATAAAGCACACCCAGTAGTATACTCAGTTCTGAGCACTCAAGTATGCTGGTGGTGGAACCCAGGGTCTCAGGCACGCTGACACAAACTCTTACACTGTGCTACACTCCCAATCCCAAATGTCCACCAGATGGATGGTTTCTGAGTTACTTTGTATGGTTGTTATCTTCATTCCCACTCTTTCCTTTGAGACGGTGTTTCACCATCTAGTCTGGGTTGGCTTTGAACTCAAAGTGATCTTTTGCCCAAAGTTGCACCCCAACCCACCCCTCCCCCACCCCGACCCCCGCTCCCTGTTAGTTTTGGAATTACAGATGTGCTGCCAGCTACAACGCTTGCCACACTTGGCTCCCTGTTGTAACGCAGAATCAGTCCCTAAACCACGTTAGGAACCCTGGACTCCAGTTTCCAGGATGGACCTGGCCTTTGAATCTGCATTCCCTTGGTCCTCCTGCTCCTCAATCTTTGGACCCTTCTACTCAACTCACAGGCCTATTCAAAACGACAAACCAACCCCAATCCCACTTCTTCTTCCGGCAGCGTGTGTGGGCTTACACATAGGTATCGGATGGAAAGCTGCTTCACGGTAGCAGCTGTTGCACCTTCCTGTTTTCCTCTTTATGCGCATGCTCCTCAAAGACCTTGCTCAGTGCCTCGTCTACAGTTGCTGATTAGTGAAGGTGACATCGAATAGCTCGAAGAACATACATTTACTCATTAAATTCATTTTCTAAGTCAGAGAGCAATGCACCATTTCCCTCTCTTTCACCTGCAGTTGGATCCTCTCAGTTTCTTCTGCTATGCCTTTGGGCCACCCAGCCCTGCTGGCAAGCTGGACTCCTGCACTGAGCAGTTCTGCCAGCAGGTGGCACTGGAAGTCCACAGCTGAGCCAGTCTCTGCTCCTGCCTGACTTCTCATGACCCCTGTGGGTTTGGTCTGCTCGAGGCTTGCACCCTGGAGCTAGCACTAGCCTCCTTGGCCCGTGAAGTTTCTTCTTAACTGTGTGGCAGCAGCCATTGTCCACCTCTCCCCTTTCCTCCTTTCCCTAGAGTATGTGCTTCAGCCATAGCAGAAACAAGGTGGGGCACTAGAAGCAATTGAAAAAAATTTTTTTTTTTTTTTTTTTTTTTTTAAATCATGGAGCATTCTTAAGTTGCCCTTAGCAACAGTTTCTAAGATTCCTCTTCTGGTCTCCTAGGATAACAGTGAACCTCGGGTTAAGGAAGCCCAGCCGCTCCCCTGAAGAGTTCTTGTGGGGGGAAGTAAATGTCCCACCCAGCCCGTGGATGGCTTTCTGGAGAAGGGAAACGGGGGAGAGGGTGAGCGGGGATTACTGGGTCATATTTAAGACACACTTACACTGCACCGATGCCTCAGGCTTAGAGCACCCAGCACAGCAAAGCCCGCACTTAAGACTCCAGGCAGAGTGGTGAAGACGGGGCACGTCTCAGCGGAGAGCGAAGCCGGCCTCGTGGAAGGGAGGCATAGAGGAAGTGCCCACCTCTGCTTTCCTGTGCAGGTGTGGGCAGAGGCCCCAGCTCTCTTGCTGCCCAATCACCCCTGGCTGTGTTCTGAGTCAGGGTGGAGTCCCACGCTGAGGCAGACCCTGGAGGTTCTGGAGAGCTGAAGCAGGGGCTCATAGGAGGGAACTTCGGGCCCATCCAGCTCAATCTATCATTTCACAGATGAACGAACAGATGGGGACCGGGCTCAGCACCACTGAGCGGTGGAGCCGAGTCCATCAGACAACACTGTTGCTATGGTTCTCAATGCACATCCAACATACCGGATGCTCATAGGTCTGTGTCAGGGACTGTGTGTGACAGTTCCTCGGAAGCAACACTTCAAAGGAGATGGCACAATGCTACCCTAATGTGCAAACATGTGTCTTTTGTACCTGCCTCAAGTTGCTTGTGACGAGAGAGCATCAGTCTCTGGCTGATGACAAAAAACAAGGGCCCAGAGGAACGGCCTAAAAGAAAGAAAGGACACAGAGCTCTTGCGGGTATTTCCTGCAAAGTGCTATAATTAAAGTGATATTTTACGAGTGTCTTAGACAGAGGGCAGCTAGGCTCTGAGCTGGGTCTGGGCTCCACAGGTCCATAGAGAGGGGATGAGACACAGGGACAGGGGCTCAGCCATTGCTCTAGTGAAGCAGAGTCCCAGAGGAGGCATCGCAGGGAGCCTGGGAGGAAACCACAGAGCTGGGAAGTTCTGGAGAGCTGCTTAAAGCAGCCACTTGGAATCTGGATTCTGCTGGGGGCACAGTGCCTTCCTGGAGCCCCTGGTGGCTAACACAGACCCTCCTCTGGCCAGGCTTCCTGCCAGCTCAGGGTGCCAGGGTCATCTGCATTATCATTCATCACACTTCCTTTCGCCTGCCAGCTCATTTCCAAACTTGCAGCTTAAAAACAGCAGGAGGAAAATGGCAGGGAGTGTTCTTGCTACTATAAATCCACAGCGAGAGACAGATGTCAGAGCAGAGCAGAGCTGCCTCCCTCCCGGGCTGGCCGGGGTTGGGAGGGCTCCTGCACTGACCCACAGGGCACTTGCTAAGGGAGTTAACTAAGGTCTCTACTTTGAAGCCTCAGTCCTGTTTTAGGACCTTCCATCCGACTGCAGACTCAGAGCCTAGCAGAACACTGATGGGGTCAGGGCAGGGTGGAGAGGGAAGCCGGCTGAGCCCAGAGGTTACTCCCAGAAAGATGGGGAGGTGGGCACCACTCCCGATGCATCAGCAGCATGAAGGGCCACTCCAGGGCTTGCAGGGTGCTAAGGTGCAGGAGGTGGGAATACTATTTGGGCAGAGCAAAGTCCCAGGCAGTTTCTTGGGCACATTTCCACATGGCCTGCATGAGGCGGGTGAAGCCCATGTCCTTGGGCTTCTCCAGGCCTCTCATCAGCCGCTGCTTCATGATGGAAACGAACTCCTTGTTGCTCAGCTCCCCATTGCCTGGAGGATGAGGAGACACAAAGGTGTAAGTGGGGACTCTGGGATAAAAGCCACTGAGAAATTCCAGCCCCTACACCCTGTGGGTTCTGCAGCCCAGCACACACTCAACTACTCTCAACCTTAGCTCAGGATGAATCACCCAGCTCCTTCCCTGTTTCTAAACAGAGCCCACAGATGCTTTGAATAGAGCATAAGTCAGGTCTGTGTTGGAACAGAGATGGATGAACCTTGTGCATTGGTCCCTGGAATGCTCCCAGGTTGCAGAAGAGACATCGCAATAATGGGGCAAAGAGAGGACGCTGTGCTGCAGGGGAGCAGTGTGGAGAGGACTCTGTGCTGCAGGGGAGCAGTGTGGCTACTTTCTGTAGCAAGGAATGAGGACCCCTGGGGTGTGGCGAGGCTCCAGTTCAATCTGCTTTTCCTCCTGGGAGGTGTCCCTGTCGCCCTTTACCTGGCCAACCTGCTCATCCTTAGCCTTGGCCCTGGAACCCTTGCTGGTCTGGGCTTATACATCCTTCCCAAGGTGGATTGCACCCCATCTCTTTTTTTCTTTTAATTTATAAAATTCTGTGTGCATAGTGTCTACGTGCATATTCACTCTGTGCGTGGCTGGTACCCGAGGAGGTCAGGAGGTGACAGATCTCCTGGATGCTGTGAACTGAGCCTTTGCCCTCGGTACGAGCAGCCAGTGATCTGCCCTGCCCCTCATTTCTCTTGCTATTCTCAGTACGTGGCACAGGCTCTGGCATCCACTATGTTCTGTAAGAACAGAGCCGCAGCCATCTTCTTTCTAGAGACATTGAAATGTGTGTTCTCACCTACTGGCAACAAACTGTGTGTGTGTTAATATTTTTGCATCTTTTGCCAGGTGTGGTGGCACACGCCTTTAATCCCAGCACTCGGGAGGCAGAGGCAGGTGGATTTGTGAGTTCGAGGCCAGCCTGGTCTACAAAGTGAGTTCCAGGACAGCCAGGGCTACACAGAGAAACCCTGTCTCGAAAAACAAAAAAAAAAAAAAAAAATTTTTTTTTTTTTTTTTTTTTTTTTTGCATCTTTATTTTCCAGAGAAAATGACATGTCTGGGGATCCTCAGGGTTACAATTTGGGAGAACAAATGTGATTGCTGTTTTCATTTTGAAACCCATGTGGTCACTAATTTAAACCCACAGGCAAGGTGGAATCACAGGAAATGGAAAATGTCCTGGGTGTGGTATTACACTTCCTTAATCATGGCGCTCAGTCATGGTGTATACAGTAAGTTCCAGGCTAGCCAGGGTTACATAGAGACACCCCCATCTCAACAAAACAAAACTAAACAAAGAAAGAAAGAAAACAAAAACCCAAAATGAACCCAGAGACGTGGCTAACACAGACTGGGGCCCAGGGTGGTGACTCTCAAGCTCACAATGCCAAGGGCCGACCGCTGTGGAGGTGATGCTGCCATATAAAACTGCCCCACTACAAACAGGATCTAGGACTACAGCAAGGCCGGGTGCACCCTCTCCACTCCACGGGACCCCACTCACCATCACAGTCAAAGAGCGCGAACACCACGTCACACACATGGTCCGAGAGTTCGACCTTCGCCACTGTCCTGGCCACTTGCTGCATGGTCACTGAGGAAAGGAAACGCTGTGTTAGAGCTGTACAGACATCTCTCCTCTTCTCTCTCTGGAAGCTGGCTAAACCACTCAAACTCTGCAGTCATATCTGAGAAAGCAAGGCCGGCTGTGGGGGCGGCACACCGTTCCTTTAGTGCTGAGGACAGTGAGGGAGGAGGATCAAAGCACTGAGGGCAGCTGGGGCCACACAATGAGAACCTGTGTCAAAGCCATGAGCATAGTTCAAGGCCACAGAGGAGAGGCATCGAGCCAGTCTTCAACAATCAAAATGGGCTGTGCGTGTCTCAGTGATGCGGCACTTGAGAGACACGAGACACGCCTGGGTTTAAGTCTCAAAGCCCAGTAGTGAAGAATAAAAGGAAAAAGAAAGAAAGAAAATGAGAATTTAACCTTTATCTACAACTCAGGGTATTTTTGTTTGGTTTGGTTTGGTTTTGGTTTTTTGAGACTGGGATTCTCTGTGTAGCCCTGGCTGTCCTGGAACTCACTCTGTAGACCAGGCTGGCATTGAACTCACAGAGATCTGCCTGCCTTTGCCTCCTGAGTACTGGGATTAAAGACATGTGCCATCGTGCCCTGCGTGGGTCCTGCTTTGCACGTGGATCAGAACTTGGCATCTGAACTCCGGTCCTCACGTGTGCACTGCAGACACTTCATATCGCCAGCCCCGGACAACAGGATGACAAATGTCAAGGAAATGAGCAGGCGACAGGAGGGGCATGGCAGGCAGTGGGAGTGGCAAGGCACCGACAGGAGGGGAAGGGCACCAACAGGAGGCAGGTGCACCTTAGTTCCCAGCCAATCTAGGATCTGTATGGTGAGCTATTTGCTCCACTAGCCCTCTCCCCCTGGTCTGCTCCAGCCATTTCTTTTACCTGTATCCCTTAGATGCCGGGTACTCGGTCTACTAGACCACCACAGAGCCTTTATTTATTTTAATTTTTTTTGGCCTCTGTAGAGAACTCTCTTCTGCCATTTTCCTCCCCCGACATTTACTATGAAATATTAGCAATCATGTGGAATTGGTTTTCCATGAAAGACGAGCCAGGAAGAACTAGGCAATTTCCACTGTCTTCCCTCTCATTTATCCTCACGCTTGGTCTACCTATTGCCTATAAATTATGCTACTGCTTACAGATCAGGCCCAAAGTGAAGTAAACTTGCAGGAAGGAAAAGGGGCTGGAGTGATGGCTCAGTGGTTAACGAAACGGCACTTCGTGCTCTTGCAGAGGACGCAGGTTTGATTCCCAGAACCAGCTGTCCATAACTCTACTCCCAGGGACTTGAAGCCTTCCTCTGATTCCTCGGGTGCCAGGCATACACAGGTACACATACATACGTGCAGGGGATACATCTGTGTACATAAGATAAAGAAAAGGAGCAGGTCCTGCTTCTGCAACGGTAGGCTGTGCGGCCGACCTTTGGCTTAGACTCTGAGAAGCTCTGTGGAGCATTAATGCATGGCTGCGCCGTTTGCTATTTCACACTTTAGCATCAGTTCCCATCTGTCTTGTCATTTTTTTCTGAATTTACTCACTTGCATCTGTCACCTCTGTGTATATTCAGCACGGCCTCCGAGGTCAGCAGACACAGGTATGGCGGGGCAGAACCGTGCTGGGTGTCAGGAGACAGGGCTCTCTGAGTGGCTCTACCCTGACAGCTATCTGCCTGATGGCTTAGGGTTTGCTTCTCTCATATTCAAGTCCGAGGATGCCCGAAGGAGGCCGTTGGGGTTCTTGGCCCACCAGGGACTTCCCTGGTGTTCATTTCAGAGCGGGAGGGTGAGGATGGACGTGGGGTGGAAGTGTCTGGGAAGAGCAGAGGGGCTCGCAGGGCTCTGTTTCAGTCCCCAAAGCCTCGAGCTTGAGAGGGAGCGAGCTGTTCAGCAAGGAGGGAAGAGCTAGTCTCTTCTTCCTGCAGCCTGGGCCACTCTTCAGATCTCCTCCTTCCCAGCCTGTGACTAACAGTGAAGGAGAGGCTGGTGCGGTGTGGAACAAAAAGAACCAGATGTGGTAAGTTCTCATGTGCCAGCGATGAACAAAACTACAGTACCAAGCGTGAGAGACTGAGCCATGCAGGAAGAACTAATCACTGCTAATTTCACTGTGTGGAGGGGAAAGAGGGGGAGGAGGAGGGTAAGGGGGGAGGAGGCTGTCCTCAAAAGCAATTTGCAAGAATAAGCTGCTCTGCACACTCCTCGAAGGAGGAGATGTCCTAAGGAAACTCAGTTGACTTTGGGGGATCCCTTGGGGAGGACAGAATGAGGGTGGAGAAGCGGGTGTTCTCAGACACCGCTATCTGCCGAACTTCTTTCCACTGCCGCAGAGGAGTCTCCAGAAGGATCCGAGAACCTCACGTGGCAGGAGTGGTGCTTTCTGCTGGCCATACCGTTTGCTGCAGGCCACATCAATCTCATGTTTTAACTGCTCTAACTGCCTCGCCGCTCTCTCCTGAGGCTCCTGCTCTCTCAGGTAGAATGCCTGGCCAGTCCTCTTGCGACTCTCAGACTCATTTTTCTCCCCACGACAGCACTCTGCTCCAATAAACCAGTAAGCAATATCCAGGCATGTCAGCGAGAGAGAGCTCTTGACAGTTTCCACCGAGCAGCTCATTAGGCTGGTATTAAGTGCTTGTAGAATGGGGACTCCTAGAGACTACAGCAAGAACATCATTATGAATGCCACCCCTCAAGTGGCAGGGATCGATTATGCCCCATCCCACCTGGAGGGGACGCTGGTGGCCTGGGTACTACCAGGGCTGCTAAGTCACTGTGACTCTTGGGGATGGGAACAGACTTGCTGGGGTGCCCTTTTCATAGCAAAAAGGTCCTTGGAGAGGACCCCAGGGTTATGAAACAGAGCAGCCCAGAACAAACCAACTAGCAGGGAAACTGCCAAACTGGGAACTGTGGGGACTGGTGGGATGACAGCAGATTACAGGCCAAGCTCCTGACAGCCGCTCCCAAGAGTCGGCTCATTCACAATGTCTCCAACATCTCTAAATCACAAAGCTGTAGTTAAACCACAGTGAAGAGGGCTTCCCTAACCCCTGACCCCTGGACCTCCGCATTCCTGGGCAGAACTGTTGGTACTGCAACTTTGGCCTCTCCTATTTGGTGACTGTGATTCTGAAACACATGCTTGGGTCTTCTGTGATGGATAATTTCCCCCTGGCAACCTGATGGTATTTATAATCACCATGGAACCCCGCCCCCACTTCATGTCTGTGAAGATGCTCGCACCAAATGTGGTTGGTATAATTCCATGGGCTGGGGACCTGGACTGGATAACAAGGACACTGTGAACTGGGCATAGAGATCCATCCCTCTCTTCCTGGCTGTGGAGCCGATGCTGCCTCCTGCCACCACGCCTTTCCGGCCCCGACACATTTTACCTCCAGGCTGTGCCCAAGCCAGCTCTTCCTTTCTTCCTTCAATGCCTTTCCCTCTCCTGGGTATGGATGTGAATGTGGCTTGTGCACATTGAATGCTCTGCTCTGTTACTCTCCTTCTTCTCCGGAGGCAGGGTTGCTCATTGAACCTGGAGCTAGGATGGCAGCCAGCAAGCCCCAGCAATGCTGCCTCTGCCCCCACAGTCCTAGGGCAGAAGGTGTATGCCTGGCCATGCCCAGCCAAATTAAAGCCCAGGTCCTGGTGCTCACGCAGCAAGTGATACCACTGGCCATCTCTCCATCCTCTTAGGTTTCTTTTTTCTTTTTCTTTTCTTTTTTCTTTTCTGAAACATGGTTTCTCTGTGTAGCCCTGGCTGTCCTGGAACTCACTCTATAGACCAGGCTGGCCTTGAACTCAGAAATCTGCCTGCCTCTGCCTCCCAAGTGCTGGGATTAAAGGCATGTGCCACCACTGCCCGGCCCTCTTAGGTTTCTTTAGGCAAGTATTTTGTCACATGGATTGAACAAGTAACTAATATAGTCTTCTGGGGGATTTTTTGGTTCTGGTTTGACATAGAAGTCCTAATATCTTTGCAATTGCCAAAGTATATCTTTCTTTGTGTTCCTGAGACGACTGAGCTGACAGCACACAGGCAGGTTCAAGAGGACTGTGGATCACAGGAAAGACCAAGTCTGGTTGGGGTTTTCCAGCTCTGCCCTCTAACCTGTTGAGCTGGTCACCAACAGCTAAGGGGTCAGCCAGTCATGCTGTATGCCGATGCCCTCTAAGATCCTTGGAGCACAAGCTTTGGCAAGCTTCCAGACTGTTGGCACATAGAGGTTCCTGGAGTGTGCCCTGGGCGGGTACAGAAGTTCTGGGCTCCTCCCCGACCTCTCCCCATGTATCTGTAACCTTTACGATAAGCCAATAAACCCAAGTGCTTGCTCCAGTGCTTTGAGTCTCTCACAAATCAACTGAACCCAATCCCATCAGGAGCTGGCTGGACAGAAAGCAGCTCAGATAAGACAACCTGGGGCTGTGACTAGTGTCTGAAGGCAATGGGCAGCCTCAGAGATGGAGACCCCACCCCACTGGTACTAGACCTGATACTAGCTCCGGGAGAGGCATCACAATGAAAGAGAAAGAACAGGCAGGGTATCCAGGTAGAATTGACTGCTTGCATGATGCCGGAGAAATCCTTACACCTTTTCATTTTTATTCATTTATTTTCCTAGACAGGTGTATTAGTCAGGGTTCTCTAGAGTCACAGAACTTATGGATAATCTCTAAATAGTAAAGGAATTTATTGATGACTTACAGTCGGCAGCCGAATTCCCAACAATTGTTCAGTCGCAGCTGTGAATGGAAGTCCAAGGATCTAGCAGTTACTCAGTCTCACGCAGCAAGCAGGCAAAGGAGCAAGAGCAAGAGCAAGAGCTAGACTCCCTTCTTCCAATGTCCTTATATTGTCTCCAGCAAAAGGTGTAGCCCAGATTAAAGGTGTGTTCCACCACACCTTTAATCCCAGATGAAAGGCATAGCCCAGATTAAAGGTGTGTTCCTTAACTCGGAGATTCAATCTTCTGGAATCCATAGCCACTATGGCTCAAGATCTTCAAACCAAGATCCAGATAAGGATCTCCAAGCCTCCAGATAAGGGTCACTGGTGAGCCTTCCAATTCCGAATTGTAGTTCATTCCAAATATTGTCAAGTTGACAACCAGGAATAGCCACTACAATCCACCCCTTGTCAACTTGACACAAATAATATCTCATGTTCACATGAAACAATAACAAGGTTGTAAATACACCTAACATGATATAACTATCCCTCGTACAATCGCAAACGCATTAGTAAATTTACAATGGGCATTCATATTACTTTATAATCCTCGTTTCTGCAACTGGTTACGTGGCCTTAATTGGTATTTATAACTACCTTCCTCTACTACCCATTCTGTATTTCCTTCACCTTCAGCCAGCACCTCAGCAGGTCTTGGCTCTTTTCCTGGAGGATTGACCCATACCTTCATTCCTGATGGGTCTGCGTCCTTTGTCATCCTGCTTGGATTAGGCTGTTGTAGTTTCCCATTGACTTTAATCACAGGACATGGTAGTACTAAGAGACGCCCTAAGGGATCTCCTGCACTCCAGACATAATCTTGCTTACCACCATTGTGAAGAGGTAATCCAATTTCCCCATGGTAATCTGGATCTATCACCCCTCCTAACACTGTTATTCCTTTTTTAGCCTGTTGGTTTAAGGGCATTAGAAGCCCAAAATGACCAGGGGGAAGTCTGAGCTTCCAGTTCAATGAAATGTTTGTTGTAGCTCCTGGTAGGAGCACTCCCCTCTCTGGAGCCAAAACTTCTAAGCCAGCAGAACCTAGAGTTATGGGGACAGGAAGCAAAAATTTTCCTAGAGGGTCACTAGGAGTGATAGTAAGTGGAACTATTCCGTTTTCCACCCCTTGATTCCTGGACCCATGAATCCTGGCTATGGGTGAAACTGTACCATATATCGAGCGCTGATTCAAAGCATATACTGCCTTCTGAAGAACTCTGCCCCAGCCTTCCAAGCTGTTACCACCTAATTGGCGCTGTAACTGCGTCTTCAAAAGGCCATTCCATCTTTCTATCAGCCCAGCTGCTTCAGGATGATGGGGAATGTGGTAAGACCAGTGTATTCCATGATCGTGGGCCCACTGTCGTACTTCTCTGGCTGTGAAATGAGTTCCTTGGTCAGAAGCAATACTGTGTGGAATACCATGACGATAGATGAGGCATTCTGTCAGTCCCTGAATGGTGGTTTTAGCAGAGGCTTTACGTGCAGGAAAGGCAAATCCATAACCAGAATAAGTATCTATTCCAGTAAGAACAAAACGCTGTCCTTTCCACGAAGGAAGTGGTCCAATGTAGTCAACCTGCCACCAGGTTGCTGGCTGGTCACCTCGAGGAATGGTGCCATATCTGGGGCTCAGTGTTGGTTTCTGCTGTTGGCAGATCTGGCAATCAGCAGCAGCTGTAGCCAGGTCAGCTTTGGTGAGTGGAAGCCCGTGTTGCTGAGCCCAAGCATAACCTCCATCTCGACCACCATGGCCACTTTGTTCATGTGCCCATTGAGCAATGACAGGGATGGCTGGGGAGAGAGGCTGACTGTCCACAGAACGGGTCATCTTATCCACTTGATTATTGAACTCCTCCTCGGCTGAAGTCACCTTTTGGTGAGCATTTACATGGGACACAAATATCTTCACATCCTTTGCCCATTTGGAGAGATCTATCCACATACTTCTTCCCCAGATGTCTTTCTCACCAATTTTCCAATTGTGATCTTTCCAAGTGCCTGACCATCCAGCCAATCCATTGGCTACAGCCCATGAGTCAGTGAATAATCGTACATCTGGCCATTTCTTCTTGCAAACAAACTGTAATACCATGTGTACTGCACGAAGTTCTGCCCACTGTGAAGATTTCCCTTCACCTGTGTCTTTCAAGGTTGTCCCAGAAAGGGGTTGTAATGCTGCAGCTGTCCACTTCTGGGTGGTGCCTGCATAACGTGCAGAGCCATCAGTAAACCAGGCTCTAGTCTTCTCCTCTTCGGTCAGTTGATCATAGGGAACACCCCATGAGGCTATAGGTGCATGCTTGGCAGCAGATGGCATTGTAACAGGAATAGAAACCATAGGCATTTGAGCAACTTCTTCATGTAACTTGCTTGTGCCTTCAGGACCTGCTCTGGCCCGATCACGTATATACCACTTCCATTTGATAATAGACTGCTGCTGTGCACGTCCCACTTTATGACTTGCAGGGTCTGATAGTACCCAGCTCATGATGGGTAGTTCAGGTCGCATAGTAACTTGGTGTCCTATTGTCAAACGTTCAGTTTCCACTAAGGCCCAATAGCAGGCCAAGAGCTGTTTTTCAAAGGGAGAATAGTTGTCTGCAGATGATGGTAGAGCTTTGCTCCAAAATCCCAAAGGTCTTTTCTGTGATTCACCTACAGGGGCCTGCCAGAGGCTCCAAACAGCATCTCTATCAGCCACAGACACCTCAAGTACCATCGGGTCTGCTGGGTCATATGGTCCAAGTGGTAGAGCAGCCTGCACAGCAGCCTGGACCTGTTGAAGGGCCTTCTCCTGTTCCAGGCCCCACACAAAGCTAGCAGCTTTCCGAGTCACTTGGTAAATAGGCCTAAGTAACACACCCAAGTGAGGGATGTGTTGTCTCCAGAATCCAAATAGGCCCACTAAACGTTGTGCTTCTTTCTTGGTTGTAGGAGGGGCCAGGTGCAATAACTTATCTTTCACCTTAGAAGGAATATCTCTGCATGCTCCACACCACTGGACTCCTAAGAATTTCACTGAGGTAGATGGTCCTTGAATTTTGGTTGGATTTATTTCCCATCCTCTGATACGCATATGTGTTACCAATGAGTCCAAAGTGGTTGCTACTTCCTGCTCACTTGGTCCAATCAGCATAATGTCGTCAATATAGTGCACCAATGTGATATTTTGTGGAAGATCCAAACGATCAAGATCCCTTCTAACTAAATTATGACACAGGGCAGGAGAGTTAATATATCCTTGAGGCAAAACTGTGAAGGTATACTGTTGGCCTTGCCAACTGAAAGCAAATTGCTTCTGGTGGTCCTTATGGACAGGTACTGAGAAGAAGGCATTTGCCAGATCAATAGCCACATACCAGGTGCCAGGAGATGTGTTAATTTGCTCAAGTAACGAAACTACGTCTGGTACAGCAGCTGCAATTGGAGTTACTACCTGATTTAGTTTTCGATAATCAACTGTCATTCTCCATGATCCATCTGTTTTCTGCACTGGCCAAATAGGAGAGTTAAACGGAGATGTGGTGGGAACCACCACCCCTGCATCTTTCAAGTCCTTGATAGTGGCAGTAATTTCTGCAATTCCTCCAGGAATACGATACTGTTTTTGATTCACTATTTTCTTTGGCAGAGGCAACTCTAAAGGCTTCCATTTGGCCTTTCCAACCATAATAGCCCTCACTCTACAGTTCAGGGAACCAATATGAGAATTCTGCCAATTTCTGAGTATATCTATCCCAATTATACATTCTGGAACTGGGGAAATCACCACAGGATGTGTCCGGGGACCTACTGGACCTACTGTGAGTCGGACATCAGTCAAAACTCCATTAATTACCTGCCCTCCATAAGCCCCTACTTTAACTGGAGGGCCACAATGTTTCTTGGGATCCCCTGGGATCAGTGTCAACTCAGAACCAGTATCCAGCAGACCCCGAAAAGTCTGATTATTTCCTTTTCCCCAGTGTACAGTTACCCTTGTAAAAGGCCGTAGGTCCCTCTGGGGAAGAACTGGAGAAAGGGTAACAGCAAAACCTTTGAGTGTCTTATCAAGATCCTTCCTCAGAGGAACCTGGCCACCCCTTCATTCAAGGGGTTCCGGATCTGCAAACTGTCTCAAGTCTGGAAATTGATTCACTGGCCGAGATTGCTGTTTACCACGATCTAATGTAGCCTTTCTTTCATTTGTTTGAGAATTTTTCTGCTTATACAGATCAAACAAATATGCAGTAGGCTTCCTATGTATTTCATTCCTGGAAACACCATGATTGATTAGCCAGTACCAAAGGTCCAAGCGAGTCATGCCATTATAAATTTCACCTCTCCTGTGCTGACCATTACTGGGTATGTTATTATAAACATTCTTTTGTCTACGCTGTCCATTATAATAACTAGGATCACCTTGTCTCCGGCGATTCAATGCTGCCACCTGGCCCTTGTTACCTCGGGATCCAACTAAACCCAGTGAATTTAATTCATCTAATTGAGCAGAAGCATCTCCAATGCTAAGATCTGGCACAAGGAAAAGGGAAAGAACAAAACCCTTCAAATGTGCTGGTGCCCCTCTCACCAATTTGCGTCTTATAGAGCTGGTGAAAGGCATATCTTCTGGACCTTCCCATTGTGGACAATTATGCTTTACACAATATATCCACTCTAGCATTGCAATTTCCCTAAGTCTTAAAATCCCTTCATCAACACTAAGCCACGGAATATCAGGCATCTCCAAGTCATTTCCAGTAGGCCATCTTTTGATAAACACCTCAGCCAACCATTCAAACAAACTTTTGACACCTTTTTTAACTATGCGAGCTTCCGTATTAAACCTAGAATCTCTACTCAGAGGACCCATGTCAATAAACTCAGCCTGCTCTAGTTTTATGTTCCTTCCACCCTTATCCCACACCCTTAAAATCCATTCCCACACATATTCACCAGGTTTCTGCTTGAATGAATTAGCAAACTCATTAAGCTCCTTAGTAGTGTAGCGAATTTCCTCATGGACTATACTTTCTACCTCCCCTCTAGGAGCCTGTTTTGCTTTGAGTCTGGTTACAGGTCTAGAAGAAACTATTGGTGGGCCGTGAGCAGACTCTGCAAAATTAATTTCCTCATGTGGGGAAGGCATTATTTCAAGAGGTGGGGCTGAGGGTACTACTTCCTCAGGTGGGGCAAACCCTTGAGAATCTGAGGATTCAAAATTCTCAGCTTCAACATGGTCTTCCCACACATCCCCGTCCCATGTTGTAGGATCCCATTCTTTGCCAATTAGAGCCCTTACTTTAACTGTCGACACACTCTGAGGCTGAGACTTGAATTTTCTCTGTAGTTCAGCCAACCTTACAATGAGAGTTTCTGTTTGATTTTCTGCAACTTGAGCTCTATTGCTACAAGAGAGAAGATTCTCCTCAAGGACACACTTAGCAACTTTTAGATCGTTTACTTGTGTCTGGAGCCTTTCGATTTTATCACACAACTCCTTCCTTTCATTCATCATTTTTTCCACAGATACTAAGAGCAGCCAGCCAGTAAAATCATTTTTCGATTTTTTCCCCATCTTGTAGAAAGCTTTGTGCACTGAATCACCTAATTCATTAAGAAAATCAAGGGCATTAGCTTCTTTAAGTTCGGAATATAGTTTCAACCATGGGTCTTCAAAATTCTCTGAGCTCCCAGGAGGGAGAGAATCTGGAGAGGTTTCAATATTTGAAAGTGCTGGTGGATCAACAAGCCAATTCCAGTATTTTAAAAGATTCATCCTTGTACTTCTGTTACTCTAGAACCACTCCTGGTACCAACTTCTGTATTAGTCAGGGTTCTCTAGAGTCACAGAACTTATGGATAATCTCTAAATAGTAAAGGAATTTATTGATGACTTACAGTCGGCAGCCGAATTCCCAACAATTGTTCAGTCGCAGCTGTGAATGGAAGTCCAAGGATCTAGCAGTTACTCAGTCTCACGCAGCAAGCAGGCAAAGGAGCAAGAGCAAGAGCAAGAGCTAGACTCCCTTCTTCCAATGTCCTTATATTGTCTCCAGCAAAAGGTGTAGCCCAGATTAAAGGTGTGTTCCACCACACCTTTAATCCCAGATGAAAGGCATAGCCCAGATTAAAGGTGTGTTCCTTAACTCGGAGATTCAATCTTCTGGAATCCATAGCCACTATGGCTCAAGATCTTCAAACCAAGATCCAGATAAGGATCTCCAAGCCTCCAGATAAGGGTCACTGGTGAGCCTTCCAATTCCGAATTGTAGTTCATTCCAAATATTGTCAAGTTGACAACCAGGAATAGCCACTACAACAGGGTTTCATTGTAAAGCCCCAGCTGGCCTGAGCTCACAGAGACCCTTCTGCCTCTGCCTCCTGAGTGCTGGAATTGAGGGTCCCAGGAAAGAGACAGCTTAGGTTCTCAAGGATCACAGGTGACCTTTCTACTCATCTTCCCAGGGACCTACATCCACTTAAGGTTGGGATGGGGGAGATTCGGCAAAATCCTGCCACTCAAAATCTGCTGCCCTTTGTTCTGACAAGTCTGGGCAGCGTCTGAACTGTTCCAGGTGCATCTGGTGTGGTCCATGACTGGTCACCTCAACAGTGGAAAGACTCATGCTAAGTTTCTGTGATAAAATAATACGTCAGAAATTAGGTTACATAAAATTTACCATGCACTCAGGCCACTCAGAATGATAAAATTCACAGGTCCACATAAAACCACAGGCTCTTAGAGCCAGAAGACACAGAGACAATGAGAGACCCAGGGACTTAAGTGACTTGCCAGGGTCACAAAGCTAGTGGCTGCAGAGCCTACATATTCCACTGTTCTTTCCCTATACACATTTGGCCTCTCACCTGGATGGTACCAGTTCCTTTCCACCTCTGTCATCCTAAAGGGACAGAGTCCAGATAAAAGAAAAGCCAAGTTAGGGCACCCTCAGTGCCTTGTGTCAGGGAGGGGTGACAGCCAGGACTGGGGGTTGGCGGTACCCAATAGACCACGGATCTGACTGTGTTCTGCAGTGAGGGTCACACGTTGTGCCCTTGGAACACACGTTGACAACTGAAGTGACAACTAAAAATGTGTAGGAGGACAACAACCTCATGAAAAGCACAAGTCACAGAGGTGGCCCAGGGTGAGGGGCGGGCGCTGTTCTCCATGCGACCCAGTTAGAGCTGCTTGTCTCTTCCCCCTGTGAAGGTGTGTGGAAAGGTGACCCTGCGGGTTACGGTGATGTCCTGAGCTGGTCTGTCATGTGATTAGTCAGTCATGCCCTACTGGACTGCAGGGGAGAAAATTAAAAAGCTGGCTTGTGCTTGCCAAGGTGAGGTGGGGGGAGGGGACGATACTTCAGCCCTGGGAAGGCTTGCTTCTACACAGGAGGGGGTGGGGGGAGGGGGGAGTGAGGGGAAGATGGGGGTCCTTTCTTGAATGTGTCTTTTTTCTGTTTTGTAACTTCTAAGCCACCCTGGCAGCTGGAACACACACACACACACACACACAGACACACACACACACATTCTGACACAGTTTTGGGGTGACTGGTGGGGAAAGAACTAAGATTCAGGAGAACTAAGAGCAACACAGCCAGCGCCTTCACAGTAAGAGGACAACGCCTGCTCTGTGTGGTACTGGCTCTGCATGGTACAGGCTGCTGACAACCTCTGTGTGATCAGGCGGCCTGCCTGTCCGAGGTGACACAGTCGGCCCCACCCGCTAGCTGACACTAAGTGCTACCTACCAAAACCAAGCGCAGCTCAGATGAGCCACAGTGGGCTCTTTGCTTAAACTGGCTCGGGCTGACTTAGTTGTAAGGTTTATTGCATTGTACAGTGCTGTGCTTAGCTTTACTGAAAATCCTATCACATCGTGTCTAAAAATGGAAGGAGTTTATTTTATTTTATTTTATTTTTTAAAGATGTGTTGTTGGGCGATCTCAGACTGCTGGGCTCCTGTGACCATAGGCATGTCCTACCCTGCCTGGCTAGGCAGTTAATGTTTTCAGGTGAAAGGCTACGGGACAGACATACCAGAGACAGTTCCAGAGTAGAAGGGGCCAGCCCGGACACTGCTAAGGAGAAGAAATACCTGGTGTGCTGAGCCACACAAGCGCTCTGTGTCTGGGAGGAGACTGCTTCCGGTTTGTGTGGTTTGTGAGAGCGTGGGACGTGGGGTGGTGAGGGGCAGGGATGGGGAGGTCAGTGATGTCAGTATGGACAGCAGGAGAGTGCAGAGGCCTCACTCAGATCTGGAACTATGGTGCAGAGGGACAGGCATACCAGGAGGGATTTCATCAGAGGCCAGTCACACACTGAGACCAGACCAGGGTCTTGCCAGGGTAACCTCAAATTCAGCTTCCTGGATCCGCCTGCCTCAGACTTCTTTTCTTTTCTTTTTTTCCTTCTTTGAGACTTTTTTCTGCATAGCTCTAGCTGTCCTGGAACTCACTCTGTAGTCCAGGCTGTCCTGAACTCCCAGAGATCCACTGGCTGCTACCTCCCCTAGTGCTGAGATTAAAGGCCTACACTGTCTGGCTTGCCTCAGCCTTCGGGACCCTGGTGTTAGAGTTGTGAGCCACTAAGCCTGGTTAGGAAATTATTTCTGGTTAGGTAATGCCTTCTTCACTTATTTCAAAATTCTGACGGTGTAGGAGCGGAGTCTTGCTCTCAGCTGTGGGCAGTGGTGCCTTTACCGCTGAGAGGCCACCAGCAGTATCTCTCTCAGACACATGCACATAAAAGACTCTCTTCTTCTTCTTCTTCTTTCCCTCTTTCCCTGAAAAGGCTCATTCAGCACCTCGGCTGAAAAATATTTCCATCCCAGAGCACAAACAGCATCCCGGAGCAGCTGCAGAGTGAGCCTCCCAGGACAGGACGGCTGTAGCATCCTGGAGATGGCCGTATCCTGTGTTTTGCTCCTGCTCTCTTCTACCCTCTATCTGCAGGGGGGCTCCTTCTGTATAACACTGTACTCTTGATGGACTGTGATGCTTGCTCCAGTGAAGGCTAACACCGATGGCTATAGACACGTTATAATTCAGTGTGTCGAAATTACCTGGAAGACTCTCGCTTATTTTCATAGGCTGCTCACGGTAGTAAACCTTGGTCTCCAGGAAGCAGATAGGGTGTGTGTGTGTGTGCACATGCCTTCAGAGGCCAAAGGCATCAGATAGCTTTGGAGCTGGAGTTTCAGGCAGTAGTGAGCCTCTTAATTTTGGGTTCTGGGAATCAAACCCAGGTCCCCTGCAAGATTTTTACAATCTCTTTATTGCTGAGCCATGTCTCCAGTACCTAAAAGATTTTTTAAAAAGCATGTATTTAGTGTGTGTGTATGTGTGTGTGTGTGTGTGTGTGTGTGTGTGTGTGTACAGAGGCTGAAGGACAACTTGTAGGAATTGCTTCTCTCTTTTCTACTGTGTGGGTGGTGGGGATCGAACTCATGTCATCGGGCTTAACAGCAAGTGCCCTCATCTGCTGCGCCATCATGTTGACCCATACTTCTTGTCACCTTTCTTTTCTGGTCTGTTCCTCAGTGGACTATAATGTCGGCTGACTTGAGTGCTGGCAGCTTACGCTCCTCCCAGTCTCCAACCAGTAGTCACGATTCTCTAAGGCATCTCTCCTCCTCAGGGTGCCTATGAGTTTTACAAACCCATCATATATGCACAGTGATGTGGTCAAGGCAGGGTCAATCTTTAGAATGCTGAGTGACTTTAAATTTGAGAAAATAAATCAGGTCTTTGCATGGAAAATCCCTCATGAAGCAAACATTTATTTTGGATTTTGAGCTTCCTTGCCTACACTGTGAGTAATTTTACTTTAAAAATTAATGACTTTGTCTTAAGACAGTGGGATCCTGGTCAGCATTTCCTTCATAGAACAAGGTTTTTACAACATACAGGGATGAGCAGGGGGCAGGGGACTGCCTGCCTGCTTTTCACGAGCTGCCAGAGTTTATCAACTGAAGCTCCTTTAAGTTCTAATCCCCTCCCACTACATGTCTGTAACACTCCTACCTCCACGGTCCGCCTAGGCTGTCTGCAGGAGCCTTGCTTTGAATTTTCTTCTCTTTCTGTTGTCACTTAAAAGTGTTGAACATCTTTTAAAACAACTAAAAATCTTGCATTATTATAGGTGTGTGGGTGTTTTCTCTGCATATGTGCCTATTGTGTACATGCCTGGGCCTAAGGAGGCCAGAAGAGGGCGTCAGATTCCCTGGAACTAGAGCTACAGATGCTTGTGAGCGCCCACACCAGTGCCGGGAGAGAGGAGCAGTTTCTCCAGCCTGGCATCTCTTTCCCTTCTTCTTTCCCTTCCTTCTCACTTTCCTTTTTATGGTTTTCCGAGACAGGACTTCTCTGCATAGTTCTGGCTGTCCTGGAACTCACTCTGTAGATCAGGCTGGCCTCAGAGATCCGTCTGCCTCAGCCTCCTGAGTGCTGGGATTAAAGGCGTGCACCACCACCGCCCAGCCTGGAGTCTCTTTTCTAATATCCCAGCTCACTCTGATCACCATCATTACTGACAACACAGGTGTGAAGCTCTGACCCTCAGTTTCTGCCCTGGTTTGTACCACACTAGCTGTGATCTGGGCAAGTCATTTTCCTCCATAGTGAATGACTTTACTGTTAGGAACAATAAAGTAGGAGTTTAATCAAAACGATTTCTAAACTCCCTTCCACTCCTAAAACTTTATGACAGCCAAGTTGTTTCCTTTTCCTTTTTAATGATCTAATAGCGTCAGTCAGTTACAATGTCCATATCTCAAGGAGCCTACAAAGAAGAAACGAGGGGCTGGGGAGCTGGCTCAGCAGTTAGGAGTGTGTACTGCTCCCCAGAGGACCCAGGTTCAGTACCAAGGGACCGGATGCCGTCTTTTGACTTCTGTGGGCTTACACACACACACACACACACACACACACACACGCACGCACGCACGCACGCACACACACACACACACACACACACACGCACTCTCTCTCTCTCTCACCTACCTCCCTTTCCTTATATGTGCCCCATACCCATATCTTTTAAAGTCTAAAAAAAGGATAAAACTAGCTGGGCAGTGGTGACGCACATCTTTAATCCTAGCACTTGGGAGGCAGAGGCAGGTGGATTTCTGAGGTCGAGGCCAGCCTTGTCTACAGAGTGAGTTCCAGGACAGCCAGGGCTATATCTGGAATTACTGGTTGGTGTGGCACACAGACTGCTGAGTTACCCCAGCATCTCCATCTTGTTTAATGGAGGCAGGCCTCTGAATATGACATAACACACCTGCTGTTAGGTTAGTTTACATGGCAATGGTGATAGGCAGGTCACTCTCCTGACCTCTTTCTACAGGAATCTACTGTAGCAATTTTAGAAGAAGGGAGTGGCTGGACCGAGAACTGTTACATGGCTGGACCGAGAACTGTTACATGGCTGGACTTGCTGTGGCCCATGGAGAATCAATAGCCAGCAGGAGAAAGATGACTCAGTCCCACATAGAAATGAACAGGATTCTGCTAACAACTGAAAACCTTGATTGCAAGCCCCCTTAAGGTCTGAGCAGAGGGGCTGCAGAGGTGGCTCAATGGTTAAGAGTACTGGTTGCTCTTCCAGAGGATCTAGTTCTAGGACCCAAGTTCGAAACCCAGAACCCCACATGGCAGACCGCAGATCACAACAGTCTGTAGCTCCAGTTCCAGGGAACCCCCAACCTCTGCAGGCACCAGACATGCATGTCATGTGTAGACACACATGCAGGACATACACAAAAGCAAACTACTCAGATCACATAAAATAAAAATAAATCTAAAAAACCAACCAAAACTGCACAAAAAGATCTGAGCAGGGGCTCCAGAGGCAGCACCCAGGCTCTCAACCACCCCAGTCGCTAGTCACCAGCGACTATCAGTGTATTTCAGCTGCAGCACTGGCCTTTATTGCTCAGAAGCAAGTAGAGCTGGCCCGTGGGCACAGTTTATGACTGGGAAAGTCCCAGGCTCCTCAGGTCACACTTTATTTATAGCTGCCCTCGATTTTTCGCTGTGCTATTCCTTTGCGCAACTACAGCGCCTCACTGCTCAAATGAGATTCGGGAGAGGCACTAGCCGAGGTCTAATTAAGTTTTAAATTTTCTAACAAGGAAATAAAAGCCCCCCCCCCCGCCCTTTCTTTTGGGAATCTGACAGATTTTCTCTGACTTTAAATTTATCTGATAATTATAAATTAGTCCACTTTCACCTGGATTTGCGCGTAACTCTGGGCTGTAACAAGATGGCTAATGTTCACTGCCATCACTACTGGAGTTAGTCACCTAGGAGACACACCTTTGGGCATGTCTGCGAGAAGGCCTAACTGAGGAGGAAGACCTATTCTGAAGGTGAGGTGATCCAATAGGTTGGGCCAGAAAAAAAAGTCAGAAGAGGAGAAAGCGACCTGGGCAGCTGTGTTCATCTCTCTGCTGCCTGACAGTTGACCGATGTGGCCTCTCCTACCACCCCAGCTGGAGCCCTGCAGCCCCTCCGACCGCCCCAGCTGTGATGTGCTGGGCCCCCATGAGTGGACCCCCCCCAGGGATTACATCTAATGCTAACATCCTGGGGTGCTTTCCACCGGGGCTCTGGCACCTGGAGACCCTTTACTTTTCTGGCAGAAACAAGACATGCTTTGAGATTTAGAGGCCATAGCTCATTCTTAAGCTCCAGCTCGAATCCAACTGTTCCATCACAGGAAGGTGCTAGGGAGGGAGTCATGTTCAATTTCCCATAACCGTTTTCAGCAGATTGCTTCCATAACTCAGGCAGCCCGTCAGAGGTGATACACTTAATTTTATGGGTTTGCATGCACAGTAAGAGTTGGTTGTTCTTATGTACTAAATGAGAAATGACCTAGAGAGGAAATTCAGTCTTTCCTGGAGACCGTGTCTTCAGGAGGTCAGAAACCACCGGGGGACACTTCATTCTTATCTGAGTTGCTACCACGTGGTTCATACAAACAACAACAATAACACAATACAACAAAACAACTAAGCAACCGCCACCACCTCAGGAAACTTCCGGTATGAGGACGGGATCATGTCCACTGATGGAGTGCGCCCATCGGTCTGCACCTGCTGCCTGTCAGGACGCCTTGAACTGCTGAGGCGAGCTTTAATCTGTAAGGTAGTGAAGGTATTGGGCTCTGCACCTGCTGCCTGTCAGGACGCCTTGAACTGCTGAGGCGAGCTTTAATCTGTAAGGTAGTGAAGGTATTGGGCTGGGAACCTGGGAACCGTACCCTCCTGAGGGTACAAACATTAGCATATTAAAAGCCAGGGGGGGGTGTGTGCTTAGGGAGAAGCTATGTGCGACTCTGGCATTTTCCAAACTGATTTAGGCCACGGAGCACTTTTCTTTGCAGCCAAGGGAGGACTCATTACCATATCGAGCATTGCTTGGGAAAAGCCCATCAATTATGTTTCAGGGTTGGCTTGAAAGCTCTAAACTAGCCAAGGAAGAAACGGTGCCAAGGCCTTGGGAAGATATCAGGTTCTGAAGGTCTTGACCTTTCTGAAAGAAAAAAGGCCGCTGGGATTGATAGCAACTAGGACCAAAAAGAGGCTGGGCAGAGCATGCCCTTTGACCCCTCTGCACCTACCATATGTCAGGTAGGGCTCCACTCCTGTCTCCACACACAGAAAGAGCCCAATGCTACCCAGCTAGTGGCTGAAAGAAGTTAAGACAGACTCAGGCAGTTTGACACCGGTGCCTGTGTTCTTGGGAGTCAGGGTAGTTTCAAACTAACTGTGTAGCAGAGGCTGACCTTGAAATTGTGATCCTGCCTGTATTCGCAAATGCTGGGATAACACTCAGGGAGGGGACCAAACTCAGAGCTTTGTGCACGTAGGCAAGTACATCCCAGCCAAGAGCTGTGTTCTTAAACTCCACACCATTCTTCCTTCTTTTCTGGGGTTCATCTCAGTACTAAAAGTTACACAGTTCTGTGGTGAGAGGAGGGAAGGCCTGTAACGCAGGCAGACCTACTCTGTCTATGGAGAGGGGAGGGAAGGAATTCATATATAGACTTACTGCTCTAGATGCGGAGAATACACGAGGAAGACATAAGAACTTAGCCGGGGAGGCAGTCAGTCCACACAGTGATGTGCAAACCTTCACACACACTCAGTGAGAGTTGCTACAATAGACAAGATCATGGTGGGACTCAAGTGGCAGAGCCAGCCAAGGATGGATGGTATTGCCTTTGTAGTTATAATGGAGGCTCCTCAGATAACATCTTGGATTAGCAGCTGGGCTCTAAGACCTCATAAGACCAAGAGGGTGAAGACTTTTGGAGCTTCTGAGAGAAGCTCTGGGAGAGCCACACAGAGTCAGGACAGAGATAGGAGCTATGTATCCAAGGCCAAGGAGCACCTACAGCCCCCAGAACACGGGACAGACAAGGATGCATCTCCAGGGAGATGGCCCATGGACAATTTAAGTTCACGCACAATGACTTTAAAACTCAACTGTGAGAGAACAAATTTCTGTTGCTTTCTGTGTCATTTTTTTTCTTCTGTGACAGGTTTGTCTGTGTAGCCCTGGCTGCCCAGAAAATCATTCAGTAGACCAGGCTGGCCTCCAACTCAGAGATCTGCCTGCCTCAGCCTCCTAAGTGCTGTCTGAGAGATAAATGCATGTCGTTCATTTTGTTACTTAGCATGAAACTGGGCTCTGTCTATCTCTTTGATATTTATCAATGTATGTTCAGGGGATCCGATGTAAAACTTAGAAAGCAAACCAAGAAGCCAACTTGAATGACCAGGCACCACAGGCCTGAGCTGAGTGTCCAGCATGGTCTCTAGCTGTAAGGGCATGAGGACCAGAGGCCTGCCATCTTACTCAGGAAAGGCCCAAAGTCATTTGAAAGAAACTCTGCCCACCTTTTTAATCACTATGTTGCATTTCTCTTCGTTACCGCTACCCTGAATCATTTGGTGTTGTATACCCTATAATTTACACACAGATAGTGATTCATCCCGTATGGTTTTCTTTAAGTGGTTCTGTTGGCTTTAGTTGGGGGAGGGGGGAAAGGAAACTCTGAGAGGTGGTTATTATTTCTATTTTTGTAACTTGTGACTTTAAATCTTACGTTTTTGGATTTGCACATGCTATCTACGGCTGCCTTGCGAGACAGCAGCACAGCGAGGGTTATTCCGGAGGAAGAGCATGGCAACCCCTCCTCCCCATGACACCCACATCACCGCTCCCCAAAAGGACTCTACAGAGATGAGAGGAGGCATTATTTTAAGCAAACAAATGCTATTTTAAAAAGCTATATGGATGGCTTAAAGTAAAAGGCAGCCAGATCGGGATGGAAAAAGAATCCTGAGTTCTGGCTACAAGGAGAGTGATTTCTGTTGTTTTTCTAGCTTTACTGACATATAGCTACTGTGATGGTTTGTGTGTGCTCTGTCCAGGGAGTGGCACTATTAGAAGGTATGGCCCTGTTTGGAATAGGCGTGCCACTGTGGGTGTGGCTTTAAAACCCTCATCCTAGCTTGGAAGCCAATATTCTGCTAGCAGCCTTCAGTTGACGATGTAGAACTCTCAGCTTTGCCTGCACCCTGCCTGCCTGCCTGGATGCTGCCATCCTCCCACCTTGATGATAATGGACTGAACCTCTGTACCTGTAAGCCAGCCCCAATTAAATGTTGTCGTTTATAGGACTTGCCTTGGTCATGGTTTCTGTTCACAGTAAAACCCTAAGACTGCTATTTATGCGTATAAATCGTGATTTAAGGGCTTCAACAAGATGTGCTGATATGTGATATACTGTGAAGTATTATTGCACTTAGTGTAATTAAGTGTCTCTTTATTTTTCTTCTTTTCATTTTATACAGGTGCTTGATATATAGCTCAGGCTGGTCTTGAATTCATAATCCTCCTGCCTCAGCCTACTGAGCACTACTTATAGGTATGGGCCACCATGCTAACCTTCCAAATGACCATCTCTCTCTCTTTATATAGTTACGTGTGTGTGTGTGTGTGTGTGTTATCAGCATTAAGCATCTCTCTTAGCAAATCCAAGCATATGATATGGTATTAGTAACTACAGTCATGGAGCAGTAATCAGCTTTCTAGGATCCCCCCATTCCATGTCACTCAAACTTTGAGTCCTCTGACCCGTCTCCCCATCTACCTCACTCCTAGATCCTGGATCCTGTTGCAACTGCAGTCTATTTGATTTCTAGAGCTTGGTTCATTTTCAGATTTCACATGTAAGCTAGAGCTACCATCTCACGTAAGAAAATAACTGACGGAATCTCCTGAGAAGTGCTGAACAAGCAAGTCTGTGCCTCTAAAACTGCAGTCGTTTGCTTTGGGAGATCTGAGAGGATGCATCACAGCACCCACATCTTAAACAGCCTAAACGTAGCAGGAGTTTATCACACCACAAACAGCTGTAAGAGAAGTTCTTGAGCCCAGATGAGTATCTGGGTATTCCGGGATAGAGGAAAAACAGCTAAAATGGCGAATGCAAGTATTTAAAGACTCTTTTGTCCTTCTCAATTCTTAAAATATCTATATATCTATATCTAATGGTTGAAAGCAAAGATGCTAACCAGACCATTCCTTCATCAAAGACCCCAATGCCAAGTGCTCCTGGCTTCTCCTTACACACACCCTGACTCCGACGGCTCAGAGAGGTTCTGCAGCCCCGCCTTGCTTCATGCCTGTATGCAGGCTAATCAGTCACATGACTCCCTGCCCTGTGTGCAGCACAGTCAAATGTATGTGCTGAACTTGGCATCTCTGTGACGAGAGAACAAACCACCGGGGATGCTGCACATCTTCAATCCCAGCACTCGGGAGGGAGGCAGAAGCAGGCAGACTTCTGAGTCTAAGGTCAGTTTGGTCTACAGACTGAGTTCCAGGACAGCCAGGGCTACACACAGAAACCCAGTCTCAAAACAAACAGAACAAACAAAAAGCAAGAAAATCTGTCATTTTCAGGTGAGGTACTCAGATACGGATTAATGCATATAATTTCAACAAAGAAACTTCCAGGTTTCAGTACCTTTATCAAGAGATGCTCCAGCCATGTGGTAAAAGCTTAGTGCAGTGTCCACGTCATTAATGTTCTTCAGGAAAGTGAAGAAGTTCTCTACCTCCTGGAAAGTCAGGCCCTGAAAGAGGAGCAATCAGAAGATAAAGCAGAGCCTGTGGCAAACAGAGCAAAGCCAGCAGGAAGCTCACTCCTACCTTACAGATGCCGAGCCAAGGTTGGCAAGTGTGCACAGCACTGGCCAAAACTCTAGAGCAGCTGTTCTCTATCCTCCAATGTGTCGGCCCCTAATACACGTCTGCACTGTGGTGACCCCTAATACACGTCCGCACTGTGGTGACCCCCAACCATAAAGTTATTTTCTTTGCTAATCCATCACTGCAATTGTGCTTCTGCTGTGAGTCGTAATTCAAATGTGTGATTTTTTGATGGTCTTAGGTGACCCCTGTGAAAGGGTCATTCAACTCCCAAAGGGTCACATCCCACAGGCTGAGCACCACCCTGAGGAGAGTAAAATGGCTATCGGCTTCCCCCTCACATGTGGAATCTGACCTAAAGCGCTTGTAGTGATGAACTTCTTACCTGTGCTTTCCAACTAGCCACACTGCCTACTTTACTTCCTACGTGGGTTGTGGCCACTTTACCGGTTACACATCTTAACCAAGTCAGGGCTTCCATGTGACAGTCTGCTCACAGAGTCACCACAGACAGGGACATATGAGGGATGTGTTCAGTACTTAGCGGGACCCTGGCACTGAGAAGGAAAGCTATTCATTAATTTCATTTAAAAGCTCCAGACGATGCCTGGCAGTGGTGGCGACTCACACCTTTAATCCCAGCAGAGGCAGGTGGATCTCTGTGAGTTCAAGGCCAGCCTGATCTACAGAGTGAGTTCCAGGGACAGCCAAGGCTACAGAGAAACCCTGTCTTGAAATTTTATATATATATAAAATTATATCTATATCTACATCTATATTTATAATATATATAATTATATTTGCTCTTCCCCCCCCCCCCCCCGGTTTTTTCAAGACAGGGTTTCTCTGTGTAGCTCTGGCTGTCCTGGCACTCACTTTGTAGACCAGGCTGGCCTCGAACTCAGAAATCCACCTGCCTCTGCCTCCCAAGTGCTGGGATTAAAGGTGTGTGCCACCACCGCCCGGCTATATTTTGCTCTTCTTAACTTCACTCTCTATGACAACTCAAGCAAAGCATCTATTGGTATCAGGGCCGCCTGGAGCTCCTTCCAGGAGTTAGAGTGCCCTTCTTATTTCTCCACACCTCACACAGTGCATGTGACCACAATGAAGGCAGAAGCAGAGCACAGGGGAGTGTCCTGGAGTTGTCCATGCTGCCACAGGGCCCCAGTGGACTGTACATGTTGTCTAGCTCCTACGGAGGTCTCCATTCCTGACCCACAAAGCCCAGGAGCACAGTGATGAGGAAGCCAGGACACAGGTCACCTATAGCACTCTCCAAGCTGGGCCAACTGGGGCTTTCTTACCCCAGTCAACATAGCTAGAACTCTGGTTGTACGATTATGTCACATGACCTTCTATAATCTCACCCCCCCCAGGAGAATCACAATTTGAAAGCTTTTTTATTGTATGATAGGATGACTCTTAAGGATGCATAAACTCCAACAAGTTGCTATTAAATTAATGCCCACAGGCTCTCCTCATGGGTCAGGGGTCAGCATCCTCTTACATCCCTCCCGAGGGCATGCCCTTTCCCAGTCTTGAGCTCCTGTCACCCATATCCCCAGGAGAGGCCACTATGTGACTTTAGGGAATTCTTTTCCATTAAAAATCAAAACCAAAGCCAATCATCCAACCAAACCCAGCGTTGGTGCCTTAAACAGAGAGTCCCTTTAGACTATTTTTGAACTTTCTGAGTGGAATTCAGTAGTATGCATTCTGCACTGTGTGGCTTCTCCTAAGATCTGTTCTAGGCTTTTGTTTATCTACAGCTTATTTTTACTGTATAAAGTATGGTAGCATTTAACTATATCACATCTGTTTTTCTTTGTTAAAAGGACTCCCTATGCACTTGTGACTCATTAGCGTGTGCATCCAAGGAGGGGTAGGGCGGGGCCGAGGCCAGAGGACAACCTTGCGGAGCCTGTTCTTGTCTTCCACCTTTGCGTGAGATCCTAGGTTCAAACTCAGGTCACCAGGTAAAGTAGTAAGGGCATTCACCCATTGAACCATCTCACTGGCCCTTGCAAGCTGTTTTCTGATTTCAGAAAGGGGTGTTCTTCAGGTTTGGAGAGTTGTGAACAAAGGCACTCAGTTAAACACTCATGGGGCACCTACCTCTACGTATCCAAAGGCATAACTTTTGCAGACCCTAATTCCAGGTCATTTTCTTGGCCTTGACTTGGGCTGCCCAGAGCTGGGGCTTACGGCTCATACGGTGCTACAGGGTGTTGGGTAATGGAAGCATTCCCTAGTATCCACCTTGTAGGTGAGTGTATCACTGGATTAGAAGCACAGGTTCCACAGATTCACTGTATCTGCACTGGATGTACACTGCCACCATCTTCCTTCTTCCGTCAACAGATCAGTGAAGAAGAAAGCAACACAAGCGTCCACCGAGGCATGAACCAACCAGTCACCAAGGCAAGGAAACCCATTCTGCCTCACTCCTTTCTACAGGCCGTGGTGGTACACATCTGTGTAAGGTGTGGTGGTACACATCTGTGTAAGGTGTGGTGGTACACATCTGTGTAAGCTGTGGTGGTACACATCTGCGTAAGGTGTGGTGGTACACATCTGCGTAAGCCGTGGTGGTACACATCTGTGTAAGCCGTGGTGGTACACATCTGTGTAAGGTGTGGTGGTACACATCTGTGTAAGGTGTGGTGGTACACATCTGTGTAAGGTGTGGTGGTACACATCTGTGTAAGGTGTGGTGGTATACATCTGTGTAAGGTGTGGTGGTACACATCTGTGTAAGGTGTGGTGGTACACATCTGTGTAAGCCGTGGTGGTACACATCTGTGTAAGGTGTGGTGGTACACATCTGTGTAAGCCGTGGTGGTACACATCTGTAGGCCTTACACTCGGGAGGCTGAGGCAGGAGAATTTTGAATTTGATGCTTGCCTGGGATGCTTGCCTGGGATGGTGAGACCTTGTTTAGAAAACAAAACAACAACAACAACAACAACCACAATTAAGGGGTGTATGGGGGGAGGTTTGTTGTTGTTGTTGTTACTTTCAAGGCTGGAGAGAAGGCTCAGTACTTAAGAGCACTGACTGCTCTTGCCAAGGACCCAGGTTTGGCTCTCAGCACCCACACAGTGGCTTACAACTGTAACTCCAGCTCTAGGGGATCTGATGGCCTCTCTGGCCTCCTCAGACAACAGGCACACAAATGGTGCATGAAATCAGCATGCAAGCAAAATGAGCATGCATAAAAATAAAAATAAATAAAATCTTAAAATACAACTTTAAGCAGGGTGTGGTGGCACATGCCTTTAATCTCAGCACTTGGGAGGCTCTGAGGCAGGTGGATCTTGGTGAGTTCTAGGCCAGCCAAGGCTACACAGTGAGACCCAGTTTCATAAAACCTCCAACATTTGTGCATTAAAAAATTGCACTAATTATTGTGTGTATGTGCATGTGCCACGGTGTGTGTGTGGAGGCCGGGGGATAGCTTTCAGGAATTGGTTCTCTTTCTCTTGTCTTGCTGAGGCCAGATCTCTCTTGTTTCTGTTGATCTGTATTTCAGCCTAGCTGCCCTGAGATATTCTGAGCAATTCCCCTGTCTCTGCCTCCCACCTCAGTGTCTAAGTGCTGGGAATGACAGATTTGTGCTATCACTGCTGGCTTTCCTTACGTGGGCTCCGGGGACTGAACGCAGATCATGATGCTTGTGCGACAGGCACTTTCATCTGCTGAGTATTCCTGCCTGCCTGCCTGCCCTACATTTGTATTCGTTTTATTTTGTAGGGCTGAGGAACGAAGATGGGGACTTGTACATGCTGGACGAGTGACCTAGCCCTGGGCTGCATCCTCAGCCTCAGCCTGGAAAGGGTTTGATGACTAAAGGCTGACTTAGGACTCATAAAACAGAGAGGATGTGGTAGAGAAAATGCTTTCTAGTTTGACAAAGGATCTATGATGTTTACTAATTTTTTTCTTTTCTTCCTGGTTTTTCTTTTTTTGTGAAACATCAAATACGACAGAGCGAGACCAGACTTCTGCTGCTGAGTTTCCTGAAGGACAGAGTTGTGGAGGAGGACAAGCTGCATCTTATTCAACATGATTTAGACAAACAGTGGGACACAAATCACCCGGTGACACTGCTGAATCTAATATATAAGGCTGTCTTTAGTGTACAGACGCAATAAACAATATTTATTGAGCACTTACTTATCAGTTAGCTCTCTGCCAAGAACAGCAAGAGAAATCAAACAACACTGGACATAGGCTTTGAGGTTATGGGGCTTGTAATTTACATAGGCCACCGCAGCCGCCTCCTCCTCCTTTTTTTTTTTTCCCCCCAAGACAGGGTTTCTCTGTGTAGCCCTGGCTGTCCTGAAACTCACTTTGTAGACCAGGTTGGCCTTGAACTCAGAAATCCGCCTGCCTCTGCCTCCCAAGTGCTGGGATTAAAGGCATGCACCACCACTGCCCTGCTACATTGGCTTTTTTCTTTTTTTTTTTAAAGACTTATTTATTTTTATTTATACAAGTACACTGTAGCTGTCTTTAGACACACCAGAAGAGGGCATCAGATCCTATTACAGATGTGGTATAAAAGCCACCATGTGGTTGCTGGGAATTGAACTCAGGACCTTTGGAAGAGCAGTCAGTGCTCTTAACCGCTGAGCCACCTCTCCAGCCCTACATTGGCCTTCTTAAAGGAGCGATAACAACAACCACAAAACTCTTCAGTAACTGCTTTGCGTGTGTGCATACACGCGTGTGCGTGGGCACACATGCACATACACACACACCAGTGAATCCTAATTGACATGAGAGTCATTGTCTCAAAAATATGTAAAGAGGGATAGAACAAGAAAGACACTTGGTGTTGAATTTTACTCCATATATACTTGCTAGGTCATGCATGCGTGTGCACACACATACATGTACCAAAAGAAGACTACACCATGAGCTTTGTGGATGTAAAGTAGAAGCTCGGGGCTACGCTTACTGTGAGCTGAGTTGTTCAGACAGGAAGACTAAAGCTCACATACGATCCATTGGCTGTGAATGGAACTGGTGTCACAGCAGCTAGGAGTGCCCCCCCCCCCCCCCCGAGCTTGGTGGCAGTGGCGTCTTCTGGATACTCTTTGGGGAGGGTGAAAATGGAGGAGGTTATGGAAAACTGTTCTGTAATCTAGCTAATTAGTAAGAGGAAAGATGGCCTTCCCAAAGGCTAGGCTACTCAGAAAAGACGGGAAGGTTAATAGTAGCTTGTGGAGGTAGAGATTTTCCTAGGCACTGTAAAAATGCATTTAACACCATGGAGTTATTAATGAAGTGAACTACCTTTTGGAAGTAAAAGCAATCAAGAAACTTTTAGAAGAAAACAGTGGATATCTTTATGGTTAACTGAGGCAAGAGTTCTTACATAACACGGCAAAGCACAATCTACACCCAAACCAAACCAAACCGGAACAAAAGATGGGTAAACCAGAGCGCTTCCAAACCAGAGAACTGCAAATGAGAGGCTGAAGGAAAAGATTTGAAAATCCCTCTTCTGATACAGGACTTGTATCCAGAGTTCTATAAAGAACTCTTACAACGCAATAGTGAAACAACATGATTTAATAAATGATTTTGTAGTGCAGATGTAGCTCAGGGGTATAGATAGGGGTATAGATAGCACTTGTCCTATATACACAGGGTCCTGGGTTTGACCTCAGCACCATAAACAAAAAAATGAATAAATATGCAATAGACATTTTACTAAGCAAGATGCATGAATGATAAACACATTAGAAAAATATAAGGTAAAGCCAGAACAATACCTTCTTTTGGCTTTCTGAGATAGGGTCTTTCTACATGGCTCTGGCTGGCCTGGAACTCATACTATATATACCACGCTGGCCTCAGAGTCACAGAGACACTCCTGTCTCTCTTCCTAAGTGCCAGGATTAACGCTACTTATCAGCCTGACAGTTTGGATGCCTCTTAAAAAGTGAAATATAAATATCCAATAAGACCCAGCTATCTCCCTTCCAGGATTCGTCTAAAAAAATAAAAATAAAAAAACATAGGTCCAGGGGCTGGAGAGGTGGCTCAGTGATTAAGAGCACTGGCTGCTCGTCCAGAGGACCCAGGTTCAGTTCCCAGCACCCACATGACAGTTCACAACCACCTGTCACTCTAGTTTCAGGGGATCTGACACCCTCTTCTGGGTGGCACTAAGGCACACTCATGGTTTATAAACATACATGCAAGCAAAACACCCAGGAACACAGCATCATCATCATCACCACCACCACCACCATCATCATCACCACCACCACCATTATCTTATTACTACTACTACTATTATTATTATTATTATTATAGGACAATGACAACACCACAGGTCCATGTGAGAACCTGCATGTGAACACAGAAAATAGCAGTATTCCTGAGGGCCTAAGAGGGAAGCAGCTTGGTTGTGCATTTGATGGTGATCGTGAGGGAAACACGGATGATGTAACACTATTTGCTACTTAGCGATGAGAAGATTAATATCTTCAAAGCATTATGCTAAGTAGAAGAAGCCAGAGGAGAAAGGCTGCACTGTGATGCTGTAGTTATTATGAAATGCTCAGGAAAGGCGAGCTCTCTGGAGAGACGGCGGTAGGTGGGAATAGGGCCAGGATACGCAGACTGAACACTGCCCCGAGGGGTCTTCTGGGGTGATGGAAATGTCTGCGCACTGTGTAGGCAGTGACATTGCATAACTGTACATTTACTGAGAACCACTGAACTGTACACTGAATCTTACAGTGTATAAATTATACTTCAGTAAAGCTGTTTAAAATACAACACAGGACTGGGAGATGCCCAGTGGATCAGGTGGCGAGCCCAGTGATCAGAGTTCGATCCTTGGACCCTCCATGGCGGTGGGAGAGCACAGGCTCCTTCCAGCTGTCTTCCATCCTCCACACGCATGCTGTAGAATATGCACCCTTTCCTCCCCCAGTAAATACATTCAAAAAGTAAAGTTAAAAACAAAGGCATGGTGGAGCACACAGGAGGCAGAGGCAGGGGGATCTCTGTGAGTCTGAGGTTAGCCTGGTCTACAGAGGGAGTGACAAGACTACAGAGATACGCCCAATCTCTAAATCACAAGACAAATACAGTAGATAGGATGGAGGTAAGGAGAGCCTGGCCTCCACCGGAGTCAGCTGTAAAGCCAGACACCACTGGCGAGGGGCCACGGATGAGTGTAAACACCACCACAGACAGATCCTGGGCCCTGACTTCAAGTTGACAGCACATTTATCTGCAGGGAGTGCGTGTGACTGCTCGAGTATCTTTTGTGGCTCGCTGAAGAGTCGATTTCTTCCTCCGACATGGCCACCATCCACCATCTAGTCTCTGGTCAGTCTCTTTCTTTGTACAATGCCCTCCTGTCTTAAGTTCAGGACTTATCTTCAACTGCAGCCTGGCAGCAGGGGAAATGACATATTTCTGGGAGTTGCATTGCCACAACCACGTTCTTGAAATAGTACTTTCTTTATATCTTCATCTTTTCCTGCTCATGAAATGTCAGTGACTTCCTGTTATCAAGTGGATAGGCTCCCAGGCTTGGTTGCTAAGGATGTAAAGTCCTCCACCGTCTGCTCCAGTGATGGACCTTTCTATTTCCCTAGGAATCTTGGGTGGGAACCTGGTGTCGATGGCTTGTTTCTCCCAAACCTTGTGCTTATTCAGATCACAGGGAATAAAGAGTGGGGATGGACAGGGAGGGGTGGATATGCCTGAATCCCCGCACTTGGAGGTGGAGGCAGGAGGATTGAGAGGTGAAGGCCAGGGCAGGCTATGTAGTTAATTCCTTGTCAAAATCTAAAAACAAAACTATGGCAAGGAATAGGATCATGGCAGGAAGGTGATGGAGTCTTCTTGGCTTAGGATATTGGTATTATCTCTTAAGAGGGGGGAGGGGGCACCCAACAGGAGCAAGTGGGGTTGACTGGAGTAAGAGAGGTCCTAAAAATTCAATTCCCAACAACCACATGAAGGCTCACAACCATCTGTACAGCTACAGTGTACTCGTATACATAAAATAATAAATAGATAGGTAGAAAGATAGATAAAATCTTAAAAAAAAAAAAGATTTCTTTTTCAAGCCCAGAATGGTAGCACACACCTTCAATCTCAGCACTTGAGTTCAAGGCCAGCCTGGTCTACAAAGTAAGTTCCAGGATAGCCAGGGCAACACAGAGAAACACAATCTTGAAAAGAAGAAGAAGGGGAAAAAAAAAAGGAGTATTTTTTATCTGAACAATGGATGTCTATAAGCAAAACTGTGATAACTGGGCACAGGAGGGTAAATGTCTAGCACATAGAATATTGCCAGTATCACGTTCTACCCTTGCTGTCTTCTCTCCACTTGGTCCTGCTCTCCTCTCTCAACCCCCACCCCCGGAAATGTAGGTCTATTCTGAGTTTCTCTCAACCTGCTCCTTAGTCAGGGGCACCTCCTCCCAGCTACTGCATCACCTGCAGTGGAGTTGAAACGACTGGAAACTCTGACAGATGAGAAACGCAGCAGCCTGGCAGACCTGTATCCCTCGTGCCATCTGTACAGAGCTGCAGCTCCCAGCCCTGCATCATTTCAAGGGACACCTATAGCACAGCCATGCTCCTTGGCTCTGGGCTGGGCCATGGCCAGCTGTGGGGCTTGGATTGGGACTGGGCTATGGCCAGCTGTGGGGCTCGGATTGGGACTGGGCTATGGCCAGCTGTGGGGCTCGGATTGGGACTGGGCTATGGCCAGCTGTGGGGCTCGGATTGGGACTGGGCTATGGCCAGCTGTGGGGCTCGGATTAGGACCACCCCGGGAGCTTCATCTCTGGAGAATCCAGGAACCCTTCCTCTTCTGACTCAGCTCTGGGCTCTGCCCTCTCAGCCACCCCACCATGGGAACAAGCTGTCTCCACCTCTAACCTGCAGTTCTTTTCCCCAGGTCTCATCTGCTCCTTATGTGCCTTTTCCTGGACCTCCCCGGGAAGTCTGGGAAAGTGGTTGGCTGGGAGTTTGGCAGAGAGAAGACAAATGAATACTGTTACTAGGATAGCAGCAGTTAAAGAGACAGCAATAGTAACTGGTGGGCAGTCACCTGTAAGCTACTAGGCTCATCTCTATTAAACTAGCGGTGATGGATTTCTTAAACACTGGAAGGGATTCTTTTTTTTTTTTTTTTTGTGGCATCTTGGGAGGAAATGGGGTGAAGGCTGGGGTAAGTGAAGCCAGGATGTTTAAGAGACATACATCTAGACCTACCAATATAAGACACACACACAGACACACACACACACAGACACACACACAGACACACACAGACACACACACGCACACACGGACCTCTCTCTGAACTCTGACTTCATTGGTTTGAAGAAGTCCTGCCATTTTATCTTCTTTAAGGTCTTTGTTTTTTTTTTTTAATTTTATTTTATGGGCATGAGTGTTCATATATTCGTGCACATGTGTACCATGTGCATGCAGTGCCTGTGGAGGCCAGAAGAGGGCATCTGATCCACTGGAGCTGGAGTTGTAGGTGGCTGTGAGCCACTATGTGGGTGGTGGGAACTGAACCCGGGTCTTCACAAGAGCAGCCAGCGTTCTTACCAGCTGTGCTGTCTCTCCAGACCTTGCATTTTCATGGTAACAGACCCAAAGTGGGAAAAGGACGAAGTTAGAAACAGATGGGAATTTCTTCTTGATGGGAAATGGTTCTGGGGAGATGGACTGGCAACATTAGGAGCCAAAGCCCTTTATTAACTCTCATTTTGGCTAATTGCTAGGTTCACAACTATTTAATCAACACAAGAGGGCAATCAATTTCAACCTCCTAGCAAAAGCAGGCTAGAAATTCTGGCCAAATATGACTTTGCACCCAGATTTCCAGTTTCATGATTTGTTCTTCCATGACCAAGCTCTGCTTGCAAGGTCTTTGGTCCTAAATTAACTGTTGTACAAGCTAAAACACTCTGTCATCAAAGGAGACGTCTTCAACACTGCATTCATTACTTTCAGATATAAATTCATGATAAAATATGAATTAGCCTATCATAATTGATAGCTAACTTAAGGTCAAACCGATGCCTGCAGCAACCTTTAAAAATAGAGGTCTGCTCAGGCCAGTTGTGTAACTCAGAGTAGAACATCTGGCTAGCATCTGTGAGGCCCCAGGCTGGATCCTTGGCACCTCAAAAACCTTACAAACAGCAAACCAGAAAAGGCTCTCACAAAACAAAGACGAAAAGTCTGTCTACAGAAAGGAGTGCTTCCTTTATGCAAACATCCCGTGTCTAGCAAAGGGTTAAAAAACTCACCTAAACACGTGCAATCAGTAGATCATAATTTCCACAGACACAAGCTGGGTACTGGATAGTGCAGAAGCGCTCTCCAGTGGGAGAACTAGTCCCTTACTCCATTAAAGACAAGCCTACCCCTCAGCTAGGAGAGCACCTGCTGTGGACACAGGCTGGACCTAGAAGAACCTAGCCTGGCTCTGAGTCCTTTCAGTTTTTTCAACATCCAAGGCAAGGAAGAAACATGTCTAGGCGAGAAGCGGTTAAAAAGCAGTGGTGTTCGTGGACAATTTCTTACGCAAACAGAACTCGGGGACATCAGAATGCTGGCCATCTTGTTTCTTCTTTAGCTTCTGGCTTTTAAAAGCTGTGATGGTCCAATGGCAAGCCGATCAGAAGGGCTCATTTTCAAGGCCAGTGAGGTCAGGGTGACCTCAGTCACCATGGGAAGCACGAGGGCGGCAGCAGAACTGCCTGTAAAGAAGCCTTGTCTTGATCACCACGACGCTGGTCCTTATTCACAGAGCATCTTCAGTGCCAGACTGGGGTTCTGATCATGGCCACGTGACGACTGCTGTCCTGTGGGGAAGGTCTGGGGCCTGCGGTGAGAGTTTCTGGGGAGACTCTGGGAAGAGTCCAGGCTCTCCCGTGGGTCTGAGTGCCTGGGCAGCCAGCAGTCCAGTCTCTGCTTCAGTCTGCTCCTCCCCAAGTGCTGGTGGGGCTTTGTGGCTGCCCTTCACCTGTACTGGGTACAGGCAGTGTTAAAGGATGGCAGAGAGTGGGGCTGAGTAGAGCTCCCGAGACGCCAAGGTCTCTAATGTCAATGCTGCTCACTCTCCTCTTCCTCTCTAGTAACATTATTATCAGTCGATTTGATCCTACTCCTGCTCATTCCCACAGAACCTTCCACAATGGGGCCTGACTCTCTTTATGTAAATAATCAACCCTGTCGTCTCATCATTAAGCCTTCAGTACCCTCTCGCTGTTCTGAGTGAGGGCTAGGCTCCTTCTGTGCCTCTCTGACCACAGTTGTCCTTGCTCTGGGATGCTCCAGCCATACTCCAGCCATACATACATTCTTGCACGTTAACCATTTTGTCAATGTGGCATGAGCTAGTGTCATCTGAGAAGATGGAACCTCAACTAAGAACCTGCCTTATCGGACTGGCCTGTAGGCAAGTCTGGTGGGGGCGTTTTCTTGATTAATAATTCATACAAGAGGGCCTCTGTGGGTGGTGCCAAAGCTGAACAGGTGGTCCTGGGCTGTATAAGAAAGCAGGCTTAGCAAGCGAATCATGGAGAGTAAGCCAATAAGCAGCCTTCCTCCATGGTCTCTGCTTCAGTTCCTGCCTATAGGTTCCTGCCGTGGCTTCCTCTGACAAGGAATCATAACCTGTAAGCTTGCTCCATCCTTTCCTCTCCAAGTTGCTTTTGGTCATGGTGTTTATCAGCGGTGCAAAGCAGACTGGGTAAGTCCTTCCCCCGCCTTCTCGAGATCATGTTTCAGTGGATTCTGCCTTTGGTCCATCGTTTTCAATCTGTGCAAGACTCCTCAGGAGATCTCTCCAGTTCTCATGGCTTTAAGGACCAATGATTACCAAACCTGGCTCAGGGCTCCGAGGCAGATGTGCATGCTGAGCTGCCTTGTGGTCATCTCCACGTGGACAGCCTATAGTTATTTTAAATCCAAGGCACCTACAACAGAATACTATCTTTCTTCCCATCCAAATGAACTTTTCAATGTTCTTCAGTTCCAGTGCATGGAGCCATCTGGCTTTGATCAAGAGACCTGGGGTTATTCTACCCTCTCTCCTACTCTCTGTGTACTGTTCACTATTCTTCTCTCTTTGGGCCTTAGAGCTGAGAGATGTATTCATTCCCGAATGGTTCACGACACGTTCTCATTATTATTGATACCTCTGCAAAACCCAGAGGTTCCCATGGTTTTATTTCTCCCTGTATCCGAGGCAACCTACCTTCCCATCTTTGAAGTGCTTCTTCAGCTGTCTCTGCATGGCGGTCAGCTTCTTGGACTGCACTCCACTGTAGGCCAGCAGCATGCCCCCGAACTGCCTCTCAGAGATTCTCCCATCTACCGGGTCATGGCGTTCAAACTGGGGAGGAAGCAGACAGAGTGTTCTGGGAGTTACATGGAAGGTATTTTGGTGTGGGCTGTGGGATGATCAATTGTGTTTGAGGGGAGAAATGAATCTGGCCCTTGGTTCCTCACAGAGAAAGCAGAACTGCTTAAACGCCTGTGTGACGTCATCACAATGAAGGTCATTACTCTGAGTTACTAATATGCACCAATAATAATAAAACCAAACAGTTAAACTCAGAACAGACAACCCCTCCCCATCCCCCCTTGGGTCAGGAGCATCCTTGAGGAACAGGGCCAATTTTAAAACTATAGAAAATTTCACAATTTTTCTCTTTTCTTCTTTTTAGACAGGCTCTCACTATGAGTTCCTGGCTGGCCTGGGACTCAGCATGTAGACCATGCTGGCCTCGAACTCACAGAGCTCTGCCTGCCTCTGCCTCCTGAGTTCGAGAGTTCATACATTAATAGTAATAACCAGTCTCTAAGATCATCCATGACCTTGCTTCTTAGAGAAGACTTAAAATAAGGATTTTAAGTCTTATCAATCATGCTTATGCAAAAATCAAATAGATCCCTAAGGATTTCAAACAAGCGTAATGTAATTAACAAGTTTTCTCAAAAAGGATATCTGAATGATAGGACATCAATAATGCTTAAGAGAAATATGTAACAAGACAAAGAACCTTGAGCTAATCTAAGCTTATCAGAGCACTGAGATTTCATTTAGAAACAGGACAAGGAAGCTCTCTTGGTCCCAGTTGCAATGTTAGTTCTATGTAATATGTAACACGTAATGTTGAGGTTTGGTCTTTTGCTATGTATTAGAATTATATTATTATAATGTATTATAATGCTAAATACTGGTCCCTAAGGCCTGGTTGCCCCCAAGGATGAGAAAATCTGCACATAGACTCAAGTGATGCAATGTCACCTTGACCCCTAAGTTACTCCTGATTGGTGAATGAAGATGCCTACAGCCTATAGCTGGGCAGAATTGATATAGGCAGGGCTTGGAGTTCCCAGGCTTGGGATCTGAGGAGACCATGAGAGAGGGAGAGGATGGGAGAAGAAGATGTCATGGGTAGGAGAGTCATGAAAGCATGGCTATGAGGACTGGCCAACTGAAGTTAAGAGCAGTTCAGACGAAACATGGAGAATTATAACTCAGGGTTATTAATGGGGAAATAGATTCTAATAGCTTAGAGGGTGGATATCTGCCCAGCTCTAGTGCTGATTAAGGCTAATAATAATAATAATAATAATTATAAAAGGCAGGGTAGGCCTAGTGGCCAAGTAGGGGCCAAAAGGACAGGAGGATGGTAGAATGTCCTCACACTCCCACATGGCAGGGTTGATCTGCTCTCCTGAGAGGGAGTTCACAGATGTCAGATGGTACTAAGTAAGTTCATGTCAACAAGCATGTCCCCACCGTCTTCTCCTTGTCCAGCACTGTGTGAGTCACCGTGCGGCATGGGAAGGAAGATCCCTGGGGACCTCTGCTAGGCAGATGACACATGTAAGACAGTGATAAAAATGGAAATATCCAAGAGTAGATTCTTTCCAGTCTTGCTTCCTCCCTCATGAGTCACAGAGTATACAAGCCACAAGAACTACACCGCAATAACAACTCTTTACTGCGCATGCACCTCACTCCAGAAGTTCCCCGTACACTCTCTCATTTAAATCTTTGTCAGGTCGGTGGAGCTTCTTGGCTCTGCTTTGCAGACAAGAAGCCTGAGGCAACGTGCAATTGACTAAGCTGGGTTAGCAGATGTAGTCCATCTGGATTCACAAAATTCCCTACTTCTCTGCAACCTTCAGGGCAGCACCCTGATATTCTGAATAAGCTACAACAGTGGGGAGGAGGGGCGGGGCCGAGAGCCGGCTGAAGGAAAGCACAACTCCTCCTGCAAAGGAATCGACATCACCACCACAGGCCAGAGGCTCCTTTCCCACTCGGGCCCACAGCAGTTCCCATCCGTCACTCCGTCTCTTGCACAGAACTGATTAATTTCTGACAAAACCCAAAGTTTTGGGGGGATTCGATTTAAGTTTGATTTATGGCTCAATTTGCCATCCTGAAACAAAACGGAGGAACTGATAAAAATTCTGAAAGCGGGCAACGTTTTGCACTGTTTAAAGCAGGTTTCCCGTAGGGTCAGATGGCTGAGCTGGAGTTGACCATACAGAATGTATTTACAGGCAGGGTCTACCCCAAAGCTGTGCCCCGCGGCTCTCTGGGCTGGCCTGGAGGATCTGGATAGACATGCCTGCCTTTCTGGAACTCCCTACCAGGGTGGAACAAGGCAGATTCGAAGTTGAAATGCTTCTTGTTTGTAAACCTGACAGCGGCTGGCTTGCTCAGGGTTCATGAAAAGCCTTCAGTTTCCACCCTCTAAAGGCACAAACATTCCTCTGTTGTGTTTCAAGGGCAGTTTCTAGGGGAGAGCCTCAAGTAGCAATTTCAATGCTCAAATTAGTATTTTTACTAGTTTTTGAAGACACAAACTTGGCTTTTGGTAACATGTTCCACTATTATCAAGCAATTAGAACCCAAAAGGCTTAAACATCAATATTTGTCCTTTCTGCAGCCTGGCCGACTTCAAAACTCATGGCTTCAGCTCTATGCTTTCACTTTGGACAGCCAGCATCTCTCAGTTTAGCCTACGGGGTCTTCTGGGGTAAAGCTACCTAATGAGGTTTTTCATGTTGCAGAGGATCAGGGTCTTGTGCATACCAGGCAAGGGCTCTACACTGAGCTCCAGCCCCAAGCCATTAGGTTCTGAGGGCTTAAATGAGGCCAAGCTGGCAGGGGTGCGGTGGGGTGGGGTGGGGTGGGGTGGGGGTAGAGGGCGTGTGTGTGTGTGGGGGGGGAAGGTAGGTGGTAGGTGTTTCACACACTACATCTGCTAACAGACACAAACATTCTACTTGTTCAACATTTTAAAGTTGAAGACCTACTAAATGGTAGTTTGGGAGTTTTGAGGACTGCATTTCGGGGATCTACTGACTAAAATGTCAAGGGCCATGGATAGATGTTACATGGCTGGAGAGATCATGTGTACACTTATTTTTTTGACATAGACTTCTCACTGTGCAGCCCACACTGGCCTCAACCTCATGATCCTGCTGCCTCAGCTCTCTAAGTGTGCCCCGCCATGCCTGACTCCCATCTTGTATTCTTTCTTAGCATTTCTGTTGCCATGAAGAGACACCTTGACCATGGCAACTCTTAAAAAGGAAAACATTTCATTGGTGCTGGCTTACAGGCTCAGAGGTTTAGTTTATTGTCATCACTGGTGCGATATCTGGTGGTGTGTAGGCAGACATGGGGCTGAGAGAGCTACATCTTGATCTGTAGGCAGCACAGGCAACTGTGCAACCATACTGGGTAGAGCTTGAGCATAGATGACCTCAAAGCCCTCCTACACAGTGATGACACACTTCCTTCAATAAGGTCACACCTCCTAAGAGTGCCACTTCCTATGGGCCAAGCATTCTAATGAGTCTACAGGGGCCACTCCTATTCAAACCACCACATATTTTTTTAAAATTTAATTTGTAATTTATTTTTTACACCCCATATTCCATTCCCCACCCCTCCCCTCCCACCCTCCAACTGCTCCACATCCCACACCTCCTCCCCACCACACCCCGTCTCCACACGGATGCCCGCACCCTCCACCCCATCTGACCTCTAAACTCCCTGGGGCCTCCAGTCTCTTGAGGGTTAGGTGCATCATCTCTGAATGAACCTAGACCTGGAAGCCCTCTACTGTATGTGTGTTGGGGGCCTCATATCAATCAGGATATGTTAAATCCTGACAAACCTGCAGGTGCGCCCTTGGAGTGTCACAGGCATGTAATCAGTCCTCCAGGTCACCGAGGGCCTCAAGGAGAGACCCAGGTAATTACAAAATTATCATAGTGCAGAAAACAACTGTGTATCTTGGAAGCAGTCTGCATTACCGGCTTGCACGACTTAGCAAACACATGCCCCACTTAAACTGGGGTCCCTTAAGCTCTGCTTCAGTGACAGTTAAGGGATTCTATTTTCCTTCGCCCTGTGGCGAAGAACGTGCGCAGGCAGGCCAGCACATCACTGACCATCTGTCTGCCTACCCATGTTTCACAGGCAGCTGCCCAGGCTTGTGGCTTCCCTATGCAGCCGCGACCACATTCTCAACCGCATACAAGCTTCCTGTTGACCCCAGGGGCTGCAGGGCCACAAAGAAGGGCCAAAAAAGAGAAGACAGCGAACACTGGGAGATTCTTCCTGGCTTTCTAAACACAGTGCACCTTTCCTTCCCACCCCTGCTCCTTGGTGACAGGAGGGCTAGTCTTTTGGAAGGACAGATAATATACATTTAGCTATATGATACCTATCTATCTATCTATCTATCTATCTATCTATCTATCTATCTATCTATCTATCTACCCGAGGAAGATGAAAAGCTAGGGAGAAAAAAATACATGTTTTATTACAAGTGCCAAAAAATGAGGCTAAAACGAGTAGAAGGAGAGAGAAATCAGTGTCTGAGAGTGTGTCACTGCTCAGCAAAGGCTTTGGAGGGCGCTGCACTCTGGGATGAGGAAAGCCCGTGTGCTCCTCTGTACAGTTACAACCTCTGCAAATCCCTCCCTATATCCGTGTTTCAGAATGACAGGCTTCCCCAGGCCTTTCCTAGCTTCTGAACCGCACAGAGCCACACTGCACAGTGACCTCAGGCCACTTAGCCAGACACATCTGTGCTCTTCAGTGGGACAGAACGGCAGGGCCTCTGTGCCATTGTTCTTTCTGTCTGGAGTTTCATACCACTAGTTCATGAAAAGGAAAAAGGCTTACAGGCACCATTCTCTATGGGAGCCCTCCTCTTAAGGGAATCGTGACGTATTTTAAAGTTTGAGTTGAAATCTGTTTATGTAATGGACGGGCGTCTCTCAACACAAGAGGAATCTTTACTGTCTGGTGCAGGTTGTCTCCTGGCAAGTGGAGAAAGAAGGTCTACAGTCTGGAATGCGGGCACCACAGCTCACTGCTCAGCAAGGGCTAACAGGATGATCCCAGTCGCCATGACATTACAGAGTATTAGCTAAACTGCTACACTTCTCTGGGTTTTGTGGTGCTGGGTCCTTGTGCATGCTGGGAAATTATTTTACTTCTGCATGATATGCCTGGCCTAAACTAAACTATATTTTTCAATTCCAAATCTTAAGACTTCTTACATTTTAAAAGACTGGTTAAGCTGGAGCCAGGTGGCAAACACCTTTAACACCTTTAATTCCAGCACTCAAGGCTGGGCGTGGTGGCTCATGCCTTTGTCCCAGTGCTGAGGAGGCAGACCTCTGAAGTGGAGGCCAGCCTGGTTCACACAGTGCTCCAGGGTAAACCTTGCTTGTCTTCTGTGGCTGTTTTGTTGGGCCTGGGAAATGTGGTACGCTCCTACAGTCCTCACTACATGGAAGGTTGAGGAGGGAAGATCACTGAGCCTGTGGATTTAAGACCTGCCCCAGTGGATTGTTGAGATCTGACCCGCCCCGCCCCGCCCCGCCCACTCCCCACCTCCCACCCCCACAGTATAGCTGTAGCCATTTTGTCCCATGCCTGCCACCAGCTATTTCATACTGTTGCTGTAACATGCCTGCCAGTTGCTGACACAGAGAAGTGACCTGACTCAGAGCAGGGTCATGCTGACCACATGCCCTGTTATGTTCTGTATGAGGGTTGTTAATCTTAGGAAATTCCACAAAGCTTTATGTAGGACTCATCAAGTTAAAGGTCAATATGAACTGTTCTGTCTAAAATGGCTTGAGTCAGAGCTGACCACTGGGCAGCACTTCTCGCACCTGTCTATGAGCTCATTGTGTTATTATTATTGTTGTTGTCATTATTATTATTATTTATAAGCTGACAGAAAAAGATGTCTGTTGTCATAGTTTAGATAATTCTGAGTTATGACCCTGGTCTGACCGGTATTAAGGTATGCAGTCAAGAAACTACTCTTGCTTAATTGAGATTGGTATTCCTATTGATTTGTGTGGCGACTCTGGACCCTAACACAATTAGAAGGATGGAAACTGGGACTGTGACCAAATCAGCTGACTGAATCATGAGTCAAAATCATTAGTCAGACCAAGAAGGGGTCTAACTGTCGGTCTGAGAGTCCCACGTGGTATGCAGACATACATGCAGGCAAAACACCCATACATATGAAAATAGGGACAGTGATATTAATATAAGATAAAAATGTTTGCCCTTTGTTAAAGGACGGTAAATTTTTCTGCTCAGTTGGACTATCTTTTAACTTTGTTTAGGTCTATTTTATGTATGGAAATCTTCATTATAGCTAGATATGTAGGTAAAAAAAAAACTGGTTATGCCTAAGAACTCTTTCCTGGTAAGGTAAGAAACTAAATATTCACCTGTACTTTCTTTATTTTCCTTTGTTTGAGACCAAGTCTGACTATAATGCCCAAAGTTCCCTTTCATAGACCAGGCTGGCCATGACCTTTTTATCCTCTTTCCTCACACCTGGAATGCAGGGATTACAGCTGTTACCTACTAGGCCTCACTCATGGTTTCTGTATTTTGAACAGGGAAGCATCACCTCAAATACTAAAAGACACTTAACGGTGGAGTTTAATGGTGGAGTTTAACGGCAGTGATCAGCTCCCTGAACTGAAGAGCAGATCACGGTCTACAGCTCTGATGCCGAATTTGGAACCTGAGGGAAGCAGACGGACTTTCAAGCTAACTTTGGCTCCTGGTGAGTTCCAGGGCAGCTTGGACTACATAGAAAGAACCTGTCCTAAAGAAAAAAACCAAAAAAAGAAAACCAAAAAACCCCCCAAACAAAACTACACGAGGGGAAGAAAGGCTGGTGGTGTGCTCAGGTGATGTGGTAATGTTGCTGAGCATGCACGACACCCACGCCCCCTTCGGCTCTATAAACCGGATCTGATAGTATATGTCCCAGCACACAGGGAGGTACAGACAGGAGGGTAAGGCATTAAAGGTTATCCTTGGCTACGCAACAAAGGTCATTCTGAGCTCAATGAGATGCTGTCTTAAGTTAAAAAGAAAATATAAAAAAGCAGATTAACAGTGCCGGTTTTTAAATTTTTGCTGAGCCCCACATCCACCCCCCTTTGAACACAGGGTCTCACTGTGTAGCTCTGGCTGTCCTGGAACTCACTCTGTAGACCTGGTTTGTCTCACCTGCCTCTGCCTTCTGGGATTAGAGGTGTGGCCGCAATGCCTCAATGATCGGCTGGGAATTTTAACCATCCTTTAAGTATCATATGAGCCTAGTTAATGAGCGTGCCTCTTCTGAAGGAAGAGTCCTGGGTGACTCTAGGCCAGTTAACCTGTCTTCTGTTCAAATGTGCATCAGTGTGGAGTTAGGAAAGATATGTTTTCAAAGGAAAGGATGCCTGGAAGAGCCACACCCTTCAGAGGGAGACTCTGAGACTGCAGGGACTCAGTTTGATTTCACTGGAGGCTAACACTCAGTCCTTCCATGCTGGATCTGGGACCTCCGTACACCAACCCACAGACATCAGCAGCCTACGGCAGCACTGGTCTTCCTTCCCCAAGAACCTGATCAATAGCCTCATGAAAGCAGCTGCTGTGAAACGTTCCAAGCCATCATCACTGAAGTTAATGTTTCTGCATGCAACTGCCGAGGAATACGGGGGCTTTCCCCTTTAAGAGGACTTTCAGCAAGCAGTGGATGTTACAGGCGACTTCTGATTCCCGCAACACGAAAGTTCCCTAGCTCTGCACTCTCTATTCCTGTGAGATCTGAGAGGGCCAATGTGACTCAGAGTTCAAGGACACTCTCCTTTTCATGTTGAGATCACAGGACTCATGGAAATAGAAAGGCAGCCTGGGGAAGGGGTGAGGAGGGGGAAGAAACGGCTATGCTCCAACTTCAGGAGGTGAGAACCAAGGACTAACTGTAGCTGCCGGACACTGACGCCCGTGTGCTTTCCCTGGAGTCCACCCTTCTGTAGAGAGAGCTTTGGGAAGGAGCCAGGGTGAAAATACAGCAGCTTCGTCCTAGTGCGGCCGACGGTGCATCAGTTTCATATGTGAGCGAGAGACCTGGCCTGTTCTTTACTTGATATGCAATACACTTTATTCATTTGGGTTTTCCCAGACAGGGTTTCTCTGTGTAGCCCTGGCTGTCCCCAAACTCATAGAGGGCCACCTGCCTCTGCCTCTCAAGTATGGTTGTGATTTTTGTTGTTGTTGTTTAATTTTAATTTCAATTTCGTGTGCATTGGTGTTTTGCCTGCATGCATGTCTGTGTGAAGGTGTCAGATCCTCTGGAACTTAAGTTGTAGACAGTTGTGAGTTGCCATGTAGGTGCTGGGAATTGAACTCGGGTCCTCTGGAAGAGAGTCAGTGCTCTTAACTGCTGGGCCATTGCTCCAGCCCAATGCAAGCATTAAGATGTAACAATGGTAATCAAAATATGGAATTTACGTTGGGCTAGGTGACTCATAATGGACTGTGCTTTCATCCCAGTGACAGAGACAAAAACAATTCGGGGTGAGTTGGTGTGTGGCTGAGGACCAGGCACCGAGGAGGCTGAGCGGGGAGTTCAGAGAGCTGGAGAAGAGCTCAGTCTACACGGCTCCCCGTCCCAGCACAGCTGAGAAGGAAAACAAAGGAAAACCTGGGAGAAAGTACATTACCCCACCTCTAGGCCCCTTAAGCCAAAATACCTTTAAGAAGCAACCTTGGGGAAAGATACAAAGATTTCTTACTGATAAGGGGGAGAGAACCTGAATAGGTCAGAATACATAAACCCTCCAACGGAAGTGCATACACTCTCCGTGGGCTCCAGCGTGACCTCACTGACACAGACATCAACGTCCCAACTGTGCTGCCCACATGCCTGCCAGTGTCTCAGAATAATGAAATAGAAGTGTAAAAGCCACCGGCTGCTGCCAAGGAGAATCCAACCACCCTAGACTCTCTGTTCCAAAGGAGGCGTTCATCAGTTGTGACAGGACTCGGAATAACTTGAGACTCTGGAGGAAGGCTCGCTTTATGCTATGGATTTGGGTAATTTTTCTTCTTGTCATTTTTCCTGTCTGGGTTGCCCCTTGCTTCATGTACTTGTATAAACCCTGTCCTTCTGTGAACCCTATGGCTCAGCCAGCTTTCCAGACTTTTCTGAGCTCTTACAGCAGGTAAGGCCTACTGGGCATGTCCAAACTGTAGCCTCCAGGCAACCAGCAACCTGGGACAGCTAGGAATGCAACCAACACAAAACTGTCAGCTTACTGAGAGCAGGAGGTATCTTTGTTTTTTTTTTTTTTTTTTTTTTTTTCTGTAACCTGTTTGTGTGGTTCCTGGGCCTAAATTTTGTAGATAATAATGTTGTGTCACAACTGCACCTAGAGGTGTTGCAGGTGTGGCTGCTATGTCACATGTGTGTCAGTAGGTGGCAGAGAAGAGAAAGGCTATGTTTACACTCAGTGTTCTGACCCGCATACATCTGAATGATAGGCAGCCTAACACTCCCAGGGAAAAAAAACCAAAATAATGTTGTGTCAATGTCGAGATGTTGGATATCCTGTCTGATATAACAGAAGAGTATATTTTGCACTGTGATAAGATTAATTTGTTCTTGGTGCCTGAATCTCTCATTATGTACTGCTTTAAAAATTCTTTTGTGTGTGTGTGTGTGTGTGTGTGTGTGTGTGTGTGTGTGTGTGCATGCATGAGCATACCGGGGTCAGAGGACAGCCTTGGGTGGTGGTCCTATCTTGTTTTCCACAGGGTCTCTTGTTCTCTGCTGTATATGCCAGGCTAGCTGGCCCCAGGGCTCCTGGTGATTCGATTGACTCACCACCTAGACTCACCATCCACCCTGCTTTAGGAGAGCTGGGGTTGTATCAGCATGCTATGGTTGGCTGTATGTGGGCTCCAACGACCTGAGTGCTGGTCCATGTGCTTTCATAGCAAGCAGTTTACCTACTAAGCTATCTCCCAGCCCACTATCATGTACTTCTTGAAGTAAAAGTCTGTGGTTTATATTATTTGGTCGGTTACACAAGTGCAGGGTCACATAGCATGTGCTTATTAAATAATTTTGGTTGAATGTGTCTCTGGCTCATTTACACAATTTACGTACCAATTTATTACCAAATGGGCAACTAAGACACACTCTGCAGTAGAGAATGCAGTAGGCCTAAGGGGGAGATGGCACAGCTTCTTTAGAATTGGTATTCATTCCTCAGGGTCGGGGGGGTGGATCTTGAAGTATCCCCTAAAGCTTTGAGGAGATGCCTAGGTATGGGCTCTGCTGGCTAGGAAGGACAGCTTGCTTTTGCAGGGTCACTTCACATACAACAAGCCCGGAAGAAACAATACACACAGCCAAGTACAGCGACAAGCTCCCAGGAGCTCGTGGGCGGGATGGCAGTTCCATGCAAGCCAAAACAATTTGTACTGAGATCTGGAAGCAGGCTGGAGTGATAAATTAGGCAAGACTGGCAGGTACACTTATTCATTAAAGTGAGAACCAAAAGAACTCATCAGCAAAGTTCTGTGCCTTCTGCCACTTGCTATTAGAAAGCTACCATGTCATCAAGTTTTATAGAATCCACGCAAGGAGAGATGCTAAGTAAAGCGTTAGCATAGCACTGTGCCCCATAGGGAAGTGAGAATAGCTGGATCAAAACACAGAAAGACCCTGTCCTCTAAGTTAGAAATCTGAGTCTCAGGGTCCAGACTCCTGGGGGTCCTTGCATCCAGTCTCTGAATCTGGCAGCCCCTGGAAAACACTTTTATGCAGCCCCATAGTCTCTTCTGGCTATGGAAGGATCAGGCTATCCCTTGCATCCACTTCAAAGGTATTGCTGGTGTGTTATAGAAGGGAATCCAATATAACATGGCAGCAAGAAAATTGCCTTGGCAGTCAGAGAGACTCTGTTTTTTTTTTCCTCCCTTGGACAAATACCAAATGTGTACCTCCAGGCAAGCTGTTTAACCCTTTCAAGCCTTGGTTACTTTATTTATAATGTGGGTAAAATGACAGTATCTTTCTCTTGAGGTTACTGCCAAAGTTAAGCTAGATAATACATGTAAAATTATCTCTATTGATCTTTTCTCAGATTTTAATTTACTTTTAATTAATTTACTTAATTAACTTTTTGAGATTGGATCTCACTAGGTAGCCCAGGATGGTGTGAATCCTTTCTTTTCTTTCTTTCTTTTTTTTTTTTTTTTAAAATATATTGCTGGGAACTGAACTCAGGACCTTATGGCTCATGAGACAAGCATTGTATCTCTGAGCTGGGTCCACAGCCCCCTTGAGATAATCTTTTACATTTTAAGAATTACTATTGTTTTGAGATTTGTGCTTGTGTGTGTGTGTGTGTGTGCGCGCGCGCGCGCATGTGCGCGCAAGCGAGCGTGTAGTAGAAGGCGGAGTAGAAGGCACTTGATACCCTGGAGTTGGAGTTAGGTTGTAAGTCACCTGATATGGGTGCTGGGACCTGAACTCAGGTGCTCTGCAGGACACACATTTAACTGTTGGGATACAGTTCAAGGATGGAGTTGAATGAGAATTCTGAGTGCTTTTTAGAAAACCCTAAGAAGACAAGAGTCTTGTGACCTTGGCTTCTTTGAAACACATAACTGTTTTTGGCATGTGTTTCATGCTTCTCCTAAGTGTAGTTATTCTACGCCTTTGTGGAAAAACACAAGAGGTTTGTCCTTGTGACTGTACACTTCATCCACATGATTCTTTTTTTTTTTTAAAGATTTATTTATTTATTTATTATATGTAAGTACACTGTAGCTGTCTTCAGACGCACCAGAAGAGGGCATCAGATCTCATTACGGGTGGTTGTGAGCCACCATGTGGTTGCTGGGATTTGAACTTCGGACATTCGGAAGAGCAGTCGGGTGCTCTTACCCACTGAGCCATCTCACCCGCCCATCCACATGATTCTTAACACTCAGAGTAAAAACTGTCGGATGCTCTGAATAAAGTTGGCTTTTGCACGAGTCCTTAGTTCACCTCATTTTTAGGCCCTATTCTCCCAGGTTCTTGCTGCCAATTACAGCGGCAGACATGCCACATCTTCAGCACCACTGTCATCATCATCAAACTATGTTGGTAATGTGAGTGCTTCCACAGCCCAGCAGAGGGCGTCAGATCCCTCAGAGCTGATCCTGGTGGTTGTGGGCTGCCTGACTTGGGAGCTGGAAAGATAAGGCTATTTCTTAACTGTGGGGCCATTGCCCAGTTGCACAGTCTAGTGTCTCTGAAATCAGCAGACTGCCTAAGATTGTTACTGACTAGAGAGCAACTGTACCCTTGCTGTCTCTGCCTGCAGAAACAAGTCAGAGTTTGCAGAATGGGTGCCAATAGTTTAGGAGAAAATTCCAGATAACTGTGGAATTTTCTTTTCAAACTGCTGTATCACCAATGCTGTGACAGTGCAAAGGACAACAGATGTGGGGAGGCTGATAGGCCGATTCAGAACGAAACAGCCAGAGGTGCTGGCTCTCCAAGGAGGGGCGGTTCAGACTAGTTTATTAGTTCATTTACTTGCATTTCCCTTTTTGTCTGCATAAGAACTCCACGTACCAGAAGTCTAAGACTAGAGGAGTATTGTAAGCTTGATCTTCACTGATGGGGAAAGATACGGACATGGTGAAAGTACTTCTCTTGTGGCAAACTCAACAGCGTTTTCTTTCTTTCTCTGTGATAAGTTGATGGTGCATCCATCCAATGTTTGTGCTTTGTATTTTGCTGAAGTGTGATAGTAATCAGCCTGGCACACACAAAGAGCTCAGTGGACATTAACTATGCACACCAGTATTAGCAACAGGTCTGCCATCAGACTTGCTTCTGTTACCTTGAGATACATTTAAAAACACGATCTTATCCTTATTTTTGCTTATGTATATCTGTGTGAACGTATGATGTGTATGTGAGTATATATGTGCCCATGGAGGTCAGAAGAGGGCACCTGGTCCCCTGGAGCCAGAGTTGCAGGTGGTGTGGGCCACCTGATATGGGTCCTCTAGAAGAACAGCCTGCGTTTTAAACCACTGAGCCATCTCTCCAGCCTCCCTTCAGCTACAATGACAGAGAACTACATCACCTTCTATGAAGACAACATATAATGGGGAAGGGACTCATGCGGCCCAGCCCTTGGCTGACGAGCTTCGGGCAGCTGATGCCGGCCAGCTGCTGGCGCAGGGTGAGTCACTTTTTGTCAGCGGTCCCTGGTAAGTTGCCTGTGCTTCAGTAAATTACCCATGCACATGTTCACATGGGCTACCCTGGTGAAGCTCAGTGAGTCTAAAGAAATAAAAGGCAGGACCATAAGAGGGGTGTGCTGGGAAGAAGCGGTCCAGAGGGACTGGGGGACGGGGTGAGTGGGAGGATGGAGGATGAAGAAGGTGGGGGTGACTATGACGCAAACACCTTATATGCATCTATGAAATTACCAAAGGGTAAATTAGAAAAGGCGACATAGAGAAGCTGATTGAGAAAGGACAGTAACAATCACCTCTTTCCCACGCCCACAGGGAGTCCTTGCGCGTAGGAGACAGCATGAACTATGCTTGGGATTAAAGGCTGAATCGGAAACTCATTTTCTAAAAACTAGGCTTTGGTATGGAAACTAGGGCTGTAAGGGGAAACTGTAAGCCCTGCATTAACTCCAAGTGGGGCCCAAATTAATGGGTTGCGGGGCAATGATGATAAATTCTCCCTATTTACTCGCTCATTCGTGCTTCATGGTACTCTCTGAAGAGGCGAACAGCTAGGCCCTCCACACTTACTGAGACACAGCTTACACGTTCAGCGGTGGGGTGGGGGTGGGTGGCGGGTCTAAATTAGTTTACACGGATGTAAATCACTGGCTTGATTACAGCCACGACAAAAATTGCAAAGATTTACCAAGCGGTAACAGAGGCTGTGACCTGATACAAGTCTCTGTGCTCCTGACAGATAAAGAGGCATTGAGCGTGGGACCTCCCCTCAGGGAGCTAAGTCAGGCTGCTTGTCTGTACCCAGGAGGTGGCGACATTACGGAAAACCGCTGGGCGGAAGCTTTCTACAGGGACAATTTCACAGAACTAAGCCGCGAACAAGATCAGTTGAGGAGACAGAGAAATGGTGGTATTCAAGGAATGTGCGTGCCACACTAGCTCCTTGGGCTCCACTAAAGGGCAGCGGGGAGAGGCAGAGTTCTGCTACTCTACAACAGTTGGCCAGTTCAGGCTGTCTGATTTAACACATTTGAGGGGAGCTAAATATTAATTTGTGTAGTCTGAAATGTCTTCCGACCCTAAAACCGTACCTTACTTGAAACACAACTGGTTAAACTTGTAACATAATTCATTCTCTGGGTTTCAGAGCACACACCTTGGCTGATCTATTTGTTTTGAATGGATGATGCCCCTGCCCCATTTTTACAAATCTGTTCATTTTTAATTAGGTGTATGTGTCCATGTGTGGGTATGTACAGGTGAGTGCAGTGTCCACAAAGGCCAAAGGAGACGGATCTCCTTGTAGCTGGAGTTACAGGTGGTTTTGAGCTGCCCAACAAAGGTGACAGGCATCGATCTCTGAGACAACAGCAATAAATAATCTTACCCATGAGCCATTGCTCCAACTCCCCCTCCCCCCACCTGATCCCTTCTTTAATTGGCTTGATTTTTGTCTCTTGTTTTGGTGGCAGTAACAATGGTACCCTGGACCCTGTGCACAGTTGCATGCTCTTCCACTGAGCTATGCTCACAGCCCTGATTGGTTAGCTTAATTCTACCATTCTCCCCTCTAGCCCACAAGAGGTTCTCACTATGTGGCCTGGCTGTCCCAGAACTCATTGTGTATATCAGGCTGGCCTCAAATTCACAGAGATCTGCCTGCCTCTTCCTCCTGAGTGCTGGGATTGAATGCAGCGTGCTACCACACTAGGCTAATCCTATCTTTCTTAATTGTGGCCATCGAGAAAGTCATTACATAGGCTGTGAGCTCATTCTCATTAGCTGTTATGGAAAAAGTTAATATTTTTCAGTAAAGTCAATGTCCTGTTGGAAAGTGCCAACTCTTTAGAACAGGACTGGACAGTTAGAAAGGAAAGCCCAGTACACAGAGGCTAGAACTGGGACTGAGCAGGCTGAGAACAGACTGGGAAACACAAGGAAGATCAGGAGTGTGCACCTCGGAAACATGCGTTCACTGAAGCTATGACGTCTACGAAGGGAGAAGACACAGCCAACGGCAGGTGAAAGGCACAGCATCTATAGGGCCAGAGCATCATCAGTATCATCGGCCTTCAGGAAGAAAGGTGTGGTCCCTTAGGCCTGAGATCCCAGTACAAAAGAAGCTGAGGCAGGAGGATCCTTAGTTGAACAGCTTGGGCTGTGTACTGAGACCCTGTCTCATGATATACCCCTAGAAGAAGGAGGAGGAGGAAGGAAGGATGAGAAGGAGGCAGAGGAAGAAGAAGGTGAGGATAGCAACAGTATTTCCCTAAGAATAGGAAGACAGTCTAATCTTTTCATCTCCCTTTATTTTTGAGACAGGGCCTTCTGCAGCCCCAGGTTGTCTCTCAAGCACCTCTGCCTGACCTTCAGTTCACACGCTGCTGGGCCGCTGGGACCAAGGCGTCCCGCATGCCAGACAAGCGCTCTACCACCGAGCCACATCCTCAGATGCTACTGACTCCTTATGAGGACAACTCTGAAAAGACCCAGGAAAAAATAAGAATAAAAATAAAAAAGAACATGTAGGATGTCTGTCTGTCTGTGTTAGTCCTCTAATTCAACCTAGTCCAGCTGTCCACTGATTGGCCAGTCAAGCTCTTCACAGGACCAAGGAAAAAACTGAGAAGGTAGGTCATGTTAGTGGTTTTTTGTCTAGGCTCCACCCCACAGTTACCTGGCAACAGCCAGGTGTGCCTGACTCACTATAAAGGGGCTGGTCGTGCCCTCCTCTCTCTTGCCTTCTTGCTCCCTCTCTGTCCTCTTGCCCCTCCCCCCCCATCTCTACCTGTTCTCTTCCCCCTCTTCCATGTGCTCATGGCCTGCCTCTACTTTACTTCTGTGTTCTCTTCTCTGCCTCTACGACCCTCTCAATCCCCCTCCCTATGCCCTGAATAAACTCTATTCTGTACTATATTGTCATATGGCTGGTCCCTCAGGGGGAAGGGATGCCTCAGCATGGGCCCACTGAGGCACCCCCTTCCCCCACACCTGACTATACACCCACCAACCATATTCCTTTTCTCCTTATCTTTTTATAAACACAACAGGTCATGTGAGAAGTCACCAGCTAATGAAGGTTCTCTTAACTATTATCTTTGTCTGCTGGGCACTTGAAAGTCTTTGAAGTGTGTGTATGGTCCACAGAGGTTTGTGATCATAGGGGCTGCTTCCCACAGACCTTCCCTGCTTTGAAGTGATTATTTTTAGTTTTTCTAGTTGCTTTTAAAAAGCTTCTTTTTGAGTAAACATGATTTAAAAAAACCAAAACAAAACAAGCTGGCTTCAGTGAAGAAGACATTCTGAAGCCCTGGAGATGATGGTGGCCCTGAGATGAACCCCAGGAGATGATGGTGGCCCTGAGATGAACCCCAGGAGATGACGGTGGCCCTGAGATGGGGAAGGGCTGCAAGTGGGGGAGAGAGACCGGGTTCTGATTCTATGAGGCCACCAGTCCTGGTTTTCTGTCAGTCTCTTCCCCATGTGCTTCTTGGATTGGCACAGAAGACACAGCAGGGAGTTACCCTGGAGCTGTGGTTTTTATTGCTGTAGACAATTGCCAGAAGGAGCCAGCTGTCCCTCTTCCCAATGTGGAGAAAGTCTGATCTGTCATTGTAATAAAGGCAAGGGGAGGCAGGGCTTCCACAGGCCCATGCCTGTAGACAAATCCTTGTCGACAGCTGAGGGAGAACAGAGAAGATGCTAGAAAGGGAGCCTGCCTGTGGGTGTGTCCATCCTGCACCTGTGGGTGTGTCCATTCTGCACCTGTGGGTGTGTCCATCCTGCACTTGTGGGTGTGTCCATCATGCACCCATGGGTGTGTGTGTCCGTCCTGCACCAGGCTCTGGTCCACACCTGATGAGATGCTGCTCCTTAATACTCTTCTCAGAGCATGTGTGTACAGTTCATGTCTGCTGTGCCAGGCACCTGGGCAACAATGGCTAGTCTGAGACTCTCTCAAAGGTTCCTGTTTGTAGACAAGCTTTTAACAGTTACATGGTTCTACAGCAGAGTGACATGAGGGACATGGACATCATGCTTTCGAAGTGTGAAACAAACATGTGACCCTTCTTGGGGTGGGAGAGCAGTGGAGCAGGACTGCCCTCTATGAGGAAGTAGAGTTGGAGTTCGGCTGACAGAAAGAATAAGGTAAAGAGGGAAGAGGAAGGCAGGGCAGAGGGAGGGGAGGGCAGTCCAGGCAACCAACAGCAGAAGGCCTTTAGGTGGAAGACTGATGGTACCAGGTGAATCAGAAGGAGGCAGAGGTTAAGTTACACAGCACCTCAAGGCATGGATGCAGTGTTTGAGAGCAACGGTGGCTATGGGGAGACAAGGCAGCTGAAGTGGACCACGTGGAAGAGGTGAAGCTAAGACAAGGCAGATGGAGCTGGAGGTGTGCTCCTGACTGTGACTCTAGGAACAGCCCTGTCTGCTTCATGCGCATTTCTCAGTGTGTGACTCTGACAACGTGAAAGACTAAATCTGCTTCATATTCTGTTAATTCTAAACCTTTCCTAAAGGGACGTCGGGTAATTCTGCATTTTTCCCCCTCAAAGATTTTTCTTTTGCTGGTTCTAGAAGAATGCCCTTGTGTATGGAATAACACTTCCTCTGATCCTAAGGTCTTTCAGTGTCTTCTTGGGGTCTTATTAGACTACTGCTGTGTCAATATGAAGGGCCAGTTCAAGGCAACTAGGGCAGTGGTGACTTCTGAAGCCACACCCACGATCTTCTGACTCTCTCCAGGGATCTGGTCTGTAGAGCTGGCAGAGACACCCAGGACGGAGACCATAGTCAGTCATTCCTCGCTTCACTACAGTCCTAACATCTGCCTTTCTGCGCTGGCTGTCACACAGCTGGAAGGCAGTAATGGGCCTTGTCACCTCAGTGGCCTGCATTACCTGAGGAGACTGGCACTGGTTTTTTAGTTTGGAGGCAGAAAGGATGCTAATGAGTACATTCCACCAGGACCTGCAGATTAAATACACTAAAATCAAGTCACCGTGGCAACAGGAGGACAAGCTGCTTGGTTTCTGTCATGTATTACCAGCTAATGATGGCACATGGAGACAGGTGGTTCAAGTGTTTAAAGCTATTGGTACCCAGGGTTCAGCACACACTTACTACAGCTCAGCAGTAGCCATATAACTTGTACTCTGCTTTCAGCTGTGGCCCCGACTCCAGTAACACATGGGCCCGAGGACCACAAGCCAGGGCTGGAAGGGGAGCCTTTTTGGGTGGTGTAGCAAGGACTCGAAGGCTTTGTCCCATCATTCCAGACTGAATTTAGGTTTATTATGCTGAGCAGGCTCCTGGGCCCAGCTGACAGTGCATATGTAAAATCTGGTTAGCTTTGGCCAGTTAATGACTGCACATTCAGATAAATGGATGCACACACTCACCTCATCAAGCAATTCCATAGTTTATTATTTCTCTGGCTTAAACTGAATGTAAAACCACTCTCACGTCACACCTGTGGTTACACAGAGGAGGAAAATCAAAGAGATGGCTCCCTCAGGTATCCTAACTGTCAAGGCTGTAAAGCTATTTATTAGAAGTGAGCTACGCAGGCACATCAGATCTATATATACGCCACGAGATTCTCTCAGACAAACTTGAAGTTAATCTTGGAGAGATTTCGCTACCTTTCTTGGTAGAGAAGAGAAAGCTAGAAGCCACTCGTGTGATCTTTGAAATAAGCAGAGGATGAGATCAGTAGCTGACAAGAAAAGCCGCAGTATTACCACTCCAGATTCAGATTTAAAATCTAGCCTCAATGTTAGGGATACAGTGACAAAACCGATGTTGGTGTACAATTCCTGGTGGGCATTTGCTTCCAACTTCTTGGGTTGGTATCCCAGATGCCTAAGGGCCTCCATTAGATGACTAACTAGATTATACAAGAGTAAAACCAAATAGCTAACTTCTTTTTTTTTTTTTAAAGTTAAAAATTCCTTAATTTTTTATTCCTGGTACCACTACCACAATTTACAGGGCAATATACCTGATGTAATGAAAAGAAAAAGAAAAAGACAAAGCTACAACAGATAAAAGACCTCAGGAATGTACATCTAATTGACACTACATTGCATTAATCAATAGTTGCACTTTTTGCAAACTGTGGCTATGACAGTCCTGAACAAGAAGGGTTTCCTGTTTAAGCTGCAGTAACTTTTCTGACTATGGATCATCATTCCTTCTGTGGCAGATTTTTACAGTTCCTCTAATGCATTTGGGACGACTGTCTCAAAGTAACCTGCAGCTTTCCTGACAACTCCTCGCTCTCTCTCCTGCTAAGAACTGTAGCCGTTTCTGTTTTATTTTAAAACCTTCTGCTACCATATCCACCACTTCCACCTCCAGATCCATAGCCACCACCATAGGGACTGCCTGAGCTTCTTCCACCAAAACTGCCCCCCTTCATGGGTCCATAATTTGATTGTTGCTGTCCACTATAATTTCCAAAGTCATTATAGTTTCCACCACCACCATAGTCACCTCCACCAAAATTTCGTCCTTCATTGTAACCATCATAGCCTCCTCCTCCACCACCATATCCACCACCCTGGTTTCCATATCCTGGTCCACCACCTCCATAACCTCCTCTACTACTGTAACCAGGACTACCACCATAGTTGCCACCATCACCTCCAAATCCATTATATCCACCATCACCACCTCCATAACTACCTCTGCTGCCACCACCTCCACCACCATAGCCACCTCTTCCACCAAAGTTTCCTCCACGACCAAAGTTTCCTCCACCACCTCCCAAGTTTCCTCCACGACCCATAAAGCTGCCAGATCCACCTCCACGACCTCTCTGGGATCCAGCAGACTGCATCTCTTGCTTAGAAAGGGCCTTTTTCACTTCACAATTATGCCCATTAATAGTGTGGTATTTCTGAACAACAATTTTATCAACTGTGTCATGATCATCAAAAGTTACAAAAGCAAATCCTCTCTTTTTCCCACTCTGCCTGTCTTCCATAACCTCTATGGTTTCAATCTTGCCATACTTTTCAAAGTAGTCTCTCAGGTTATATTCTTCTGTATCCTCTTTAATACCACCAACAAAAATTTTCTTCACCGTTAAATGGGCGCCAGGCTTTACAGAATCCTCTCTAGAAACAGCTCTCTTTGGTTCCACCACACGCCCATCAACCTGGTGTGGCCGAGCACACATTGCAGCATCCACCTCTTCAACACGAGAGTAGGTCACGAAACCAAAGCCTCTGGAACGTTTTGTTTGGGGATCTCTCATTACCACACAGTCTGTAAGTGTGCCCCATTTCTCAAAATGTTCTCTTAAGCTATCATCTGTGGTTTCAAAGCTCAGACCACCAATAAACAGCTTCCTCAGCTGCTCTGGTTCCTTTGGATCATGGCCCTCCATTTTGAGACCGGACTCGCCTCTTCCAACTCGAGTTCAATATCCAAATAGCTAACTTCTAACTTAAAAACTGACATTCACTACACCAAAGAAATAATTCAGACATCTGAGCGGACTGTCCCTAAATGATATACTATATTGTTGGTGTTGTTACTTTTTTTTTTGGTAAGTTTTTTAAAACTTTTTGTATCATATCCCATACATTATCAGAGTATAATTCCTCAAACATGGAGTTAAAAGGAACCTATTGGGTTTTAAATGCATTATCAAGGCGGCAAGGTAGGAGTTTCCCAAACTGGCTATAAAATACTACAGAAAAAAAACCCTACAATTGTAAAGTAATCTTAATATATTCCTCAAATTGACAGAACAAATTACAAATATGGGAGAGAGATGGCTCAGCAGTTAAGAGCACTGACTGCTCTTTCAGACGTCCTGAGTTCAATTCCCAGCAACCACATGGTGGCTCACAACCATCTGTAATGGAATCTGATGCTCTCTTCTGGTGTGTCTGAAAACAGCTACACTGTACTCATATAAATAATAAATAAATTTAAAAAATTACAAGTATGGAGATTTCCACATACTATTGCTTTGATTGTTGTGATGGTTTATATATGCTTGGCCCAGGAAGTGGCACTATTTGGAGGTATGGCCTTGTTGGAGTAGGTGTATCACTGTGGGTGTGGCTTTAAGACTCTCATTCTAGCTGCCTGGAAGCTAGTATTCTGCTAGCAGCCTTCACATGAAGATGTAGAACTCTCAGCTCCTCCTGCGCCATGCCTGCCTGGATGCTGCCATGCTCCCACCTTGATGATAACGGACTGAACCTCTGAACCTATAAGCCAGCCCTAATTAAGTGTTGTCCTCATAAGAGTTGCCTTGGTCATGGTATCTGCTCACAGCAGTAAAACACTAACTAAGACAATTGTGAAAGGACATTTGTTTTCAATGCCTGAAGCATGTGTTGTAATGGTGGCCACAAACCATGGTGTGGTACAACAGGGGTTTGCTTGGTCTCTACAAGTCTCTAATCCTAGCAGAAGTGGGGAGACTCAATACCGAGATTTAGAGGCAGTATTCTTAGTGGAGCCAAAGCTGTGTAGGGAGACGTTGTTCTTGAAGAAGGAAGGGGTCAGGCCTGAAGCATAAGCACACGGGCAGTCTGGACCATATGCACGCACCGCTGGGCTTCTCACCACAGAGGGGAGCAATGATGGTGGTTATCCTACAGAGCAGCATCTGTCCTCCAGGAGAGAAGGAACACCTCTCTACTCACTACATTCAAAGTGAGTGAGACGTGGGGGAGGGCTGAGGTGCTCCTGAGCATCTAAGAGAAAATCACCAGGAAGGAAGAGAAACTACTGGGAAGAGTAGGGGTGGGGCCAAGTGCATAGGACAGCAGTACTGGAAGCAACATGCTGCTGGAACTGTCTGGTCTTGGCTCAGCCTTCCTCAGGCCAACCTTGTACCCTGGGAAGGTGGTAAAAGATATAAAGATGGCCTCCAACATTCTGCTTCTAATACTCACAAGCTTGGGTAGTCCTCTCCTGCAATGGACCAGGGTCAGCCTGAGCTCTGTGAGAGGCCATTGCCACATCCTGAGAATTTATGGAGGTCCACAGAGAGGGGAAACAAAGCCTTCTGCTTACAGCTGTGTGAGCAAGCTTGCAAGAGGAGCCTGGGGCTCAGTCAAGCCTCAGGTACACTACCTCTGGATCCCCTTCTGTCCCTTGGAGATTCTGTGATATATGTGCTGTTTTAGGCAGGGAGAACAATCGATTCTGATCTTCCAGCACAATGAACTCACCATAGCTCATTAATTTTCTAGCTGATGTATGCGCCAAGTCACTGACTTCGGATTAATTAGGGTAATTTCTCATACAATAACAGTTGGCTAATACGCAGCCCCAGTGCTTTGACTTTGGAGGTAAGTAAGGTGTTAGAAGCCATTTCATTTCCTGTGTGGGAAATGAGTCTATGCGGGGCTGTCTACTAGTGGGGACACCAGAGGCAGAGCTGGTGTCCCAGTAACATGGACATTGCCTTGGATAATAACAGGTGTTAAATGAATATATATACACTTTTCATGTGTGTGTGCAGGTATACATGTGCGAATGTGCATATGGAAGCCATAGGACAACCTTGAGTGACTTTATTTAGGAGGTGCCATCTACCTTGCTTTTTGAGGCATGGTCTCTCAATTGGCCTGGAGCTTGCCAATAAACTTGGCTGGCTGGGCAGTGTGCTCCAAGGGTCTGCCTGGCTCCGTCTTCCTAGTTACAAGCATGTGCTCACCATGCCTGACTTCTTTACTTGGGGTGTGGGGGGGAGGGGGATATATCACACATGGGTCCTCAGGGTTATAAAGCCAGCTCTCTCCTGACCGACCCTTCCCACCTGCCCGATAGTAGCTGACTCACTCTAACCAGTATTTTGAGTATGAGAGTCAGAAGGTGAAAGGGACCACAGATATCAGAGCCACCGTTCTACAGGTAAGGTAATTCAGCAGGCAATACCAGCAGGACACTTCAAGAATGTCTCTTTGCTCCCTCACCCCCACTGCCATGGTGGTACTGGGAATCCAATTCAATGTCTCATACGTACTAGTCAAGGGCTCTACCACTGAATTATAGTCTCAACCCTCTCTGCCAGTGTTAACAGCACAGGAAAGCCATTAAACCAACTTCAATTTCTGCACTGAAGGTAGACGAGGATGTCATCATGTTAAGCAGTGATGACAGCAATTTTGTATCAATAATTCTATATGATGCCCAGTAAAGAGGAAGTGAGTATAGTGATCCTGTAACTATGGAAACTACATCACTTTCCACACTGTACTTATTTAAAATTTTTTATTTAAATATATGGGTATTTTTTCTGCATGTATGTCTGTGCATCATGTGCATACCTATGGAGGCAGAAAGTGTGTCAGAACCTCTGAGGTTGGAGTTACAGATGCGTGTGAGCCACCGGTGGGAGCTGGGAACTGAACCTGGGTCCTCTGTAAGAGCAGCCAGTGCTCTTATTTAGTGAGCTATCTTTCCAGCCCCTATTTCTTTATATTAGAACTAGGGTCTCACTGTGTTGCTGAGGTTGCCTTGAACTCCTGGGCTCACAAAATTTGGACTCAGCCTCCTGAGTAGCTGGAGTACTCAGGACTGAGTAGCTGAAGTACAGGAACACACACTGCTCCTTAATCTTGGATATCACGCATCACAATGTACCTGCATGGAAATCTAAAAACATTATAACTCGCTGACTGGTACTCTCCAGAGCAATGAATTCCATATATCTCATTTACCCTTTTAGTTGAATATACTGAAAATCACTGACAACGTATTATGTTGAGGTTGATTTCTGGCATCTCTGTAAATGTGAAGAGGAGCTAAGAGCTGTCAACTTGGAGAAGTCAAGAGAAGGAAAGAGGAGTCTGGAGACTGTGACTCTGTGTCCCACGCCAAAGCGTCAACTTCTTCTCAGAGCCATAGAATCCCAGAGTAAAAAAAACCTTAGAAATCATCTAGGGCATTAAAAAATGGTATCAACATACTGGTGGTAAAGTGGGCAATTTTCTGGCTGTCTTCCAAAATTTAAAAGCTGCACAGCTGCAACGACTAGGAACGGACAGGAATGCTAGGAAGTCCAGGCCACCAGTTCTTCCCTTATTTCCGCTTTTAGTAATGGAAGACCTGAAGGTCACACTAGCAGGCTATGGTAGGCACTCTGTGGAGCAGAGAGAAGTCAGCTTCTGCCAACACAGAAATAGCTATGAGAGGATGAACAAACTGGTAGACGCAGAGAATGTGGAATGGAGGCTGGACACCGTGTTAGGGGTTCCACGCCTGCCTGAAAAGCCAGCATTACTTCCATTCTGTACAGCAAACTAAGGCTCTTATCTTAGTCAGGGTTCCCAGTGCTGGGAGAAAACACTGTGGTTAAAGGCAACTCAGGGAAGAAAGGGCTTATTTTACTTTAGTTTACTATCACAATCCACAATCGGGGAAGTCAGGGCAGGAACTCAAACAGGGCAGAAACCTGGACCAGGTTCTAAGGTAGAGGCCATGGAGGAGTGCTGCTTGCTGGCTGCTCAGTCTGCTTTCTTACAGCTCCCAGGACTACAGTGAGCTGCACCCCCATCATCACCCCCATCACCACCCCCAGTCATTAATCAAGAAATTGCATCACAGCTCAATTTGGTGGGGGCATTTTCTCAATTAAGGCTCCCTCTTCCCAAATTAGTCTAACCTGTGCCAAGATGACATAAAACTAGATTGCACAGTTTCCAATGTTCTAGAGGTAAAGTTAAAATCTAAACCCATCAAAAAAATACAAAAATCACTTTTGTATACCAGTTATTCTAATAGATAGTTCTATTTCTATTCAAACACTTATCTTGTGCCTATTCTATGCTGAACATGGTCTAGGGGATAAAAAGGTGAACAAGTCAGACAGTTCGCTGCCTGATGAAACAGTGGACAGGGACTGGGGAGAGACCAGTGTTAAATAGGTGGTCCATGCCTGTCTTAGGCATTTGGGAGACCAGCACATGAGCACCACCACAAGTTTAAGAAGAACTTAGGCTACACAGTGATACCTTGTCTCAAAAGCCACAAATGCTGGGGTTACAGAGTTGGTTCAGTGGTTAAGAGCACCAGTTGTTCTTCCCAGAGACTTGGGTTCAATTCCCAGCACCCACAGGAGAGCTTGCAAATGTCTGTAACTCCAGCTCCAGGTCACCTGATTTCTTCTTCTTCTGCCCCTAAAGGCACGTGTGTATAGCCACAGGCAAAACACCCATACGCAAACTAACAACCCCCACCCTTTGTAGCCGAGCTCCTGGATAGGCTCCGGGAGAGGAGAAAACTGGCAGTGTTTAGTTGGGTACCCTGTGCTGAGTTTACCAGGATCCAACAGAAGGTGCCAAACCCACGGTCACATAGATGGCCCCTGGTTAACCTTGCTGGCTCACAAAACAGAGCGAAGAAATGTGAATGCTCAACAAAGATTTGTGGTTAGGGATGGTGAGGAAGGTGGGAGTTGAGCCAGGTCAGCCTGTAGTGTGCACACTGTGAACTTGTAAAAACAATCAAATAACCTGCTCCCCCCTCTCCCCCTAGGAGTGGACAAATGGATAGATGAGCAGAGAGGCCAAGGAAGGCTGCTCTAAGCACGGGACACTGAAGCTGAGACCATTTCCCATGTTGCCTCTTCACAGCTGCGCCCCACCTCTTGCATTGAGATCTCCCAGTGGACACAAGGGTGCTCACACAGAGACCCGCCCTTCTCTGGCTCATCTTCTCCAATCTGCACATAAGAATTTCTGTCCCTGGCGCTCTCTTTGTTCTTCTGGTACATTCAGCATCCTCATGTGTGTTCCCTGCGCCCACAGATGCCATACACTGGTGGTCCTCTGGCTAAGCCTCCAACTGTATCGCTACAGTTGCTATCACTAAGACTGCAGCTGGAGCCAAACACTGTGGCACATCCCTCCAACTGTATCGCTACAGTTGCTATCACTAAGACTGCAGCTGGAGCCAAACACTGTGGCACATCCCTGTGATCTCAGCCCTCGAGAGGCTACCATGGGTTGTCCAAGATAGAACGTGGCACTTGTCTACGAAGCCAGCTGTCCTCTCTTCTGTGTCACTGCGTGGCATCACCGAACCTCTCCTCTCCTGGGTGTCAATTCTAGAAACACCTTTTACTTAAAGGCTCTTCCTCCTTTGCTCATCTATACAGTACAGGTAGATAGATCTTTCTAGAGATCCAGATCCCTTCACACTGCTTCCCCTTTAAGCCACAGTGAGCTTTCTGACCCACACAGCGGGAAGGGGGTGCCCAGAGCCCCACTCAGCATACACGGCCCTTCACGGCTGGCCGCTGTCTCTGCTTTATTCTCTGAAATACGCCATCTTCTCTTCCTCCCACCTTTGAAGCTGCTCCTTTTCTTGTGGTGTATTTTTCTTTCTTCTGTTTTCACAAATCTTTTCCCCTCTCTGAAAAACGACTGAAGTAGTGTATATTTCATTAGCCTAAGCTTTAATAAGAAAAGACATTCGTGCCCTGTAGGGTAGGCTGTCAGGAAGCAAACAGGAGAGTGTGGGCGTGGATGGAGAAGACATTCACGAGGAAAGTAATGAGAAACGGGAGGGGCTTGAGGCACATCCACTGCTATGCTGAACTCAGAAGATGACACGATCCTCTCACAAGGCATTTGCTCGGAGCATCAGGTCATCAGGCGGGGCACAATGCATTATTTATCCATGAGTAACCGCAAAGCTGGCTCTGGCTCCTAAGACACCGTCTAGACTCCAGAGACTCCAGGGACAGACTAGAGGTTATAGCTTGCTGTTTTTTCTTCTAAGCACTTCCTTTTGAGCTCTAAAGACCCTAATTCTGCATCTGCAGCTATGCACTGCTATGAAAGAGAGGGAGAGGGAGAGGGAGAGGGAGAGGGAGAGGGAGAGGGAGAGGGAGAGGGAGAGGGAGAGGGAGAGGGAGAGGGAGAGGGAGAGGGAGAGGGAGACGGAGACGGAGAGGGAGAGGGAGCGCGTGTTCACATACCCTAAACATTTTGTTTAAGCTTCTTCATGCTTCAATCTTCAGTTTTACTTGAGAAAGGATGTATAGCTCATGCTGGCCTCAAAGTAGTGGCTGCCCCTGTTAGCCTCCTGACTGCTCTCCGGACTGTGCCCATAGAGCTTCCTCACTTGAGGGCTGATCAGGAGGCAGCCAAACAAAGTCTGTGTCTCTAGGCCCAGCTGTAGGGTCTTAGGGAAACCTACAGATTTCTCTTCATTGATCTTGCCCACTAATTTTCTTTGTGTCTGTCTGTCTGTCTGTCTGTCTGCACACCCCTCTTGTATTTCTACAGAGCCAGCCTTGAAGGTACAGAACATCACCCATTCAAGCATGTTCTGGGACAGACTTGATGAGGATGGCCCATCTCCCCAGAGTTCTTCCTGGCGACAGTCCCAGGGCTACCCCTCCCCCAACTCTTCTCATGGCTCCACGCCTGGGTAAACAGCAGATAAAGGCAAGTCAGTCTCTCCTGCAGTCAGAACGCACCTCAGAGTCAAGAGTGACACAGAAAATGCCCCTGAGCAGACTCCTGTCCTCTTACCTCACAGACTGATTGACGTGACTCGTACCAGACACTCATCGCTTCCACTAGGGATTCCGTGCGACACCATGAAAACACTGTCTGGTGTTGAGCATGGTGATGCATGCTGATAATCTCAGCACTTGGGAGCCCAATGCTAAATTACCAGATTTAGACTAAGGATGGCTGCGTAGTGGGACCCGGCCTCAAAATAAACAAATAAAATTCTGGTTCATTCATCTTGCCTTGAGAAGCTTAGAGCAATGTTTTATTTCTTTTTGTATCTTCATCATTGAGTACAGATCCTGCACTACTTCAAGGTGGATTGCCAGGGACACAATCTCTGGCCCACCCGCCATGTGTGTGAACCCATGGCAAGCTATTCAACCTCTTTCTGCCTCAATTGCCATGCCTAAAAAACATATATGTGAGTACACTGTGCTCAGACACACTAGTGGAGGGCTTCAGATCCCATTACAGATGGTTGTGAGCCACCATGTGGTTGCTGGGAACTGAACTCAGGACCTCTGGAAGAACAGCCAGTGTTCTTAACCACTGAGCCATCTCTCTAGCCCCAGTTTCTACACTTTTTAAATGTGGGATTACAATGCTAACCTCACAGCACTGTGAAGTCCAAGGGAAACAAAGAGTGGGGGCACAATTAGATCAGCACCTGATTTAAGGGGAGGGCTTAAGGAATGTCGGCCAGCACCTTCCCCAGGCCTGGGGTTGTTAATGTGCTGGGCAGTGCTACAGCTCTATAGTCACAGACCAGCCAGGAGTATGTGTGGCTAACCAGTGAACTGTGGGCCTCTGAGGCTTCTTGCCACACACTGCTCTCCTTTTCTGTGCTGTAGCTCAACTCCAATATGTTAAAAATCTAACTAGCCCTGCGTTCAAAAGTTCCAAATGAATGACTATGACCTTCTGAAACTCAGGCATCGGGCTCCAAAGTTGAGAAGGACTTGTATTCTACTGAAAAAAGGGCTGCCACATCTTTGAATGACAGTCAAGAGACATTTCCCAGGAGGGAGATCAAATCTTCATGACTTATTTATGAGTTTGATTTTTTTTTTCTTGTGGCCAGTTTAAAATGAATTTAGAATGTAGCATTAAGGATATCGGGTGACAGAAAAATCCAGAAAACTGACAAATATTGTCAAAGTACCACGGTCGTCCCACTGACTTTGGGATTGCAAAGTTATCGGTAAATCAGAGCAAGACAAGCCTCCAACGCTTGACACGTGTACTCAGTGATTAATGTGACTCTGTGCTCAGAAGAGTCTCCTGCCAGGCGTGGGAGCACCGTTCTACCTCCTCGGAAGGCCACAGCAGGAGGATGACCTGAGCCCAGAAGTTATGTTAGCTTGGATTCTGTCACCCTGAGATGTTCCCTTCTTTAACACAACCAAAAGATAAAAACTACTAGGGAAAATTAAATTATCCTACTATCTTTTATTTTTATTTTTATTTTTGAGAGGGGCTCTCACGTAGCCCAGGCTATATACTCCATAGCCGAGGATGGCCTTGAGTTCCTTATTCTCCTTCCTGTACCTTCCAAGCACTGGCATTACAGGTGTGTATCATCAAATCCAGCTATGTTCTATTTCTCAAGTCAGTGATCAGCGCTTTTAAAATCCTTGACTCCAGAACCAGGCATGTGGTGCACGGCTTTAATCCCAGCACTAGGGAGGGGGAGAGAGGTGGGTCTCTGAGTTTGAGGCCATCCTGGTCTGTAAAGTGAGTTCCAGGACAGCCAGGGCTACACAGTGAAACCTTGTATCAAACAACAACAACAAAACAAAAACCAACTAACCAAGCAGCCCCCCCCCAAAAAAAAATCCCAAAATAAAAAACAAGCAAAACAAAAAACAAACAAAAAACCCCCAAAACAAAAACCAATAAAAATATTTCTCTGGTTCTTTAATTAACCCCTAGTGTGTATGGATCATGCTACTGATCCTATTTATTGACTTCTTAAAAATGGACAGACCTTTAGATTTAAGGACTAAGACAACAAAATAAAGAACTTGAAAGGGACAAAAAATAAAACCACTAAAGCCACACATACACACACACACAAATATATGTGTATGAGCACATGTACATACATATTAAGTATTCATGAGCACCTATGTATGCATGTATGTTATTTGAAATAATGGTATTGTTAAAGTTGCAAGAGGATTTTCCCAGGGTGAAGACATACTGTAATTTTGGTTTTCTTATTTCCCTACAATTTATTTTTACATTATAATTCTATTTTGCATCTATATTTTGCATAAAAATATATTATAATTTTATGCACATGGGTATGTTTGCATGCACATGGTGCACCATGTGTGTGTCTGGAATCCATGGAGGCCAGAAGAGGGCACTGGATCCTGGGGAGCTAGAGTTAAGATGGTTGAGAGCCACCTGGTGGGTCCTGGGAATTGAACCCAGATCCTTGGGACAAGCGTCCTGGACTGTTATCCCGAGTCTCTTCTGCAGCCTCCTCACACAGTCTGTAATGCTGTGGTAATATCATAGTTTCTGGTGAAAAACCACAGCCCACTTTTTCACATTTAAGAAAATGCTTGCTCTGGTCTTCTCTCAACACTTTGACAAGAATAAGGCAGGTCATACTGTATATAGATTTTTTCCCTCAAAGAAAAAATATTAGTAAAATACCTTTACCTTTATAACCAACAGTTGTATTACTTTACAAGGGAGGAGGCTGCTCATAGGTCTTTTTTCTTAAAATATAAACAAACAAAAAACCTCCTTTAAATATGTACTTTGCTTGTTAAAGTTATAAATACTTAAAGGAGTAAAGTACCTTTTATTGAATAATTCAAGCTAAAACCGAGAATGGAATAAGAAACTATAAATTTATTATTATCTCTATTTTGCTTTGTAGAAGCAAAAGAGTAAAAGAGAAGCAATCCCGATGAAAACTCTGCTTTGTTTGCTTGCATGTAATTAAGAGTCAACTCTGTGGGGCTTTGAGGTTAAGAGTACTGGCTGTTCTTCCAGAGGACCCGGGTTCAGTTCCCAGCACCCACCTGGCAGCTCACACCTGCCTGTAACTTCAGTTCTAGGGGATCTGACACCCTCACACAGACAGACAAGCAGGCAAAATGCCAATGCACATCAAATAAATAAATAAATTGTGAGGAAAAAAGAAAGAATCAACTCTGGACCCGGCAGCTTGGTAGCACGTGCCTACAAACCAGTACTTGGAAGGCAGAGCCAGGAGACTAAGTTTGAGGCCAGCATGATGTACAAAATGTGTAATCAACCCAGCCAGGTCTATGCTAAGAAATCCTGTCTCAAAAAGCCAGGATCAAAAACAAAAGCCAAGACAAATACAGGCTGTGAGGACAACCAAGCCCAGCTGGAGGCCTTCCTGCCCCGTCCTTTTCTGTAACCACTTGGCCTTTGTCTCTCACAGGCAATGTGATCCCTGCCTGCACTGTTAGAGCAAGAAACGGTACACACAGTTATGCTTGGATGGATCCAAACATGATTCTAGGGGCTCCTTAGGCACTCTGAAATTAACCCCTCTGGGCTAGACTATAGTGTTGTGCACAGTGCACAGTGGCAGAGCACTCGCCTGGCTTGGGCCAGACTTAGGTTAGACCCAACACTGAAAGCAATAGCAACAGGCAGGCAAGCCAGCTGGTACATAAATACATTTGCCACCAAGCCCAAGAACTTGAACTTAATCCCCAGATCTCATAGATTAGAAGAGTAAATTTTAAAAAAGTATTAATCTCATTTTCTCTAATCCTTAACAATTTATTTATTTGGATTATGTGTGTGTGTGAGACGAATGTGCAGGCCCATGTGCTATGGCCCACTTGTAGGGATCGGACAACCCCGTAGAATCAGTTCTTTCTTTTCACTGTGGGAATAAGCAAAAGAAACTTAACCTAAGTGCTACCATTTTGTTTTCACATTCCATTTAATCATAGGAGAAACTAAATAAAGGTCCCAGGTTCTAGGAGAGCTAGGAACTTCCCAATAGCTGAACAGCTTCTCTTAGTGAGAAGGCTCGGCTGATTCCATGACAGGCTTCAAACTGGCAGTTCAGGAGACGAGGCCTAAATCTCAGTTTCTAAGAACTGGGCAAGCCCAGGCAAGTCCTGCCCTCAAAGCTGCCCACCACCTGGCCCGAGGCAAAGACAATGGGTCGGCAGCAGTTTCCAGACTTCACACCTTGAAAATGGTTCCAGAAAGTCTAGAGGTGGAGTAAGACAAAGGTCATCTATCCCAGAATTCCAATGTGTTTTAAAGCGAGCCTTCTTCAGGCTCACGTGATTGTCTCTCTATCCTGGTAATGGGAGAATGCTGGACTTCTGAAGAATAAAACACTCTGCGCTTTCATACTGTTTTGAGTCTGGGGTTTCATTCTTCGGGGAAGCATGGACCCTTACATTATAAGGAAAAAGTTGTCCCAGTCCAGACATCTCAAGGACAACCTCTCCATCTTGCTGGCAGGGTCAAACAAGGTCATGTTCCAGGCCCAGGAACCGACTCCTATCCTGATTGGTGAAAACTCCCTTGCTCAACCCCTTAAGTCAAAATATGACTGGACAATGCTACAGCCCACTCCGCTCCCTCTCGCTGCGTGGTCTCATCCTTTAAATGTGCTGTGTAATTTCTCTCTAGGGTCCCAGTTCAGCTCCCAAGTCTGTTCTGTGGCCCGGATCAATCAGTAGCAGCTTGATTACAGTAAATTTTTGTCGTCTGCATTGACGTGGTGTTTGAGTTAAGTTGGATTTAGTGGATCCTACGCACTACCTATATGTGGCTCTGGGGCTGGACTCAGGTCAGAAGCATCTTTACTCTCTGAGCCACTTGCTGGGTCTCTCTATTCTTATTGATAGTGGTGAATAGTTAGCCCATTTCTTTGTGCCCTGCTTTTAGGATTTTTTCCCTATTAAACAAGGTAATCTCTCTCTCTATATATATATTTGCCCAGAAACATAAGACAGTCATTAAGTGACTGGCTGATTATACACTATCCACACAGACCCCCAACTCATTTCATAATTTCTTTGTTGTATGTTCTAGTTAGTCTTTATTCTTGCATAAATTAGTTTTTTACTTTCTTTGACATGACAGTTCCTTTCCCCCAAATTAAAATTAACCATAATCTTTCAAAGAATTCTCTAGTATCTTTCATTTTGATTGACATCTTTCTTGCTACAGTCTTCAAGAAATCAATGAATATATTAACTGGAATTAGACTCGGCACCTGTCTCCAAGGAACCCTGCTCACTCATTTCTGGCAGCCTTAGATGGAATTCTTAACCTAAAAAAGAGTTTTAAGGAAGCAACTTTGTATTCTTACATCACTTCTTTAAAACTGTGTTTTTGTTGCTGTTGCTCTCAAATAGAGAAAGGGAGAGGGGAGGAATGGGACAAAGGCTGTCAGAGTGTAAGAGCACTCAGACAGGGCAGAGCTCAGCAGGTGATCGTTCTCATGATGCTGCAGCTGGCTTGGGTAACAAACAGAATAGTCTTCTCTGTCCTGGGAGTGATACCTGGGTAGCAAAGGAACCAGAAACGGACTTCTGGAGAAGGCCAAATGCTACAACTTTGGTCCTTTTCAGCCCCTAAAATCTAAACTGTGTTGAGTCCCATAGAAACCATAGCACAGGCTAAAAAGAACAAAACAAACCGAGAACCAATCATGTAAGGAACAGAAATAGCTCTGTCTGAGAGGAATTGTGAAGGTACCAGGCTCCGAGCAGACACTACCACACAGCAGCTGTGGCTGTCGACAGTATCAGTGTCTCCACCTGTGATATGGGTGTGTCCTCTCCTCTATCACATGGACTCTGATAGAGCTGATGAGAATGAAAGAAAGGCCAGCTGGTGCATGGTTTTTAATGCCAGTACTCAGGAGGCAGAGTCTCTGTGAGTTCCAGGCTAGCCAAGAGAACCTGTCTCAAATAAAAAGTTAAGATATGCAAAGTGCCTGGGTCAGAGGCAGCCACTTGTATAACATTCACAGGCGTCCCCTCCTCTCAGCCTTCTGGAAATGCAGAGTGATGGATCAAACTTCCTTTATTCTCAAAACTGCTGTTCTGAGAAAAAGGCAGAAAAGAGCAGATAAATGGAACCATAAATCTCCTCCATCTCAAGTTTTAAAGGAGACAAGGCACGGAATAAACTAGTAAGAGACAGGAAGAACGATGGAATTATAAAGCCCCAGCAAAGGTATTGAGATTTATTAATCATCTCCACTTGCCTCTTAGCAGTGATGATGAGATTTTATTTCATGCTCAGTGAAGGGAGAAATCACCCAAACTTGGAAAAGTGAAATTAGAAGTGTTTCATAAAAACAAAGCTTGCTGCCATTTCCAGATGTCTTCTCAGAAAACGATTTCAAAGTGAACGAACAGCCTTTTGGTCTCTCAGCTGGGATGCCTTGTGTGCAGCTGCCTGTGGTTTGTCTGAGGCAGAGTGACAGTAGATGCCACTGTAAGGACACTAAGACACAGCGCTGGCAGGAAGCTGTCGGGCACACAGCCCTGCGCTAGTATGATAGGGCTGCCCGGACAATATTCTGTAGCTGGGTGGCTTAAACAGCAGAAACCCATTTTGTCAGTGTTCTGGAAGGTCTACGTGTGGCCCTCTGCCTGGTTTGTGGGTGGGTGGCTGCCCAGACTGCTTCTCCATCATCGCCTCTCTGTGCATGTGTGTCCTGGTGTCTCTTGATGTGCCCATTTTTTTTTTTTCTCATAAAGGCAAATGTCAGATGGATCTATACCCATCTAGTGGCCTTCTTTGAACCTAGTTACTTGCTCCAGTACTGTATCTGACTGTATCTGAATGCAGCCATCTTCTGAGAGAGCGGTGTTAGGGCTTTGGCTTACCTTTCCATTATGGCAGCTAAATAACGTGACAGAAACAACTTGAGGGAGAAAAGCTTTTGGCTTGTGGTTTTAGAGACATTTCAGCTCATCATGGTGGGAAGGCACAGTGGGCAGAGCCAATGTCAGTGGAACCATGGGGTGAGGTCTGTTCACATGGTCCAGGCCAAGAAGCAGAGGCAGGAGTTAGGCTGGAACCTTAGGTGGGTGGGACCTCCAAGGCTTGCTCCTGAGCACCTAGGTCTGCAGCCAGGCTCTAGCTCCAGAAGCCCCGAACATTAACCCATGGAGACATTTCAACCCAAACTGTAGTAGGCTATAGCATATGGATCTTGGAGGGACATGATTCAGCCCACAACACAGCATTGACTCACTTAACCATTTTATGAATGAGTAGCCAGGCTCTGAGAGAATATCTAACTCATTACCTCATTAGTGCCCAGGCCGGCGCTCTGTCTGCTAGCGAGACTTCCTCAAAGGGATACTTTATCTAGTGGGAAGACACAGCACTGATGGAGGGAAGTCTGAGGAGGAGAGCTACGGCTCCAAAGTCACTGGGCTGTGTCGTTATGTGGAAAGAATGGATTCAGGGTACATAACTGTTTACACAACACTCAGTGAATGTTAGGCTGGGCCCCCTCCTCCACTCAAGAAAAACCAATGACTGGCTCCCTCTTCTGAGGAACATCTAACTAGAATAAAGCTCAGGGTCCAGTGTCTTGAGTATCCCACTCGTGTTTTTAGGAGTGTTCAGCTAGACTGTGGTTGGCCAGCCTCCTGCTCAGCCCTCGGCATGGACTGTATTGTTCTTTCAAGTTTGCTTAAGTACCTTGGTGCTTTGAGCTTTATCCGTGACTGCATCTTATGGGGATACATTCTGTATTAAATTGTAATTATAAAGGTAAGAAACCAAACTATTTACATTCCCAGATGTCATTATGCTGGTAAAGACCAGTTTGGTGTGCGTTCCAGGGATTTAGACATAGGACATTAAGTCTAGAACATACAGATTCTCTTACAAAAACTGCTGGATCGGGTCTCCTACTGCCTTCTGCACTGAGGAACAGGCTGCAATGTTCCAGTTAGAATACAAATTCTACGAGAGCACAGCATGCTGCATATATGTATATACATAGATACGCAAAACTGTAGCATCTCTGGTGTACACACGCACACATAAAATGGTAGCATCTCTAGTGTACATGTATATATATAATTGAGCATCTTTAGTGTATATATTAGACTTAAAATATACAGTTCAATATAAACTTCCACCCCCTCAAGACACACATATGCAAATATTCTAAACTCAAAAAAGAAAAGTAAATTATAAATCTAAAATACCATTATTACCAAATATGTGAATTATGGATGCTCAGGCTGTGATAACATGAATATTTACACATAACATTCTAGAGTCCTAAGGCTGAAATGACTAATTTTCTCTATTCTGAAAAGTTCCACTTTAAATTCCATTATCTGTAAGTTTACTGTGGTAAGGTAAGTGGCAAAATCCGAATCCTGAGGTTTCCCTGAAGACAGCCCTCTGTATATGACTGAAGAAATTTGCTTTATTTAAATGTTGCCAGGCATGGTGGTGCACACCTTTGACGCCAGCACAGGGGAGGCAGGGGCAGGCAGATCTTGGTGATTGAGGCTAGCCTGGGCTATGCAGTGAGTTCCAGGTCAGTCAGAATTGTACAGTGAGATCTTGTCTCATAGAACATTTTAAAGCAAAATGGCACCTAGCTAGAATATTACGGCTGGAGCAGTGGCTCAGAGGGCAAAGGCGCTCACTTGCCATGAAGGCTCGTGACCTGAGTGAGATCACCAGGAAACCCACGGTGCAAAGAAAGAATCGGCCCCATAGGCTGTCCTCTGGTCCCCACCCCACAGACCAATCAGTAAATGTAAGGTGAAAGTTACAAACAGGCATTATGACTAATTTTCTGATTACATTAGAGTTGATTATGCAATTGCTTTGCTTCAATCATTGTTAAAATCTTTTTGGTGATGTACTAGCCTGTGGTGTTCCTCTGCGTGCAGTGGAGGAGAACCTTTGAAATCTAACACTCGCAGGACTCGCCTGATGGGTTCCCAGCCTTGTATGCTCCTTCTCTGCCAGGGCAAGGGAGCTAGAGTGACGAGATCGGCTCTGCAGCTTCTCTGCTGCCCTTTCCCGCAGGTGCAGTGCTTGTTAGTAATTACAGGCCTCCATAAGAAGTCCTGGCTAACTGTAGATATCTATTCTGGGGTCCCAGGTAGCTCAGGATGACCCAGCACTTTCCAGGTAGTTGAAGATGCCTTGACTTTCTCATCCTCCTGCCTCTCCCTCTAGGCACTAGAATCTCAGTGGCAGCTTGATGTTTTGTTTTTTGAGACAGGGTCTCATGATGGAGCCCAAGCAGGTCTGGAACTCATTATGTAGCCCAGGCTGGCCTTGAACTCATGGCAGTCCGCCTGCCTCAGCTTTCTAAGTGCTGGGATTGTAGATGTTCATCAAGGCCAGCAATGACTATTCATCAGATCACTTACAAATGAAGACAAAAGCAAACCCTAAAGCTTGATCCGCTTTGCTTGGCCTTCTGTTTGCCCCGCATCCTGAGTATCAGAGAGCATGCGTATAAATAACTGCAGCTAGGCTGTGATTTTCCTAACTCTTGTAACTGAGTCAGGCGGGGCTGGGAAAGGGGAGTGCAGAGAAGAAACGTACGGGGTTTAAGTGAGGTGGGAGACTTCTTTTCATGTGCTTTTAGTGACTCTGTTTAATGTTTTGAAATTTCAAATAATATTAAAGCAGGGATTATGCTGGAATTAGGAGGTTGTAAGGGAATTTAAGAAAATCCCTAAAAATTAGGGCGTTTTAAATCTCTAGGCAAAAGCATACATAGAAGGTATTTGATGGATGTTCTGAATAGAACCAACAGCAAAACCCCCAAACCCAACTGGTTGGGACACAGTGTGAAAACATTAGCACTCGGATGGTGGGGCATCTGGGGCCTGAGCAGCATGGCTGTCTCCATCCTGAGTGGAGAAGTGAGCGTGTAACTCTCTAAGCACAGCGAGACACCTCTGCAACTCTGAGCAGACATTTCGTCCTGACAGTCTGTGCCTCCAGCTGCTGGCACCTTTGCAAACGTTCATAGGAAAGGCTCTTATCCTGTTTCTTCTACATTCTGGTGCTTTCCAGTAAGGAGCACAACACTGGGAAACACGCTAGGACCAGGCCTGCTCTGATACCCACATGTCTTTCTCCTTAAATGGGGGATCCAAAGACAGCTAAGACTTAGAATCTTTTCATCCCTGCTTCATTTAGTCCTAGACCATCCCAGTCCTCGAGAATTCCTGCAGAACATGGCATTTCCCATCTGCTCCTGGTTTACGGATCAACCACAAGGCCCAGACCCATTGGTTCTCACAGCTGGAGGGAGACTGCAAGAAAGCCTAGAGGCCCCTGACCCCAGGCTCTGTGTGTATAGGAGGATCCTAGTCCAGGCGACACCTACCTCCAGCTTTAGAACGTCATGCTGAAGTTTGCGCTGAAATTCCAGGAAGTTTTTGATGGTCAGTTTCCCTTTGAGATCAGCTCCAAAAAAGTAGGTCGTGAGGGCCGAACATAAGCCAGACTTGAGGGTGTTCCCAGTGGTTGGACGGTCTCTGTGACGCATGCCCATGCTGGTCTGGGAGCGAATGATGCTCTGAACCTAGAACAGAACCGTATTCCTGCCCTTAGACTCAGGATGGTGAGACACAGGAAAGGCTACCCCTACACTGTACAACACAACAACCTTAGAAGTAGTGCCCTATCACCCCCATTTTATAGATGAGAAGACTGAGGAGGCATTGACAGTTGAGTAGTGGCATCGAGGAGGAGAACGGGAATTCTGACTCAGGAAGCCTCCCGGAGAGCTTGTTTTCAGGACAAGAGGAATTGTTTGGGCTGGTGGGGACAGCATGATGCAAAAGCTCTCCTACGAGAACAGCCATCTTTACGGCAACACTGTATCCCAGTAGGTTTGAACACCCCACACTTCCCAGTCTACTCTAGATGTGGCAAGAGGTGGTATGGCTGTCCAAAAATTCTTTTGATTTAAATTATTTTATGCACATGGCTGTTCTGCCTCCATATATGTCCGTATATGCACTGCATGTGTGCCAGGTGCCCGCAGAGGCTGGAAGGCGGCTTTGGCTCCCCTAAGACTGGAGCTACAGAAGGTGATGATCCACCATGGCGGTGCTGAGGACTGGATCTAGGTCCTCTGGAGGAGCATCGCGTGCTCTTAACCACTGAGCCATCTCTCCAGCCTTACATGCAAATTCTTGACATCTAAATATATTAGAGTGACTTATAATACACGAAATTGGTACAAATTTTAAAAATGCAGGAAATATCTTCAGTCTTTGAGAAACATTAATTTTAGGGACTAACAAGAGTGGCCTCCACATGCAAACGCGCTTTCTTGGGTAAGTCTGTGGTTGCCACGGCTCTCACGAGTGCCTGCACTAATGCTCCCCCCACTGGCGAAGAAATACTAAAAACAGAGGTCAGCACCACTTGCCTGCTCAAACTCCTCCATGTCTACCTCTCCGTCTCCATTCAAGTCAAACATCTTGAAAGCAATTTCAAAATTTCTCTGAGGAGCTACAAGTAGAGAAGGAGAAAGGGAGGAAAAATAGAAGGAACACATCAGTCAAGACGTTTAAGTCACTCCAGAAAAATGGCTTAACCCTAAATTATACCCAAACCAGAAAAGGACACTGTCTAGGATCAAGTGTTAACTCCTTAAAACCCCAAGAGAGTTCTGTGGCCCCTAAAAACTGCATTTTCCTGGTTTTGTTTTGTTTTGTTTTGTTTTTATTTCAACCTTTTTACATCTAAAAAAAAAAAAAAGAACATTTTATGTGTATGGGTGTCTTGCCTGCCTGCATGTTTACATACCAAGTATGTGCAGTGCTTGTAGAGGCCAGGAGAGGGCGTTGGATTCCCTAAGACTGGATTAACAGCCGGTGGGTGCTGGGAGTTACACCTCGATCCTTTGCAAGAGCAGCCAGTGCTCTAAATCACCCAGCCATCTCTCCTTTCTTAAATACTTCGGTTTTGCTGAGTGACAGTTCAGTTTCAGCTGTATGACACTCTTTCCCATTTTTTGGTTGTTACACGCTAAGCACGCACACCATGTTAGCTTTGAATACACTATTATTTACTGAGCTGAGACAGCCTGTCTACGACAAGCCATACCACTGATTCGATGCAAGGTCAGAGTCTAGGCCTCCGCCCTTGCCATTAAACAAGCTAGCTTTACACATGTGCAGTGTTCTGTGAGCGTCACTTTGCTGTGGGGGCTTCTAGCCATCATCATCACTGTTCCCTGGTAGGACAGGAAAGTGTACCGTAAGTCAGTCAGCTCCCTCTTCAAGATGCTGGCCTCATACACCAATTACTAAGTGAAGCACCCTTAAATGCTAAAATTCAGTTGAAGCTTGAAAAACAAAACAAAACAAAACAAAACAAAAACCAACCGCCAACAACAACAACAAGAACAACCAAGATAAACTCCACGGACTGGACATACTTCCTCCTTAAGTGAGTGACTTTAGCCCCTGCACCAGGCTTTAGTGTTTCAGAATCAATCAAAACACAATTAATACACTTCGCGTGTCATAATGAAACGGAAATGAATGGCTGTTCTCCTGAGCACCGTTAAGGTGTTCTCGTAAAGAAAACGAAGGCATTTTCCTCCTCCCTTCCTTCTGTGCTCCCAACTTGCAGAGCTTTAGAGAATAAACCAAAGTAAGTGTCCTGTCTGTCCCGATACCACTAAACAAGTTTTCAGTTATCATCATTTTTACTAAACAAACAACAAACAAAAATCAAAACACCCCCAAACCAAACCAAACCATAACCGTGAGGATTGTTTGTAGACACAGAGGTGTGTGTGTGATGAGCTTTGCACAGCATGTATAACCAGAGAGTCCAAGCCCCCACTGTGAGTTTGTCAACAGCAGTACTTCCTGGGTGCCAATTCTCCTTTCAGACACACAGGCAGCTGGCTGGAAAGTTCCTGGCTTGCATCGCTGGTTGCCTCGGTGAATGCTGTGCCTATCAGCTTCCAGATGTCTGATTCACTTGATGTTGGCATCCAACAGATTTGTTCCTTTGCTTGGTCTGCTGGCCTCAGCCTCCCCAGTGCACTGCCTCCCTGGTCCGTAACTACTGTTCTTTAGGCTGGAGCTACGATTGCTGAGCAGAACACCACTTGGAGAATCCCATTTTTATGTTAATTGGCATCTTTCTTTCTCCTTCCTTCTATTTTTTTCAAGACAAGGCTTCTCTGTGCAGTCCTGGTTGTCCTGGAACTCACTCTGTAGCCCTCAAACTCAGAGATCTGCCTGTCTCTGACTCCTGAGTGCTGGGATTAAAGGTGCGTGCCATTAACACGTGGCTATTGGCACTTTTCAAAAATATTCTTTCTAATCTTCTACTAAGATGTTGGTAAGTGTCAAACTTCAGGTTTTTTGTTGTTTGTTTTTTTGAGATGGGGTCTCATGTTGTAGTCCTAGATGGCCTTGAACTCCTAGCTGGCCTCAAACTTACACAGATCTGCTGGGATTAAAGGCAGGAGCCACCGTGCACCGCTTGAGTCAAGCATTAAGATGGATAATTCCATTTATTTATTGGTGGATTTTCTAACTTGCAATCTTGAATGTTTAAACAACAAAACAAAACAAAGGATTGGAGAGATGGCTCAGTGATTAAGAGCACTGGCTGTTTTTGTAGTGGAACTGAGTTTGGTTTTCTGTGCCTACATGGCTGTCTGTAACTCTAGTTCCAAGAAGATCTGACTTCCTTTTCTAGCCTCTGCTGGCACCAGACAGAGACATACAAATAGGCAAAACATGCATACACACAAGATTAAAACCAAACAAACCAAAAGTGGTCCAGACTGTGGGCTGCAGCAGGACATCGTGGGGTTTGGGGGTGGGAGGTGGGGTGGGGTGGGGTGGGGTGGGGGTAGCGCAGATTTGCTCTGCTGTGTATCGTGAGAGATGCAGAAGGCAGCTGTGAACATCAGGGCAAGTGGTGGCAGTGGTTAGCCCTCTGCTAGCGGCTGCTGGCAGATGACAGATAATGATGACACACTTTACCTGGCTTTGGCATGAACAAAGCAGGAGCTTCCCCTGATGCCCCGCTGGCCTCTCACCCTCTGCCAGGGTCAGCAACCTGCAGTCATCGATCGGAGAATGTAGGGAATCAGGTAAAAGGTTTCAGACAGACTACTTAATACCTGAACACTGGGATCATGCCTAAAACCCAGCTAAATACCAAGCACTTCTGTCTGGCTTCTTTTAAAGAAAGGCGATTTATAGGCTCTCACTCCAACAGCTGGAGAGCCGTTGACCCAGGATGACGAGATCCTTGTTGATGGGTTCCAGAGGGTTTCTGGAACCAGTTTTGGCTACTGTAATCCTGATTCGTGATTTGGACTCTCTTCTTCGTCACAGGGACAATCCCTCTGAGCTCTTCCGGACTCCCTCTCGCAACGTAAAGAATCTAATTTCAGTCTTGAGGATCTCAGGCACACACAGCAAAGGCCAGGGAGTAATTAAGTAACACTGCCTTTGAAAGTAATTATGTCAGGGGCCAGAGATGGACACAGAGGGAGGGAGGGAGGGAGGGAGGCACTGCTGAAACCTTTACCAGACCATACGGGGACTGGAAAAGCCTGCTAGGCTCACCATTCAAAAACCAGGTCACCCAAGCCAATGATGGCATTATTCCCAGCACTCCGCGCCTTCTGTAGGTCTGGGCTGAGCTGACCTTGGCATCCTCCAGAACAGACTGCAGCTTCTCTACAGTCTGGGTGCGTGGCTTTCCATCACGCTGGGTGATGTACATTTTTGTAGCATCTGTAGTAATTCATCAGCCGTGATTCCTCTCTTCCCACCTTTCAGAATCATCTCCAAGACTTCATCTGTGTGCACACATACACGCATGTATGCACATGTATGGTGCACACGTGAGAAAGACTGGCAAAGTAGAGGAACCAACTAAACACCCTCTGGAGTAGCGGCCTGTCACAATGGCCAGAGGCTTCCTGTAGAGCATCTACTGAGAGCATTCTGCCGCTGGAACCCACAGATCAGACTTGAGTATCGGGGAGTCAGCCCCAGCAAGAAGGGGCGCTGCCACCCTCAGTAGCAGTCCTAGATACTTTTTATTTTCTTTACAGTCATTTTCTTATACCTCTTACTGTCTTTCCTTCCCCAAATGCTGCTGCAGATAACCTTATGAGACTGTCAGAATCTGAACAGTCACTGTCCATGGACATTAATCCCATTAGCAAAGTTTGAATGGGTTTGGGTCACATACACTGTTTCTTCTTTTTAAAAGCATTTTATTTTTCTCAGTATCAGACAGTGTGGTCAGTGGTGAGTCTGGCCCTTAATACGATCTCGGCAGACTTACTGGTTATGAGCAAACACACCCCCTTCAACCCTCCGCCCCTTCGGTTTTTCAAAGACAGGGTTCCTCTGTGTAGTTCTCAATGTCCTGGAACTGGTTTTGTACACCAGGCCATCCTCAAACTCACAGAACCATCTGCCCCTGCCTCCTAAGTGCTGGGATTAAAGGCATGTGCTGAACAGCTTATCTCCATGATCATATGTCACTGGAATTAAACATACAGCAAAAAATTACTCATTCATGCTTCAAAGAAATCTAAAAAACTCCAAAAAACAAAAACAAAAACAAAAAACCCCAAAAACCAAACTTCCTGTAGGCCACCTGCTGGTATCCACTGCACAACAGAAGTAAAAGAAAATGGTTAATTTCTGTGAGTCAGATAAGTAAAACTTTGTCTCTCTAAATCTTAAAGGAGCCATACCTGAGCCTGCTTTGGTATTGAAACAAAACAATAAAAATGGCTAGATTTTATCACAGCTATAGCCACCTTACTGCTTAGAATATAACCAAGTCAGCAGAATGTTAGTTAAAGCAACAACAAAACCAAAGCAGAACAAAAACCACCGAGAGGAGTGAACCGAGGCTCGAGCAGTTAACCGTCTAGGCCAGAGCATCACAGTACGTGGCCGGCCTGGAACTGGACTTAGCGCAACCCTGACTCCAGGCCCGCGTCTCTCTCACGTCGTGATCCAGTAAGAGCACAGAGACACACTCACATTTGTTTCATGCTGAGATGCTCTGACCTGAAGACAAAACAGGACCTGAGCTAGTTGCTGTGTCACTCTCTACAGAGCCGAGAGGTAAAGGCACTCATCTCAACGAAACCTGCTGACAGGCTGCTCGGCAGCTTAGACCTGGCTCAGGTCTAACCTCAGACCCAGAGGCAGCTCGAGACTCTCGGAGCTGTGCCATGTTGTTCAAAATTCTGAACATGAACCATGCTCTCCCATTCTTCCTTGGTGTCTCTCTCTAGGTCCCCTGCACTCACCTACACTATGTGCCTAGTTTCTGTGGTGCCTGAGGGCCTAATGACAGTGGACAATATGGAGACTCCAAATAGTGGTCCTACTGGGCATTTAGGAAGGCTTTGTCTGGCCAGCGTTGAAGGATGAGCTGCAAAGGAGGTAAACTTCAGAGCAGGTCTCAGCAGCTCCTGTGAACTGGATTATATGAGCTGAGGTGTGGGCAGTGCTAATGGATAGAGGAGGAATCCGCAGCACCTGAAGAAGGCAAGAACTATGGAGTGTATGATTGTTAGCTGAGATGTATGGACAGTGAAAAGGTGACTGCGTGGCTGGCTTACATGACTCATGTCACTTAAAAGAAGGAATTAAACCCATGTGAAAGGGGTGACTGAATGAAGTTGCTGCCACAGGGGTCCGTGCCAAGTTCACAGACTCCGCAGTGCACTCTGATGGGGACAGTGAGGAGACAGTGGAAATATGGACTGTAGGTTAGAAGGTTAGGGCTGGGAGCTGCTGCTGGTATATTGTGTGGTCAGCGGTAAGGAGTCAGACATGAAGCTGTTCCCCAAAGAATTGGATAAAGAGAAGGCTGTGGAAAGGGTGGAGTATGGGAAGGAGCTGGTGTTTAAGGAACCAGGAAAGCAGCAGCAGAGAGCAGGCACGCTGGGAGGACGACAGGACGATGGCTAGAAACTGCCAGAGCCAGCCCAGTGTTCCTACACATGCACTGTTGCTCTCTACTGTACAGTAGCATGGAGTGCTTGCCATTCTAGCTTAGCATAGTCTTTTATCCTTTTTCATTATATTTATTTTACGTGTACGTGTACGTGTGCGTGTGCGTGTGCGTGTGCGTGTGCGTGTGTGTAGCTCACAGGTTAACTTTCAGGAGTAGGTTCTTCCCTTTTATTATGTGAGTTCTGGGAACTGAATGCCGCTGTCAGCCTGACAGCAAGCACCTTATTAACCTGCTGAGCCATCCCATCCCACCAGCCCCCTTTAAAAGTTTATATCTGGAGCATCTGTGTGCATGTGCGTGCA